>NC_142440.1:54058500-54372000 GCF_059453495.1 Arachis ipaensis
CGGACTGAAATCTAAGTATTTTCCCCGAACCATAGTAAGCCAATGCTTTGGAATTGGGTTCACACTTTGATCATGGTTCCTTGTGATCCATGCGTTTGCATAGAACTCTTGAACCATTAGGATCCCGACTTGTTGAATGGGGTTGGTAAGAACTTCCCAACCTCTTCTTTGGATTTCAAGTCGGATCTCTGGATACTCATTCTTCTTGAGCTTGAAAGGAACCTCAGAGATCACTTTTTTCTTGGCCACAACTTCATAGAAGTGGTCTTGATGGACCTTTGAGATGAATCTCTCCATCTCCCATGACTTAGAGGTGGAAGCAATTGCTTTCCCTTTCCTCTTTCTAGAGGTTTCTCTGGCCTTAGGTGCCATAAATGGTTATGGAAAAATAAAAAGTTATGATTTTACCACACCAAACTTAAAATGTTTGCTCGTCTCCGAGCAAAAGAAGAAAGAAAGAAGTAGAAGAAGAAGAGAAATGGGGGAGAGGGAGAGAGAGTAGGTTTCGGCCAAGTAGAAGGAGGGAGGATTGTGTTGTGTGAAATAGAAGAAGGAATGAGGGGTTTATATAGAAGTGGGGAGGGGTTTAGGGTTCGGCCATTTAGGGTTGGGTTTGGGAGGGAAAATATTTTGAATTTGAAGGTAAGTGGGGTTTATGGGGAAGAGAAGATGGATGTGAGTGGTGAGGGGGTGATGGGAAAGAGTGATTGAAGTGATTGGTGAAGGGCATTTGGGGAAGAGAGTTATGAAAAGGTGTGAAGATGAGAGAATAGGGTTAGGTGGGGATCCTGTGGGGTCCACAGATCCTGAGGTGTCAAGGATTTTTGATCCGTGTACCCTTTAGACGTGTAAAACGCCCTATACATGCAATCCTGTCGTTTAACGCCAGACTGCTGCCTGTTTCTGGCGTTAAATGCCACTTCCATGCTCTGTTCTGGCGTTTAACGCCAGGTAGATGCTTGTTCTTGCCGTTACACGTCAGCTTGGTGCTTTTTTCTGGCATTAAACGTCAGACAGATGCTTGTTTCTGGCGTTTAAATGCCAGACTGTTCTCCTCCAGGGTGTGCTATTTTTCATTCCATTTTTCACTCTGTTTTTGATTTTTTAGTAGTTTTTGTGACTTCACATGATCATCAACCTAAAGAAAACATAAAGTAACAATGGAAAATAAATAAATATAAATAGATAACATTGGGTTGCCTCCCAACAAGCGCTTTTTTAATGTCAATAGCTTGACAGTGAGCTCTCATGGAGCCTCACATATGTTCAGAGCAAGGTTGGAACCTCCCAACACCAAACTTAGAGTTAGAATGTGGGGGTTCAACACCAAACTTAAAGTTTGACTTTGGGGGCTTTGGTTGACTCTGCAGTGAGAGAAGCTTTTCATGCTTCCTCTCCATGGTTACAGAAGAAGATCCTTGAATTTTATACACAAGGTTGTCCTCATTCAGTTAAAGGATCAATTCTCCTCTGTTCACATCAATCACAGCTCTTGTTGTGGCTAGGAAGGGTCTTCCAAGGATGATGGATTCATCCTCATCCTTCCCAGTATCCAGGATTATGAAATCAGCAGGGATGTAAAGGCCTTCAACCTTTACTAGCATGTCCTCTACTTGTCCATAAGCCTGTTTTCTGGAGTTGTCTGCCATCTCTAATGAGATTCTGGCAGCTTACACTTCAAAGATTCCCAGTTTCTCCATTATAGAGAGTGGCATGAGGTTTATCCTTGATCCAAGGTCACATAAAGCCTTCTCAAAGGTCATGGTGCCTATGGTACAAGGTATTAAGAACTTTCCAAGATCCTGTTTCTTCCGAGGCAATCTCAGTTGATCCAGATCACTTAGTTCATTGATGAGCAAGGGAGGTTCATATTCCCAAGTCTCATTACCAAATAATTTGGCATTCAGCTTCATTCTCTTCAGAAGAAGAATACTCATCAGAGCTCATGAATGGCATAAGAAGGTTCAATGGAATCTTTATGGTCTCTAGATGAGTCTTAGATTCCTTTGGTTCCTCAGAGGGAAACTCCTTGTTGATCACTGGGCGTCCCAGGAGGTCTTCCTCACTGGGATTCATGTTCTCTCCCTCCCTTGTAAGTTCGGCCATGATGGTTAAATCAATGGCCTTGCACTCTCTTTTTGGATTCTCTTCTGTATTGCTTGGGAGAGTACTAGGAGGGGTCTCAGTGACCCTTTTACTCAGCTGGCCCACTTGTGCCTCCAAATTTCTAATGGAGGACCTTGTTTCATTCATGAAACTTAAAGTGGCCTTAGATAGATCAGAGACTATATTTGCTAAGCTAGATAGATTCTGCTCAGAATTCTCTGTCTGTTGTTGAGTGGATGATGGAAAAGGCTTGCTATTGCTAAACCTGTTTCTTCCACCATTATTAAAGCCTTGTTGAGGCTTTTGTTGATCCTTCCATGAGAAATTTGGATGATTCTTCCATGAGGGATTATAGGTCTTTCCATAAGGTTCACCCATGTAATTCACCGCTGCTATTGCAGGGTTCTCAGGATCATAAGCTTCTTCTTCAGAAGATGCCTCTTTAGTACTGTTGGATGATTTCTTCAATCCATTCAGACTCTGAGAGATCATATTGACTTGCTTAGTCAATATTTTTATTCTGAGCCAATATGGCATTTAGAGTATCAATTTCAAGAACTCCCTTCCTCATGGGTGTCCCATTATTCATAGGATTCCTTTCAGAAGTGTACATGAACTGGTTATTTGCAACCATGTCAATGAGTTCTTGAGCTTCTGCAGGCGTTTTCTTTAGGTGAATGGATCCACCTGTAGAATGGTCCAGTGACATCTTTGATATCTCAGACAGACCGTCATAGAATATATCCAGGATGGTCCATTCTGAAAGCATGTCAGAAGGACACCTTTTGGTCAGTTCCTTGTATCTCTCCCAAGCTTCATAGAGGGATTCACCTTCCTTTTGTCTGAAGGTTTGAACATCCACTCTAAGATTACTAAGCTTTTGAGGAGGAAAGAACTTGGCTAAGAAAGTTGTGACCAGCTTATCCCAAGAGTTCAGGCTATCCTTAGGTTGAGGGTCTAACCATATTCTAGCTCTGTCTCTTACAGCAAATGGGAAAAGCATAAGCCTGTAGACCTCGGGATCAACCCCATTGGTCTTAACAGTATCACAGATCTGTAAGAACTCAATTAAGAACTGAAAAGGATCTTCAGATGGAAGTCCATGAAACTTGCAATTCTGTTGCATCATAGAAACTAATTGAGGTTTAAGCTCAAAGTTGTTTGCTCCAATGGCAGGAATTGAGATGCTTCTTCCATGTAAATTGGAATTTGGTGCAGTAAAGTCACCAAGCATCTTCCTTGCATTGTTATTATTTTCGGCCATGTTGTCTTCTTTTTCGAAAATTTTTGTCAGATTTTCTCCAGAGAGTTGGGCTTTAGCTTACCTTAGCTTCCTCTTCAAAGTCCTTTCAGGTTCAGGATCAGCTTCAACAAGAATATTCTTATCCTTGCTCCTGCTCATATGAAAAAGAAGAGAACACAAAAGAAAATATGGAATCCTCTATGTCACAGTATTGAGATTCCTTTATGTGAGTATAAGAGTAGAAGAATAGAAGAAGAGAAATTCGAACACCAAGAGGAAGAGAGGGTTCGAATTTTGAGATGAAGAGAAGTGTTAGTAATTAAATAAATAATTAGAAGGAGATGAGAGAGAGGGAATTCCGAAAATTAAATAAATTAAAATAAAAATATTTTTGTTTTTAATTTGAAATTAAAATAAAATTAGAAAATTAGAAAATAAATAAAATTAAAATTAAAATTAAAATAATTAGTTAATTAAAAAGGAATTTTGAAAAAGAGGAAGGTGATTTTCAAAAATTAGAGAGAGAGAATTAGTTAGGTAGTTTTGAAAAAGATATGATTGAAACAAAAAGATAGGATTGATTAAAAAATTTGAAAATCAATTTTAAAAAGGTAAGAAGTTAGAAAGGAAGTTAGAAAAGATTTTGAAATTGATTTTGAAAAAGATGTGATTGAAACTTAATTTGAAAAGGATTTGAAAAAGAAATTTAAAAAGATTTGATTCTGAAAATTAATGTTGATTACTTGACTAACAAGAAACTAAAAAGATATGATTCTAGAGTTTAAAGATTGAACCTTTCTTAATAGGCAAGTAACAACTTGAAAAAAATTTTTTTTTTTTGAATCAAAATATTAAATGTTAACATTGAATTCGAAAAAGATAAGAAAAAGATTTTGAAAATCAATTTGAAATTTTTGAAATTATGAAAGAAAAAATGAAAAAGGTTTGATTTTTGAAAAAGATTTGAAAAAGATAGAATTTTTAAATTGAAAATTTGATTTGACTCATAAGAAACAACTAGATTTTAAAAATTTTTGAAAAAGTCAACTCAAATTTTCAAATTTGATGAGAAGAAAAAGGGAAAGATATATTTTTTTATTTTTGAATTTTTAATGATGAAAGAGAAAAACACAAAATTGACACAAAACACAGAAATTATGAATCAAAACAACTAATGCATGCAAGAACACTTTGAATGTCAAGATGAACATCAAAAACACTTTGAATGTCAAGATGAACACCAAGAACTTATTTTTGAAAAATTTTCAAGAAAAGAAAACATGCAAGACACCAAACTTAAAAAATTTTTATTCTTTAGAAATTAACAAATTGAAAATGCATATGAAAAACAAGAAAAGACACAAAACAAGAAAATATGAAGATCAAACAAGAAGACTGGCCAAGAACAACTTGAAGATCATGAAGAAAGCAATGCATGAAATTTTCGAAAATAATTTTTAGAAAATTAAAAGGATGCAATTGACACCAAACTTAAAACTTGACTCTAGACTCAAACAAGAAACACAAAAATATTTTTGATTCTATGATTTTATAAATATTTTTTTTTATTTTTCAAAAATAAGAATAATAAAAACAAAAAGGTTAAAATTAAAATAAAGTTACCTAATCTGAGCAACAAGATGAACCGTCAGTTGTCCAAACTCGAACAATCCCCGGCAACGGCGCCAAAAACTTGGTACGCAGAAATCGTGACGGTTCCATTCCTTGGTAACGGCGCTGATGGGGGGCAGAAGTTGGTGAATTAAAAATTATTAAAATAGTTACGTTGCAAGTATAGTTCTTAACTCACCAAAAATCTTCCTATCAATTTAGAAATATGTCACAGAGAGTTTAAATTAAAAATTACTGGGAGTTTAAGTCCCAGGTCGTCTCCCAACGAGTTGCAGAAAAGTGTGCTATTTTATTAATCAGATGTTCCAAGAAGTTGAGTTAAGTAGAGGGAAAATTAAAAAGAGGAAATTTAAATAATATGAATAAAAACCTTGACTGGGAGTTGATTAGTTGGAATTTCTATTATTGATGGAATGATCTCAAGATTAATTTATAATTAATGGTTGTTTTGTTTAGTTATCCTTTACCAGGTAAAGGAAAGTCAAACAAGTTGGAATGCTAGATCTATTCATGAGTTGCAACCCACTTAGTTCAAAGGGATTAGTGTTAGTGATTAGATAACAATTCAACAGTTAACCCAATTACAATTTTTATTTTAATCCTTCCAACTCAAGAGTTCCTTTCAATCAACTCCCCATCAAGTGAGGGAACTACTCACTCATTGCAAATAATAAATCCATAACACATGAAAGGGAATTAAAAGAAGGCATGATTATTGGAATGGAGAAATAAATTAAAATGGAAGAAATAATCCTTGTATCAAATAATCATGAAAGTATTCAAAGGAAAAAATTAAACAAAGCAAAGAACATGGAAGAATAAAACCAAGTTAAGAGAACGAACTAGAATGACGAGGTCTTGATGAGGAAAAATAACTCTTCTCAATGTTGCAATGCTAAGATCAATTCCCAAAATTAAAATTCTAAAACCTAGAGAGAAAAACCTAGAGGAGGAAAAACTAGCTCTAAAACGGTCAACTGTGTAGAATGAATGTTGTTGTTTGTTTCTGCATATTCTCTGGCTCTAGTCTGCTGTTCCGGGCCGAAAACTGGGTCGAAATAAGGTCCAAAATCGCCCCCAGCGAAGTCTGCAGATTATGCAGATCGCACATGTCACGCGATCGCGTCATTCGCGCTTTTCCTTGCCACGCGTTCGCGTCATCCACGCTACCACGTCGCCTGAGCTTTTCCAATCCGCGTGGCCGCGTGAGCCATGCGGCCGTGTCACTGCGATTCGCTCTCCTTCGCGCGTTCGCGTGAGCCATGCGACCGCGTCACTTCTCGCTGGTTATCTCCACAAATTCTTGTGTTCCTTCCATTTTTGCTAGCTTCCTTTCCAATCTCCAACTCATTCATGCCCTATAAAGTCTGAAACACTCAACACACAGATCACGGCATCGAATGAAATAAAGGAGAATTAAAAATACATAATTAAAGTCTCTAGGAAGTAGTTTTCAAACATGTTATAAATTCAGGAAGGGATTATAATTTCATGCTAATTTAATGAATAAGTGGGTAAGGATCATGATAAAACCATACAATTAAACACAATATAAACCATAAAATAGTGGTTTATCAACCAACCCACATTTAAACATCGGCATGTCCTCATGCTTAATTGAAGGAGATAAGGAAATAAGCATGAACACGTAGAAACTCATGAAATGCAATGCAAGCCTATATATAAATAAATGCAACTATATGATTCTTGCCCACTTGATCAAAAGTAAATAAGCTCTTCAAAACAATTACAAATCAAATTCCACTAATTCTATCATTATACAATAAAACAGATAAAGGTGCAAGAAGATAGCTCATGAAAGCAGGGAACATGAAAATTCAAGCATTGAACCCTCACTGATAATGTATGTACGCTCTAATCTCTAGTGTATAGGGTAATCACTCTATCCTTCTCTAATCATGCTTTCTAACTTTTGTTTTTCTCCTAACCAATCAACAACAGTTAATATACCAATGCAAATATCATGAGGTCTTTTCAAGGTTGTAATGGAGCTAAGGTACAGGTAGGGGTATACATTTGGTCAAGTGAGCTAATAAATTGAATCTTTAATTAACCCAAGCTTCAACCCAACCTATATATATTTTTTTTATGTAATCTTAAAGTTCATACCTAGCTACCCAGAATTCCCATTTTCTATTCATACTCATGTATCAACTTTATATTTGATTTTTATCACATGTGCATTGATCTTTGAATTCTGAATTTAACATTGGGGTAATTTTGTCCCCTTATTTATTTATATAAATAAATTTTTTTTAATTTTTTTTGACATTAAAATAATTATAGCTTATCAATGCACATAGATTTTTAATTCTTATAGTTTCACATGAGTAGGTATCCAAATTTCCATTAAATTCTCATGACACATTCCCTTAACAACTTTTGTTCCCACAATCTCCCATACTTAACTAGCACACACAATTCTATCTTAAGCTAACCAAAGATTCAATTTGGGATATACAATTGTTTTTCAGCTTAATGTTAGTAATGTGGTAAAATATAGAACAAATGGGATTTAAAGGCTCAAAGTGGTTAACAAAGGTAATTGGAAAGGGTAGGCTTAATTTGGATAAGTGAGTTTAAACAAATAATGGCCTTAATCATATGCAAGCATGCAAATATAATAAATATTGGACATATAAGATAAAACAAAATATAGATTACAATCATAGAGAAGTTAACACACAAGAAAGAAGTAATTATGGTTAAATAATGTAACCATACATAAAGGCTCAAATCTCTCACAGGTTGTGTGTTCTTTAGCTCAAATGTCATGTTCCAAATACAACTCAAGCAAGTTTATCATAAAATTTTGAAAAATTAGTGAAATTTTGTTCCAAAGATAGAGTCTTAAAAGAAACTTATTGTCTTTTCAATCAAGTAGAACATGCATGCAACTATCCTAACCTATGCAATTTATTCTATTCTATAAAAGAAAGAAAATGTAACTAAAATATCCTAATTATTGGTGCTAGAGAAGAGAGATTACCCCAAGAGGTCAGGTACTGACTGACCTCCCCACACTTAAGGCTTTGCACCGTCCTCGGTGCCGTCTGTTAGGAACAGGGGTGGGCTGGTAGCAGTATCTCCACAATCGGGACCGTCATGGCTCCCTGTGCTGGTAAAAGATGTGGAGTCCGGGGTATCCGAGTCCCTGAAGTATCCCTTGAGAAGCTCCTTGAGGTGTTTAAATCGGCGCTCGTTACGACGCTCTCTCAACTTAGCTTTGTGTTCTTGCCGATCCAACCTTTCAATTATCTGCTGGAGCAATTCATCAGTTGTGGGTGCTTGTGGTATTGAAGAAGGATTATCTTCAACTGGAGGAGTAGGAAGACTTGTAGTGGCTGCTAGAAGTCTGAGGTATTTCCTGTTAGGGACATATTGATCATCCCGTGGAAGCACGGCTTTGGTGTCCCCAGCTCTGTAGGAGACTCCGGCTGCTGAGACAAGATCTGAGACCAAGGCGGGGAAAGGTAAGTTGCCCACAATTTGTACGTGTCCCATAGCATTCCGGATATGTCTTGAGAGATTCAGATGTTGGTCTGTAAGGATGCACCATAGTAGAACGGCCATGTCCGCAGTGAAGGAGGACTCATGAGTGCTCGGAAAGACGTAATGGGACATGATCTGTGCCTAGACGCGAGCCTCCAAGGTAAGTGCTGAAGCCAAGATTCCCTTAGGGCGGGTACGGTGGTAACCGTAGATCCAACGGCTGCCAGGTAATGCGATAACTCCGAGAACGGAGTTCCAGTCAAATTGGTACCTCTGGCGCTTAAGTGCGGCTTCTTGGAAGGCGTCCATTCCTTCTGGAATAGGGGGGAAACTCAGAGCTTGCTGAATGGCCTCTTCTGTGATGGGGACTTGCTTCTGCCGGATATAAACAGACTGCAGGGTTGGCATGTAGAAGTTAGAGTAGAACTCAACTACCCAAGAAAGATTGACCTGCCTTGGCTGTCTCCGTAGGAAACCCCATTATCTTCGTTCAATTTGCGGCTCAACAAAGGTAGCAATATTGGACGGGAAGATAAGAAGGTATTCATTGTTATAGTTTCTTTCTGCCAGGATAGGGAACATCTGCTCACAGTAGCGATTGGGAAATCGCGCAGTGTCCTTTGCTGGAAAGGCTTTCTCCTTTTCATCAAACTTTATTATCGTCTTAACTCTTTTTGTTGAGGGCTTGACTGCGGTTGAAGAAGGCTCTGCCACTAATGCTCTTTTAGTTCCTCCTCTTGCTGGTGGTTTGGAAGTAGCTTTCTCTTTTCCTTTCTTGGTGGCCATCCTGAAAGAAGGGAAGAGAAAGTAAATTAAATTCAAAAAGATATTTAGCCAGGAAGGAAACGGAAAAGAGGGTGATGGATGCACATTAAGATATACTGACATTATCACATGCTCGCGAGTACATGTGAAAAGCCAACAATGGAAAATAGCTAGTGCATATAAAGACAAGTGACTGCAAGGTGTTTATTGGCATGCCAGCAAAGGGCATGAGTAGCATAGACCAAGCAAGACTTTGTAACAAACCATCACGTTTGTATTGAAAATTAAATTCAATTAATACAATAGTAAAGAAAAGTTGTGAAAAGCAAGCATTGAATAGTATAACAACATAGAGAAGTGCATACTGCCATTTGAGCTTTTTCACAAACACATAGCATGCATGATGAATAAGGTATAGAAAATATGAAGGTGAACATGCAAGCAATCCCTTAATTAGAATAAAAATAATTGTCAAACAATTTTCAACAATTCACAAGCATATAATGAGGGATAATGACTCAAAAAATTTCTAACACCATGTAAAAAGGAAAAGAAAAAGAAGGAAAATATGAATAATGAGAAGAAGAATAATATATAAAATAATATATAAAATGATAGAAAAGAGAAGAAGGAAGAAGAAAATAGAACCTTGGCAATGGAGGTGAGAGAGAGAGTGTGATAGGTGAGATTGGAAGAAATAAGGAGGGAAAAGAAAAATTAGGATTTGGAGGGGAGAAAGATAAGATATGTGGCAATTTTTGGATGAGCTGTGCGGCGCATGCGACGCGGCTGCGTGGGGCACGCGTTCACGTGGATGCGCTTCAAGTATGGTGACGCGATCGCGTCGGTCACGCGGTCGCGTGACCCATATTATGCTTCTGGCGCGAGTGCAGCCTCGCACCAGCACAACTCTCTGTTCAAATTAATTTAGTTGCCAAAATTGGGGTGGCGCGATCGCGTCGGTCACGCGATCGCGTGAGTGTGCGTCCAAAAACGGATGACGCGGCCGCGTCAGCAACGCGGTCGCGTGATAAGGATTGTGCCTCCAGCACCATTCCAGCATCACTCTCGCACAATATTTCATTGTGCACCCTTTTACGTCGAAAACTCAAGGCACGTGGCCGCGTGGGGCACGCGGCCGCGTGGGGAACACGGTAGCATGGGAGGCCAAAGTTCCTATGTGACGCGGATGCGTCGGCGACGCGGTCGCGTGGGAGGATTTGTGCCATTGGCACGCCTCCAGCCACACTCCAGCGTAACTTTCTGTTCATTTTTATTTTTCTTTACTCTCCCTGTGACGCGGACGCGTCGCGTAGCAAAATTTTTTTTTTTAAACATGTAAATGCAGATGCACGAAAGTACTACGAAAGAGAAGAGTTATTAAATAGGAAAAACTAAAAATAAAGAAAAGAACGATCATACCATGGTGGGTTATCTCCCACCTAGCACTTTGCTTTAACGTCCTTAAGTTGGACGCTCCACTAGCTCAATCTTCTGCTATGTGAGGATCTTCCAAGAGGAAGATCTCAAGCTCCTTGTTTCTCTGCATCTTCTCGCCATGGTATAGCTTCAGGCGTTGTCCATTAACCTTAATAAGTTCAGAGCTTGAAGGATGGCTTAGGTGATAAACTCCGTACGGTTCGGCCTTCTCTACTCTGTATGGACCTTCCCATCTTGATCTCAACTTGCCTGGTGGTGCACAAATTGTGAATCACACTTTTCACAACTCGTACCACTGACCAGCAAGTGCACTGGGTCGTCCAAGTAATACCTCACGTGAGTAAGGGTCGAATCCCACGGAGATTGTTGGTTTGAAGCAATCTATGGTTTCTTGTAAATCTTAGTCAGGAAGTCAATTATGTTTATCAGTTGAGTTGCGAATAAACAAGAGAGCATAGATTAAAGGTTACTTGTTATGCAGTAATGGAGAATATGTTGGAGTTTTGGAGATGCTTTGTTTTCTGAATCTCTGCTTTCCTCTGTCTTCTTGTTCACGCACGCACGTCCTCCTATGGCAAGCTATATGTAGGGGTTCACCGTCGTCAATGGCTACATCCCATCCTCTCAGTGAAGAATATGCTCACATGCTCAGTCATAGCACGGCTAATCATCTGTCGGTTCTCGATCATACTGGAATAGGATTCTTCGTCCTTTTGTGTCTGTCACTAACGCCCAGCACTTGCGAGTTTGAAGCTCATCACAGTCATTCGATCATTGAATCCTACTCGGAATACCACAGACAAGGTTTAGACTTTCCGGATTCTCATGAATGCCGCCATCAGTTCTAGCTTATACCACGGAGATTCTGATTAAGGAATCTAAGAGATACTCATTCAATCGTATATAGAACGGAGGTGGTTGTCAGGCACACGTTCATGGTTTGAGGAAGATGATGAGTGTCACAGATCATCACCTCCATCATAGTTAAGCGCGAATGAACATCTTAGATAGGAACAAGCGTGTTTGAATGGAAAACAGAAATACTTGCATTAATTCATCGAGACACAGCAGAGCTCCTCACCCCCAACAATGGAGTTTAGAGACTCATGCCGTCAAAGAGTAGAAAGTATAGATCTAAAATGTCATGAGGTGCAAAATAAGTCTCTAAAAGTTGTTTAAATACTAAACTAGTAGCCTAGGTTTACGAAAAATGAGTAAACTATGATGGATGATGCAGAGATCCACTTCTGGGGCCCACTTGGTGTGTGCTGGGGCAGAGATTTAAGCAATTCACGTGTAGAGGCTATTTGTGGAGTTGAACGCCAGTTTTTGTGCCAGTTTGGGCGTTCAACTCCAGCTTTTGATCCTTTTCTGGCGCTGGACGCCAGAATTGGGCAGAGAACTGGCGCTGAACGCCAGTTTACGTCATCTATCCTTGTGCAAAGTATAGATTATTATATATTTCTAGAAAGCCCTGGATGTCTACTTTCCAACGCAATTAGAAGCATGCCATTTCGAGTTCTGTAGCTCCAGGAAATCCACTTTGAGTGCAGAGAGGTCAGAATCCAACAGCATCAGCAGTCCTTTTTCAGCCTGAATCAGATTTTTGCTCAGCTCCTTCAATTTCAGCCAGAAAAATACCTGAAATTACAAAACAACACACAACTCATAGTAAAGTCCAGAAATATGAATTTTTCCTAAAAACTAATAAAAATAGACTAAAAACTAACTAGAACATACTCAAAACTATATGAAATTAACCCCAAAAAGCATATAAAATATCCGTTCATCACAACACCAAACTTAAACTGTTGCTTGTCCTCAAGCAACTAGACAAATAAAATAGAAGACTAATAGGTTGAGAAGCAATAATATCTCAGAGTTTTTGAGTGAAGCTCAGATTCTAATTAGATGAGCGGGACTAGTAGCTTTTTGCTTCTGAACAGTTTTGGCATCTCACTTTATCCATTGAAGCTCAGAGTGATTGGCATCTATAGGAACTTAGAATTCAGATAGTGTTATTGATTCTCCTATTTCAGTGTGATGATTCTTAAACATAGCTATTTTATGAGTCTTGGCCGTGGCCCTAAGCACTTTGTTTTCCAGTATTACCACCGGATACATAAATGCCACAGACACATAATTGGGTGAACCCTTTGGATTGTGACTCAGCTTTGCTAAAGTCCCCAATTAGAGGTGTCCAGAGTTCTTAAGCACACTCTTCTTTCTGCTTTGGACCTTGACTTTAACCGCTCAGTCTCAAGTTCTCACTTGACACCTACACGCCACAAGCACATGGTTAGGGACAGCTTGGTTTAGCCGCTTAGACCAGGATTTTATTCCTTTAGGCCCTCCTATCCACTGATGCTCAAAGCCTTGGGATCCTTTTTATTTGCCCTTGCCATTTGGTTTTAAGGGTTATTGGCTTTTTACTCTTGCCTCTTGGTTTTAAGAACTTTTGGCTTTTTCTGCTTGCTTTTTCTTTTTCTTTCTATATTTTTTTTCGCCTATTTTATTATATATATATTTTTTTTTCTGCAAGCTTTGTTCTTTGCTGCTTTTTCTTGCTTCAAGAATCATTTTTATGATTTTTCAGATTATCAATAACATGTCTCATGTTCATCATTCTTTCAAGAGCCAACATATTTAACAGTCTTAAACAACAAATTCAAAAGACATATGCACTATTCAAGCATTTATTCAGAAGACAGAAAGCATTGCCACCACATGTTACTAATTAGAATTTTTCTTATTAAAAACTCGAAATTTTATTGCCTCTTATTCAAAAGATCTACTATTTTATTCATGTTTGCTGATGATGAGAAAAATAGACTATAACTTAATTGGGGATAAAATCAAAATAGACACTAATTACTACTAATGATCATGTAATGAAGACACAAACATAGATAAGCACTTATCATAGAGAAAATGAAAAACAGAGAAAGTAAGAACAAGGAACGAGTCCACCTTAGTGATGATGGCATTTCCTTTTTGAGGAACCAATGATGTTCTTGAGCTCTTTTATGTCTCTTCCTTGCCTTTGTGGCTTGATTCCTAGTGATTTTTGGTATTTCTATCCTCAGTTGCTTCCAATAATTATGTGGAGGGAAGTGCATCCCCTGAGGTATCTCAGGGATCTCTTGATTTGCAGCCACATGTTCTACCACTGAGCTATAGATCCTTCACATAATTGTTTTACCACACTAAACTTAGAATGTTGCTTGCCCTCGAGCAAAAGAAGAAGGAATAGATGAAGAAGAAGATGTGGAGAAAAAAACTAGGATTATGAGGAGGGAAGGTGGGGATCCTGTGGGGTCCACAGATCTTGAAATGATCCTGTGAGGTCCACAGATCTTGAGGTGTCAAGGCATTTACATCCCTGCACCAATTTAGGCATGCAAAATGCCCTTGCACACAACTCTGGGCGTTCAGCGCCAGGTTAGTGCCCATTTTGGGCGTTCAACGCCCATTTACTAGCCATTTCTGGCGTTGAACGCCAGAACCATGCTTGTTCTGGGCGTTCAGCGCCAGGATGTTGCCCATTTTGGGCGTTCAGTGCCAGAACCATGCTCTGTTCTGGCGTTGAACGCCAAACAGGTGCTTCCTCCAGGGTGTGATTTTTCTTCTGCTATTTTTGATTCCGTTTTCAATTTTTAATATTTATTTTGTGACTCCACATGATCATGAACCTAATAAAACATGAAAAACCATGAAAATAAATAAAAATTGGGTTGCCTCCCAACAAGCGCTTCTTTAATGTCCTTAGCTGGACCTTGCTGAGCTTTTAATCTAGCTTCAACCTTGAGCACTCTTGCTCAACATTGCCTTCAAGATAGTGCTTGATTCTCTGTCCATTAACAATGAACTTCTTATCAGAATCAATATCTTGAAGCTCCACATAACCATATGGTGATACACTTGTAATCACGTATGGTCCCCTCCACCGGGATTTCAGTTTCCCGGGGAATAGCCTGAGTCTAGAGTTAAACAACAGAACCTTCTGTCCTGGTTCAAAGATTCTAGATGACAGCTTTCTGTCATGCCACTTTTTTTATTTCTCTTTATAAAGCTTGGCATTTTCGAAAGCTGTGAATCTGAATTCCTCTAGCTCATTTAGCTGGAGCAATCGTTTTTCTCCTGCTAATTTGGCATCAAAGTTTAGGAATCTAGTTGCCCAGTAGGCTTTATGTTCCAGTTCCACGGGCAGGTGACATGCCTTACCATACACGAGTTGGTATGGAGAGGTCCCTATAGGGGTCTTGAATGCTGTTCTGTAAGCCCACAGAGCATCATCCAAGCTCCGTGCCCAATCCTTTCTACGGGTATTTACTGTCCGTTCTAGGATTCTCTTTAATTCTCTGTTAGAGACTTCAGCTTGCCCATTAGTTTGTGGATGATATGGAGTAGCTACCTTGTGGCGAATTCCATACCGAACCATGGCAGAGTAAAGCTATTTATTGCAGAAGTGAGTGCCCCCATCACTGATTAGTACTCTAGGGACACCAAACTTGCTAAAGATATGTTTCTGGAGGAACTTCAGCACTGTCTTAGTATCATTGGTGGGTGTGGCAATGGCTTCAACCCATTTTGATACATAGTCAACTGCCACCAGAATATAATTGTTTGAGTATGATGGTGGGAAAGGTCCCATGAAGTCAATCCCCCATACGTCAAACAACTCAATTTCCAAGATTCCTTATTGAGGCATGGCGTAACCATGAGGCAGATTACCAGCTCTTTGGCAACTGTCACAGTTACGTACAAACTCTCGGGAATCTTTATAGAGTGTGGGCCAATAGAAGCCACATTGGAGGACCTTGGTGGCTGTTCGCTCACCTCCGAAATGGCCTCCATATTGAGATCCATGGCAATGCCACAGGATCCTTTGTGCTTCTTCTCTAGGCACACACCTACGGATTATTCCGTCTGCACATCTCTTAAAGAGATAAGGTTCATCCCACAAGTAGTACTTTGCATCAGTAATTAATTTCTTCTTTTGTATCCTGTTGTACTCCTTGGGTATGAACCTTGCAGCTTTATAGTTTGCAATATCGGCAAACCATGGTGTTTCCTGAATGGCAAATAAATGCTCATCCGGAAAAGTCTCAGAGATCTCAAGAGAGGGGAGGGGCGTCCCTTCTACTGGCTCTATCCGGGACAGATGATCAGCTACTTGGTTCTCTGTCCCTTTTCTGTCTCTTATTTCTATATCAAACTCTTGCAGAAGCAACACCCATCTGATGAGCCTGGGTTTTGAATCCTGCTTTGTGAGTAGATATTTAAGAGCAGCATGATCAGTATACACAATCACTTTTGATCCTACTAAGTATGATCTGAACTTGTCAATGGCGTAAACCACTGCAAGTAATTCTTTTTCTGTGGTTGTGTAATTTTTCTGGGCATCATTTAAAATGCGACTAGCATAATAAATGACATGCAGAAGCTTGTCATGCCTCTGTCCCAATACTGCTCCAATGGCGTGATCACTGGCATCACACATTAGCTCAAATGGTAACGTCCAGTCTGGTGCAGAAATGACTGGTGCTGTGACCAGCTTAGCTTTCAGCATTTCGAACGCCTGCAGGCACTCTGTGTCAAACACAAATGGCGTGTCCGCAGCTAGCAGATTGCTTAGAGGTTTTGCGATTTTTGAAAAATCCTTTATAAACCTCCTATAGAATCCTGCGTGCCCCAGAAAGCTTCTGATTGCCTTAACATTGGCAGGTGATGGTAATTTTTCGATTACCTCTATTTTTGCTTGATCCACCTCTATTCCCTTGTTTGAGATTTTATGCCCAAGAACAATTCCTTCAGTCACCATGAAGTGACACTTTTCCCAATTTAAAACTAGGTTGGTCTCTTGGCATCTTTTCAGAACAAGTTTCAGGTGATCAAGACAGGAGCTGAATGAGTCTCCATATACTGAGAAGTCATCCATGAAGACTTCCAGAAATTTTTCCACCATATCAGAGAAAATAGAGAGCATGCATCTCTAGAAGGTTGTAGGCGCATTACATAGCCCAAATGGCATCCTTCTATAAGCAAACACTCCGGATGGACATGTGAATGCTGTTTTCTCTTGATCCTGGGAATCTACTGCAATCTGGTTATAGCCTGAGTAGCCATCCAAAAAGCAGTAATAATCATGACCTGCTAGTCTTTCTAGCATCTGGTCTATGAATGGTAAAGGAAAATGATCCTTTCTGGTGGCTGTATTGAGCCTTCTATAGTCAATACACATGCGCCACCCTGTAACTGTTCTGGTAGGAACCAATTCATTTTTTTCATTATGAATCACTGTCATGCCTCCCTTTTTTGGGACGACTTGGACAGGACTCACCCAAGGGCTATCAGAAATAGGATAAATAATCCCAGCCTCTAGTAGTTTGGTGACCTCTTTCTGCACTACTTCTTTCATGGCTGGATTTAGCCGCCTCTGTGGTTGAACCACTGGTTTGGCATTATCCTACAATAAGATTTTGTGCATGCATCTAGTTGGGCTTATGCCCTTAAGGTCACCTATGGACCACCCAAGAGCTGTCTTGTGTGTCCTTAGCACTTGAATAAGTCCATCCTCTTCCTGTGAATTTAAAGCAGAGCTTATGATCATTGGAAAAGTGTCACCTTCTCCCATAAACTCATATTTCAAGGATGGTGGTAATGGCTTGAGCTCGGGTTTAGGAGGTTTCTCCTCTTCCAGAAGAAATTTCAGAGGCTCTTTCATGTCCTCTGAATCCTCTAAATCAGGCTGAACATCTTTAAAGATGTTTTCCAACTCTGATTCAAGACTCTCAGCCATGTTGATCTCTTCTACCAAAGAGTCAATAAGATCAACTTTCATGCAGTCTTTTGATGTGTCTGGATGTTGCATGGCTTTGACAGCGTTCAGCTTGAACTCATCATCATTGACTCTCAGGGTTATTTCCCCCTGTTGGACGTCAATGAGGGATCGTCCAGTTGCTAGGAAGGGTCTTCCTAAAATGAGAGTAGCACTCTTGTGCTCCTCCATTTCCATCACAACAAAGTCAGTGGGAAAGGCGAATGGCCCAACTCTGACAATCATGTCTTCAATCACGCCTGATGGGTATTTAGTAGAACCATCAGCAAGTTGGAGACATATCCGCGTTGGTTTAACTTCTTCAGTTAAGCCAAGCTTTCTGATAGTGGATGCAGGTATTAGATTGATGCTTGCCCCAAGATCGCATAAAGCTGTCTTGGTGCAATTACCTTCTAATATGCATGGTATCAGAAAACTCCCAGGGTCTTTAAGCTTTTCAGGAAAGCTTTTCAGAATGAATGCACTGCATTCTTCAGTGAGGAGAACTCTTTCTATTTCTCTCCAATCCTTCTTATGACTCAAGATCTCTTTCATGAACTTGGCATAAGAAGGTATTTGCTCAAGTGCTTCTGCAAATGGAATCTTTATTTCAAGAGTCCTGAGATAATCTGCAAAGCGAGCAAATTGCTTATCCTGCTCCTCTTTCCGGAGTTTTTGAGGATAAGGTATCTTGGCTTTATATTCTTCAACCTTAGTTGCTGCAGGTTTATTGCCTACAGAAGTGGTTGAAGAAGCCTTTTTAGAGGGGTTGTTATCAGCATTTGTGTGTGTCTGATCCCTCACTGGCGATTGAGTGCCAGAGTTAGAAGCTGGAGTGAAACTGGACGCCAGCTCCTTGTCTGCTCCTGGCGTCTGAACACCAGAACTGTGCCCATTTTGGGTGTTCAGCGCCAGATCTTGCCCATTTTGGGCGTTCAACGCCAGATCCTTGCCCATTTCTGGCGTTGAATGCCAATCCTGCCTTGTTTCTGGCATTGAACGCCAGTACTCAGCATGGTCTGGGCGTTCAGCGCCAGCCTTCCACCAATTTTTTGGTGTTTTAGTTCCAGAATTACTTTTCCCTGGGCTCTTACTGTCCTCAGGTGAACTTTGGATGGTTTGCTCATTTCTTAGCTTTTTGCTGCCTTGAGGTGGGGTATTTAATGTTTTCCCACTTCTTAGTTGAACTGCTTGGCATTCTTCTGCTATTTGCCTTGACAGCTGCTGCTTTGTTTGCTTAAACTGTTCGTCCATATGTATATTAGCCATCCTTGTCTCTTGTATCCTTTCTTTGAATTCGGCTAACTGCTTTGTTAGAAAGTCCAATTGCTGATTGAATTCAGCAGCTTGTTTTACAGGACTGAGTTCAGCAGTTGCTGTCTTAACCTCTTCTTTCATGGAAGAGTCATTGCTTAGGTACAGATGCTGATTCCTGGCAACTGTATCAATGAGCTCTTGAGCCTCTTCAATTGTCTTTCTCATGTGGATAGATCCACCAGCTGAGTAATCAAGAGACATCTGAGCTCCTTCTGCAAGCCCATAATAGAAGATGTCTAACTGAACCCACTCTGAAAACATTTCATAGGGGCATTTTCGTAGCATCTCTCTGTATCTTTCCCAGGCATCATAAAGAGATTCATTATCTCCTTGTTTAAAGCCTTGGATGTCCAGCCTTAGCTGTGTCATCCGTTTTGGGGAAAGTACTGATTCAGGAATTTTTCTGTCAGCTGTTTCCATGTCTTTATGCTGGCCTTAGGTTGGTTATTCAACCACCTCTTAGCTTGATCTTTTACAGCAAATGGAAACAGTAATAGTCTGTAGACATCCTGATCTATTTCTTTATCATGTACTGTGTCAGCAATCTATAGAAACTGTGCCAGAAACTCTGTAGGTTCTTCCTGTGAAAGACCGGAATACTGGCAACTTTGCTGCACCATGATAATGAGCTGAGGATTCAACTCAAAGCTACTGACTCCAATGGAGGGTATGCAGATACTTCTCCCATACGAAGCAGTAGAGGGGTTAGAATATGACCCCAGAGTCCTCCTGGACTGTTCATTTCCGCTTAGGTCCATGATGGAGAAAGGGAGATGATGTAGAATAGAAAAAATATTTTTATTTATTTATTTATATATTTATTTCGAAAATGAAATAAATTAAAATAAATAAAAATTGAGTGAAGATTTTTGAAAAACTGAGGAGAGAGAAAGTGGTTAGGAAGTTTTGAAAAGGATATGATGATTTTGAAAAAAAAAGTTTTAAATTTTGAAATAAAAATCTGAATTTTTAGAAATATATTTCGAAAAATTGTTTTTAAAATAGAGAGAAAAGATATTTTTGATTTTTAAGAGGAAAGAGAAAAACAATAAGATAGCACAAGATTTAAAATTTTTAGATCTAATGCTCCTTGTTTTTTAAAATTTTGGAGGAAAAACACCAAGGAACACCAAACTTAAAAATTTTAAGATCAAGACACAAGAAAAACTCAAGAACACTTTGAAGACTCACAAGAACACAAGAACATGAAGAAAGAAAACCAAACATAAAAATTTTTTTGAAAACCAAACCTAAATTTTCGAAAACCAAAGGGAAATCAACAAGAAAATACCAAACTTAAAGTTTGGCACACAATTTAATAGAGAAATTATTATTTATGAAAAAGAAGGTTTTGAAAAGAATATAAAAGATTCTAACCCAATTACCAAGAACACAGATTAACGCTCTAGCCAAATGAGTTATGAATGTAACACTTGTTTTGAAGAAGTATATATATATATTTTTTAACCAAGAACAATAATAAGAGTCTCTAAACCAAAAAGAAAAATTTTCCTAATCTAAGAAACAAAATAAACCGTCAGTTGTTCAAACACGAACAATCCCCGGCAACGGCGCCAAAAACTTGGTGCACAAATTGTGAATCACACTTTTCACAACTCGTACCACTGACCAGCAAGTGCACTGGGTCGTCCAAGTAATACCTCACGTGAGTAAGGGTCGAATCCCACGGAGATTGTTGGTTTGAAGCAATCTATGGTTATCTTGTAAATCTTAGTCAGGAAGTCAATTATGTTTATCAGTTGAGTTGCGAATAAACAAGAGAGCATGGATTAAAGGTTACTTGTTATGCAGTAATGGAGAATATGTTGGAGTTTTGGAGATGCTTTGTTTTCTGAATCTCTGCTTTCCTCTGTCTTCTTGTTCACGCACGCACGTCCTCCTATGGCAAGCTGTATGTAGGGGTTCACCGTCGTCAATGGCTACATCCCATCCTCTCAGTGAAGAATATGCTCACATGCTCAGTCACAGCACGGCTAATCATCTGTCGGTTCTCGATCATACTGGAATAGGATTCTTCGTCCTTTTGCGTCTGTCACTAACGCCCAGCACTTGCGAGTTTGAAGCTCATCACAGTCATTCGATCATTGAATCCTACTCGGAATACCACAGACAAGGTTTAGACTTTCTGGATTCTCATGAATGCCGCCATCAGTTCTAGCTTATACCACGGAGATTCTGATTAAGGAATCTAAGAGATACTCATTCAATCGTATATAGAACGGAGGTGGTTGTCAGGCACACGTTCATGGTTTGAGGAAGATGATGAGTGTCACAGATCATCACGTCCATCACAGTTAAGCGCGAATGAACATCTTAGATAGGAACAAGCGTGTTTGAATGGAAAACAGAAATACTTGCATTAATTCATCGAGACACAGCAGAGCTCCTCACCCCCAACAATGGAGTTTAGAGACTCATGCCGTCAAAGAGTACAAAGTTTAGATCTAAAATGTCATGAGGTGCAAAATAAGTCTCTAAAAGTTGTTTAAATACTAAACTAGTAGCCTAGGTTTACAAAAAATGAGTAAACTATGATGGATGATGCAGAGATCCACTTCTGGGGCCCACTTGGTGTGTGCTGGGGCTGAGATTTAAGCAATTCACGTGCAGATGCCATTTGTGGAGTTGAACGCCAGTTTTTATGCCAGTTTGGGCGTTCAACTCCGGCTTTTGATCCTTTTCTGGCGCTGGACGCCAGAATTGGGCAGAGAACTGGCGTTGAACGCCCTGGATGTCTACTTTCCAACGCAATTGGAAGCATAACATTTCGGGTTCTTTAGCTCCAGAAAATCCACTTTGAGTGCAGAGAGGTCAGAATCCAACAGCATCAGCAGTCCTTTTTCAGCCTGAATCAGATTTTTGCTCAGCTCATTCAATTTTAGCCAGAAAAATACCTGAAATTACAGAAAAACACACAACTCATAGTAAAGTCCAGAAATATAAATTTTTCCTAAAAACTAACGAAAATAGACTGAAAACTAACTAGAACATACTCAAAACTATATGAAATTAACCCCAAAAAGCGTATAAAATATCCGCTCATCACCTGGCATGAGCCTTAGTCGAGATTTGTAAAGGAGGACTAAATCCCCAGGTTGGAACTCTTTCTTCTTGATATTTTGATCATGTACAACGTTCATCTTTTCCTTGTATATTCTGGAATTTTCATAAGCTTCTAGGCGAAGGCTCTCTAGCTCCTGCAGTTGCAACTTCCTTTCAGCTCCGGCTTTCTCAATTCCCATGTTGCACTCCTTAACTACCCAAAAGGCTCTGTGTTCTACTTCAACTGGGAGATGACAAGCTTTTCCATAAACCAAGCGGAAAGGACTCATCCCAATGGGTGTCTTGTATGCTGTTCTGTACGCCCAGAGTGCATCTTGTAGCCTGGTGCTCCAGTCTTTTCTATGAGGCTTTACTATCTTTTGCAAGATACGTTTAATTTCTCTGTTGGACACCTCGGCTTGCTCATTAGTTTGGGGATGGTACGCTGTTGCAACTTTATGAATTATCCATGCTTCTTCATTAATCCTGTCAATCTCCTGTTACAGAAATGGGTGCCTTGATCGCTCACGATTGCTCGTGGTGATCCGAAGCGACATATAATATGGTTTCTCACAAAGGAAACAACAGTGTTAGCATCATCAATGTGGGTAGGAATTGCTTCCACCCATTTGGAAACATAATCCACAGCTAACAATATATAAAAATATCCATTAGAATTTGGAAATGGACCCATGAAGTCAATGCCCCAAACATAAAAAATTTCACAGAAAAGCATAATTTGTTGAGGCATCTCATCCTTCCTGGATATATTACCAAATTTCTGGCATGGGAGCCAAGATTTACAGAACTCAGCAGCGTCTCTAAAAAGGGTAGGCCACCAGAATCCACAGTCTAAGATCTTTCTAGCTGTCCTTTGAGGACCAAAATGTCCTCCACTCTCAGATGAGTGACAGGCCTCTAAAATGGATTGGAATTCTAATTGAGGCACACAACGTCTAATTACTTGATCAGTGCCACATCTCCATAAATATGGGTCATCCCATATATAATATTTAGACTCGCTTTTCAGCTTGTCTCTTTGATGCTTAGAAAAATTTGGAGGAAATGTGCGGCTAACTAAATAATTAGCAACAGGTGCATACCAAGGGACTACCTCAGATACTGCTTGCAGGTTATCAAAAGGAAAATTATCATCTATAGGAGTAGAATCATCCTTAATATGCTAAAGGCGACTCAAGTGGTCTGCCACTAAATTTTGATTACCACTCCTATCCTTTATTTCTAAATCAAATTCTTGTAACAGCAGTATCAAACGTATAAGTCTTGGTTTGGATTCCTTTTTAGCTAATAAATACTTTAAAGCTGCATGGTCCGAATACACTACTACTCTAGTACCAAGTAAATAAGCTCGGAATTTATCCAGAGCAAAAACAATAGCAAGAAGCTCTTTCTCAGTAGTAGTATAATTGGACTGGGCAGTGTCTAAAGTCTTAGACGCATATGCAATAACGAAAGGATCCTTACCTTCACGCTGAGCCAGCACTGCTTCTACTGCATGGTTGGAAGCATCGCACATGATTTCAAATGGCTGGCTCCAGTCCGGTCCTCTCACAATTGGAGCTTGAGTCAGAGCAGTCTTATCAAACGCTTGTTTGCAATCCTCACTGAACTCGAACTCAATATCCTTCTGCAGTAATCTGGATAAGGGAAGTGCGACCTTACTAAAGTCCTTAATAAATCTCCTGTAAAAACCTGCATGGCCAAGGAACGAATGGACTTCCCTCACAGAAGAGGGGTAAGGTAAACTAGAAATAACATTCACCTTTGCTGGGTCTACAGAAATGCCATTATTGGATACCACATGTCCTAATACAATTCCTTGTTTTACCATAAAGTGACATTTTTCAAAATTTAATACAAGGTTTCTATTAACACATCTATCTAATACTCTAGATAATCCATCTAAGCAAAGGCTAAAAGAATCACCATAAACGCTAAAATCATCCATAAAAACTTCCATACAGTCCTCAATAAGATCAGAGAAAAGACTCATCATGCACCTTTGGAAAGTAGCTGGTGCATTGCACAAGCCAAAGGGCATTCTCTTATAAGAATAAGTCCCAAAAGGACATGTAAAAGAAGTCTTTTCCTGATCCTCAGGACCTATATGAATCTGGAAATAACCTGTGTAACCATCTAAAAAGCAATAATGTGATTTACCTGACAGGCGATCCAGCATTTGATCAATGAATGGAAGTGGATAGTGATCCTTACGGGTAGCTTGGTTGAGACGCCTGTAATCAATGCAGACTCTCCAAGCACTTTGAACTCTAGTTGCTATGAGCTCTCCATGCTCATTCTTCACTGTAGTGACTCCAGACTTCTTCGGTACCACTTGTACTGGGCTTACCCATTCACTGTCTGAAATGGGAGATATGATACCGGCTTCCAATAGTCTGGTCACTTCCTTTTGACAACTTCCAAGATGGTGGGATTCAATCTTCTTTGGGGTTGATGGACAGGTCTTGCTTCCTCTTCTAAAAATATTCTGTGCTCACATACTTGAGGGTTGATGCCTACTATGTCTGCCAAGCTCTACCCAATTGCCTTCTTATGCTTCCTTAGCACATCAAGTAACTGCTCTTCTTGTTGAGATGTAAGTTCTCTTGCAATGATAACTGGAAACCTCTGCTCATCTTCATGATAAGCATATTTGAAATGTCGAGGGAGGGGTTTCAATTCTAACTTTTGATCATGGGCAGTCTCTGGATTATCTGGAGCTTGTGAAAATGACGAAGTGCCCTCATTGTCAGTTAAGAGGGTCCCCACACTTGGACCTTGTCCAGTGTGCCTCTCTTCAAACTCTTCCTTGTGAACTCAAGCTACACTTTCATCTATGACATCGCACTGAAAGATAGAACGATCTTCTGGGGAGTTGTCAATGACTCCATTCAGATTGAAGATTACTATGCGGCCATCTATTTCAAAGGAGTATGTTCCTGAAAAGGCATCCAATTTGAATTTTGATGTCTTCAAGAATGGTCTCCCAAGTAGGATTGATGATGGCTTATCTGAATCATTATGGGGCACCTCCAAGATATAAAAATCAGTGGGAAATGTAAGTCCTTTAATGTTCACCAAAACATCTTCAGCAACTCCAGCCACTGTAATAATACTTTTATCTACTAACACAAAATGAGCTGCCGACCTTTTTAAGGGAGGGAGCCTCAAAATATCATATATAGACAAAGGCATTATACTGACACATGCTCCTAAATCACACATGTAATCATAAATTACTACACCACCAATAGTACAGCTAACTATACAAGGACCTGGATCACTACATTTTTCAGGTAATCCTCCCATTAAAGCAGATATAGAACTACCTAAAGGAATAGTTTCTAATTCATTAATTTTGTCTTTATGGATACATAAGTCTTTTAGAAACTTTGCATATTTAGGTACCTGCTGAATAACATCAAAAAGAGGAACAGTTACCTCAACCTTTTTGAATATTTCTACCATTTTGGGGTCGGGTTCCAGCTGCTTCCTGGGCTTCCTTGCAAGTTGTGGAAATGGAATTGGAGTAGTGTTCTCTGTGATGTCTGTGACTTTTGGTGCTTTCTCCTGTGGTTGAGCTATTTCTTCTTCAGCTATGTCCTGTATGTCCTCTTCCTCTTTAACATCTTCTATTTCTATTACCTCTTCAGCTGAGGTGTGTTTTGGTGGGCTTGGTTCCTCCTGATTCCTCTCCTGCAGTGTGGTTCCAGACCTTAGGGTGATGGCATTAATGCCTCCCTTTGGATTGGGTAATGGTTGAGAGGGGATTCCAGTGGAGCTTGAAGGTTGGTTACTGGAATTTTGCGTTGATCCAATCTGTGACATAAGAGCTTGCAAAGTAGAGGTGAGACCATTCAGACTGGCGTTAATACTATTCATGTTATTTTCCATGGTCTGTTGTCTTCACTCAAAAGATTGTAGTAGCTCTTCATTAGGAGATAAAGAAGAATGAGTAAATTGAGATGTCTGCTGTTGATTGTTCTGTGGTCCTTGGTTTTGCCTCAAGTGAGGTGCTCTGTAAGGTTGATTCTACTGCCTGTTGTTGTTATTATTCCACCTCTGATTTCCCTGATTATCTCTGCCTCCTCTATTATTGTTGTCCCTCCAATTCTGGTTAGAATTGTCCTGCCATCCATGGTTATTATTTCCACTTTGATTGTACCCTTGGTTGGGGCGGTCATAGAAGTTATGAGTGGATGCCACCATGTTGTCTTCTTGTTGGAGCTGCGGGCATTCATCAGTGTAATATCTAGTTGTTGGTTTTGCTGTGGCGGAGGAGGTTGAGCTTGCTGAGTTTGTTGTTGATTCAATTGCATCTGCTTCAGTAAGTTGGTCATCTCACATATACTCTGAGCTAGAGCAGCAGTCTCTCTGTTAGAGGATACTTCTGCAATGGCTTTTGAACGGCCTTGCTTTTGCCTGTGATTCCTAGTAGATTCAGCTAAATCACTGATCAATTGCCAAGCCTCATCAATGGTCTTGTACTTCTTCATAGACCCATTGCTAGCACTTTCCAATATGGTCTTATCTTGGGGCCTCATGCCCTGTGTGACATAGCTAAGCAACACTATCTTGTCAATCCTGTGGTGGGGGCATGCTTCCAGAAGATTATTAAAGCGCTCTCAGTATTCAAAGAGAGTTTCATTGTCATCCTGAACAATTGTGGAAATATCCTTCCTCGGTTTATCAGTAACTTCAGATGGAAAGAATTTCTCCAAAAACTCCTTTCTGAGTGTATCCCAGTTGGATACATTTGCCAGAGGTTGAGTGTAGTACCACTCTCTTGCTTTTCCCTCGAGAGAAAACGGGAAAGCTTTCAGCAAAATTGAAGTTTCATCAGTACCATCACGCCTGACAGTAGAACAGGCTGCCTGGAAATCTCTCAAGTGCTTGATAGGCTCTTGAGCAGGTAGGCCATGAAACTTGGGCATCAAGTTTAGCAGTGCGGTCTTTATTTCAAAATCTGTAGCCACAGCTGGATTATGCGCTTGATACGGCTGCATTGTAAAATCAGGGGCTCCTTCCTCCTGGATGGTAACTCTCCTAGCTGCCATGTCTTCTGCACGTAAAACAACCGAATCAGTAGAACAGGGGCTGGTTTCTTCCTCAAGTTCACTCTCAGATCCGCCCTCAGAGCGGACTAACCAACGCTGTTCTCGCCTTATTCGTGAAATAGTCCTTTCAATTTCAGGATCGAATATTAGCAAGCGCGGATCAGGAAGTGAACGCGTCATTTGACGGAAGAAACATGCAGCTCATAGTAACAAAATAAAATAAAATGCAAATAAATAAATTCTAATTAATAACTTTAGCACTCTATTGCAACTCCCCGGCAACGGCGCCAAAAATTGATGGGGGCAGAAGTTGGTGAATTAAAAATTATTAAAATAGTTACGTTGCAAGTATAGTTCTTAACTCACCGAAAATCTGCCTATCAATTTAGATATATGTCACAGAGAGTTTAAATTAAAAATTACTGGGAGTTTAAGTCCCAGGTCGTCTCCCAACGAGTTGCAGAAAAGTGTGCTATTTTATTAATCAGATGTTCCAAGAAGTTGAGTTAAGTAAAGGGAAAATTAAAAAGAGGAAATTTAAATAATATGAATAAAAACCTTGACTTGGAGTTGATTAGTTGGAATTTCTATTATTGATGGAATGATTTCAAGATTAATTTATAATTAATGGTTGTTTTGTGTAGTTATCCTTTACCAGGTAAAGGAAAGTCAAACAAGTTGGAATGCTAGATCTATTCACGAGTTGCAACCCACTTAGTTCAAAGGGATTGGTGTTAGTGATTAGATAACAATTCAACAGTTAACCCAATTATAATTTTTCTTTCAATCCTTCCAACTCAAGAGTTCCTTTCAATCAACTCCCCATCAAGTGAGGGAACTACTCACTCATTGCAAATAATAAATCCATAACACATGAAATGGAATTAAAAGAAGGCATGATTATTGGAATGGAGAAATAAATTAAAATGGAAGAAATAATCCTTGTATCAAATAATCATGAAAGTATTCAAATGACAAAATTAAACAAAGCAAAGAACATGGAAGAATAAAACCAAGTTAAGAGAATGAACTAGAATGACGAGGTCTTGATGAGGAAAAATAACTCTTCTCAATGTTCCAATGCTAAGATCAATTCCCAAAATTAAAATTCTAAAACCTAGAGAGAAAAACCTAGAGGAGGAAAAACTAGCTCTAAAACTGTCAACTGTGTAGAATGAATGTTGTTGTTTGTTTCTGCATATTCTCTGGCTCTAGTCTGCTGTTCCGGGCCGAAAACTGGGTCGAAATAAGGTCCAAAATCGCCCCCAGTGAAGTCTGCAGATTATGCAGATCGCACATGTCACGCGATCGCGTCATCCATGCGGACGCGTCATTCGCGCTTTTCCTTGCCACGCGTTCGCGTCATCCACGCTACCACGTCTCCTGAGCTTTTCCAATCCGCGTGGCCGCGTGAGCCATGCAGCCGCGTCACTGCGATTCGCTCTCCTTTGCGCGTTCGCATGAGCCATGCGACCGCGTCACTTCTCGCTGGTTATCTCCTCAAATTCTTGTGTTCCTTCCATTTTTGCTAGCTTCCTTTCCAATCTCCAACTCATTCATGCCCTATAAAGTCTGAAACACTCAACACACAGATCACGGCATCAAATGAAATAAAGGAGAATTAAAAATACATAATTAAAGTCTCTAGGAAGCAGTTTTCAAACATGTTATAAATTCAGGAAGGGATTATAATTTCATGCTAATTTAATGAATAAGTGGGTAAGGATCATGATATAACCACACAATTAAACACAATATAAACCATAAAATAGTGGTTTATCAGGCACTGAAAACTTTATACGCACGTTCATAATCTTAATTCTTTGTCATAACTTCGCATAGCTGACTAGCAAGTGCACTGGGTCATCCAAGTAATAAACCTTACGTGAGTAAGGGTCGATCCCACATAGATTATCGGCTTGAAGCAAGCTATGGTCACCTTGTAAATCTCAGTCAGGTGGATTCAAATGTATTAAGAGATTATATTGTACTAAAAGATAATTAAAATAGGATAGAGATACTTATGTAATTCATTGGTGAAAGTTTCATATAAGCGTATAGAGTTGCTTTCGTTCCTCTGAACCTCTGCTTTCCTGCTGTCTTCATCCAACCATTCCTACTCCTTTCCATTGCAAACTTTATGTAGGGCATCACTGTTGTCAATGGCTACATCCCATCCTCTCTGTGAAAATGGTCCAATGCACTGTCACTGCATGGCTAATCATCTGTCGGTTCTCGATCATACTGGAATAGGATTTACTATCCTTTTGGGTCTGTCACTACACCCAGCACTCGCGAGTTTGAAGTTCGTCACAGCCATCCCTTCCCAGATCCTACATGGAATACCACAGACAAGGTTTAGACTTTTCAGATCTCAAGAATGGCCATCCATGGGTTCTAACTTTTATCACGAAGATTCTAATATCTCGGACTCGGTCCTCTGTATTATATATCTAAGAGATATTCATTCTAGCTTGTTTGCATGTAGAATGGAAGTGTTTGTCAGGCACGCGTTCATAAGTGAGAATGATGATAAGCGTCACATAATCATCACATTCATCATGTTCTTGGGTGTGAATGGATGTCATAGAATAGGAATAAGCTTGAATTGAATAGAAAAACAGTAGTACTTTGTATTAATTCGTGAGGAACAGCAGAGCTCCATACCTTAGTCTATGGTGTGTAGAAACTCTACCGTTTGAAAATACATAAGTGATAATGGTCCAGGCATGGCCGAATGGCCTGTCCCCATGAAAGTCTAAGATAGCATAAAACTTATTAAAAGATCCCCTACAAAGATAGTAAAAAGTCCTATTTATACTAAACTAGTTACTAGGGTTTACAGAAAGGAGTAAATGATGCAGAAATCCACTTCCGAGGCCCACTTGGTGTGTGCTTGGGCTGAGAATTGAGCTTTACACGTGTAGAGGTCTTTCTTGGAGTTGAACGCCAGTTTGTAACCTGTTTCTGGCATTTAACTCCACTTTGCAACCTGTTTCTGGCGTTTGACTCCAGAATGCAGCATGGAACTGGCGTTCAACGCCAGTTTATGTCATCTATCCTTAATCAAAGTATGGACTATTATATATTTCTGGAAAGCCCTGAAAGTCTACTTTCTAACGCAATTAAGAGCGTGCTATTTGGAGTTCTGTAGCTCCAGAAAATCTATTTTGAGTGCATGGAGGTTAGAATCCAACAGCATCTGCAGTCCTTCTTCAACATCTGAATCTAATTTTTGCTCAAGTCCCTCAATTTCAGCCAGAAATTATCTGAAATTACAAAAAAATACACAAACTCATAGTAAAGTCCAGAAATATGAATTTTAATTAAAAAATAATAAAAATATACTAAAAACTAACTAAATTATACTGAAAACTATGTATAAACAATACCAAAAAGCGTATAAATTATCCGCTCATCAACAAGCAATCAAACAGTCAAACAAACAATCACACACATTTCAATTACACAAGCAATAACAAATAGACAAACCACTACAAAAAAAATATAATTAAAATGGCACTAATATTAAGGCGGTTTAACATAACCGCCATATTATTCTTTTATTTCAACATTTCTCTCTTATTCCATAATGTCTACATTAAAATGGGTACATTTTGGCAATTGCTATACCTGCCACTCTCTCAATTTGTTTTATCTTTTTTAATAAAACTAAAAGAGCATATGAGAGTGAGAGGAAGTGATGTTTTTAATCATATAAGAGTGAGAGTATACGAAACCCTAAAAATCGCGCCACCATTCATCTCCACACAACGAAGCCAATGTTGCTCCGATTGACCTTTTGCAACTTGGTTCTTCGGTCTCGATCTAATGTTTGCCACCACCATAAGTGACGTCGTTGTTGCTGGCCTCCGATTGTGCTTCTACAATTTGGTTTTGCTTCTTTATGAATTACTAATTACTAATTCAAACTACTTCATCTTCTTATTTGAATTTTTCTAATTCGATCTTCATATTTTTTGATCTAGTTCATGTCTTCAGGTAATTCTTGTCATATATCCTATTTTCTCTTGCTGCCGCTAAGAAATCAGCTTATTCTCATCTCTTACAAAGCAGCCTTCATCTACGTATTCGTCGGCGCTGATGCCGTCATCCTTATCGCCTTTGTTGTTTCCAATTGAGCTTGATAATTTTCTTTGAATACTTGATTTTTGTCCATTTCAATTTGCCTAGTTAAAGTTATGTTTCCTTTGTGCTTCCTGTAATATTCTTTTTCATTGAGACTATTTTATGTTTGAGGTAATTTTATTGTGTATGTGAAGGTTACGTTCATGCATATGAGAACCATGCATGTTTAGTAATTGTACGCAATATTAGACAATTTTAAAGGAATGAAATATTTAGCTATAGTTTTTTCAATTAGAGAAACATCGTAATTATAATTTTTTGCTTTTGATACTTTTAATTGACTTGTTGTTAGACTTCAAGGAAAAGAGCTTCTTATCCATAATCAATATAATTTTGTTGATGAGTTATAAAGATTTTACATTACGATTGGAATATTTGAGGTATTGTGACGAAGTCAATTATTCGAATTATTGATTAATGTCTCTGCACAAATATGGACGAAAGCTGCTGAAGTTTTGGCATGGGACAGACACTTACGATTATTTTCTATAAGTTATATGAATGCAGATGCAGAGACAAGGAAGTAAATATGTAGTTAGATGCAGCGGTAGTACGCACGCATATGTAAGTTAGTATTAAGTTAGATGTGGCGGTAGTCCGCACACATATGCAGATGTAAAAAGCTTAAATGAAGAACACTAAATTGAAGAACTGGAAAATCTTTATTGAATTGGATTGAAGAAAACTTGAAGAAAGAAAAATTGAAGAAAGAAGGAGTAAAAGGCTTACTAAGGATTCTCAGAGTCTCTCTCCCTAACTTCTCTCTCTAATATTGTCTTTCTAAAAGCTCTGCCTCAGAATGTTGCTGAGGTTTCCTATTATAGACCTAGATTCTACTATTTCTATAATACAGGTTATGCTAACCGGTACTCTTTCTACAGTACAAGTTGATACAATTTTTTGGATTTTTAGATTCTTGATATTACATAATTTTGAAATGCTTCCCTAATCTTCTCCCAGATTGATTCCGAAGCAATCGTCTTCATTTTGATTATAATCACTTGAGGATTCAGTTGAAGAAGTAGGGCCTTCTTTGTGCGCTTTGTCTTCTTCTATCATCTGCATGATCTACTAGAGATGTTTTGCTAATGTTTCTTTTGATTGGGCCCCTACTAGGCCTGTAGCAATTTGGGCTTTCTGATTGAGAAATATTGACTCTTCATGATCAAATGGCTTGGCGAACTTGGGGTGCTCTTTGAACCATTTTCAGACTTTGTCCGCGTGAGCCATGGTTGCATCAAACTGAGACCACCATTTAACATAGGCATTTCTTTGAAGCGTTGATGGTGCCTTTGGGTGCTCTTGTTTGCCATACTTGTATTGCCATGAGAAAACCCAGGCCAGTGAGAATGTAGAGAAAAATTAAATATCCATAGGGATGCTTGTTTCCTGTTGATCAAATTTTTTGGTGAAATCTTTGAACCCCTCATCGGTAGGTAGGGGCAAGATTTCTGGTAATGGGCCAAAATAATCCCACCATTGGGTAAACCAGTTTGGAAAATGATAATTGATATTTTTTTTGAAATGAATGAGCCAGGAATGTCTATTCTGATTATTTTGTAACCAAAATACTCTTGTCCAGTCATCCATATAATCCCAATAAGAATATCCTATTGGGTCAAAAGGTTGGGAAAATTTTTTATTATTATTTGGGTTTTTGCCAAATTGAGTAGGGGTGAGTACTTTTAGAATTTGAATGGTTGAATGGGTTATGTTGGCGGTGTCTTTGGGATTTCTGTAGTGTTTGACCGAGACTGAATCTGAATCCACTAGTATGAATTCATAAAACTATCTGGTTTTGTTTATGGCTGTTGGTCTAAAATGGAATCCTTGTGGAAAGACTTTAAGGATTACCTTAAAAGGTAATTTTTTCCAGAATTCAGGTTCCATTAAAAGGACAGATGAGAATTTGTTTTTTGAAATGTATATGGATTGTTGTTTTGGTTGGGTGTTTAGAGGCTGGGTTTGAATTGATTGGGGTAATTTTGTTTGCGTAATTACTTTACCTTTTGGGTCATTATATATGATTTTTTTGGCTACTACTTGTGATAAAAGTTTGGTTAAGTCTATTTTATCATCATCTGAGCTATCACATATATCAGCCTAGGATTTTTTATGAAGTTTTGAAAGGCCTGCATCCTGTAAGACCAACAAGGTTTGGATTGGGAGAGCATAGTCTGCCTTTATTTGTTTTGCCGTTTGGGTACTTGGAGGTTGAGTAGATGACTAAACTATATTTTTTGTGATCTGAGTAGATGACTTAGTTGGCTCTTGGGTTATTGGGGAAGGTTGTTGGGTAGATGACCTAGTTGGGGTGCTTGATCCTGATTTTTTAGTTGGCCCTGGTAAGGCTAGGCGGATGCCTCTGCCTCTTACAGAGGCTAATGTTGCCCTTTTAGGCATGTGGCAGCTTTCCCTGCAAATATTCATGAGTAAGGTAATCAGGGAGAGAGTTTGAGATTCCTTGAATGTATTCAATTTCAAAATAAAAAATACTTAAAATTGCTTGCCAGCGAGCAAAAATATGTTTAGATGCAAGATTTTTTACATCTTTTTGTAAAATGTCTTTGGTAGATTTACAATCTACCCTGACTAAAAATTTTTGGTTAAATAAATCAAATTGGAATTTTAAAATACAAAAAACGATTGCCAAAACCTATTTTTTATGGTTGAATAATTTTGTTGAGAGGTATTCCAATGATTGAATCTAAATGCAATGATATGTTGTTTATTATAAATTTTTTGCTTTAGGATGCCACCATAACCCAGATCTGACGCATCCATTTCAACAATTTTGAAAGCCTGTGGAACAGGAAGGTAAAGACAAGGGAGTTTCTTGACACTGAGTTTGAGTTTTTTGACGATCTTAGTATGGGTATCTATCCAAGGAGGGGGTTTTTTTTCCTAGACGCTCATAGAGAGGTTTGATAAGGATGCTTAGATTTAGAATAAAATCTGCTACATAGTTTATGCAGCCAAAGAAGCTTTGGAGTTGATTTCTTTCTAAAATGTGATCAGGGAATTTATCCGCAAATTGGATAGCCCTGTCAATGGGTGTAATAGTTCCTTGGTGGATCATGTGTCCAAGAAAACGGATTTTAGTTTGGAATAAACTAATTTTTGATTTGGACATAGCTAGACTATTATGCTTAATGGTGTGCATAAAAGTCTTTACATGTTTAAAATGATAATGCAAGGATTGGAAAAAAATTAGTACATCGTCTATATAGATGATGGTAAAGCCGGAATAGGGATTAAAAATGTCATTCATGATTTTTTGGATTTCTGATGGGGCATTTTTTTACCAAAAGGCATCACATTCCATTCGTACTGACCAAAAGGTACTGTGTGAATGCCGTTTTGTATCTATAAGCCTCGCTGATATGGATTTACCAATATCCAGACTTCATATCAAATTTTGAAAAAATGCTTGCTCAGTTTAGTCTATTTAACAAATCCGTTTTGTTAGGGATAGGATACCTAATCCACTGGAGAGCTTGGTTTAGAGGCTTATAATTAATAACCAACCTAGGGGTACCTCTTTCCAGCTCATCTTGTTTGTTGACATAAAAAGCCGAGCAAGACCATGGGCTTTTACTGGGCCGGATAAGCTTTTTGTGTAAAAGGTCTGTAATTTCCTTTTGACAATATTGAAGAAGTTCTTCATTCATTTGTATGGGTCTGGTGTTTATTGGAATCTAACTCTCTTTGAAGTCTTTTTCATAAGGAAGATCAATAATATGTTGTTTTCTATTCCAGAATGCGTGAGGCTATTCTGAACATATTGTTTCTTGCATTTGTTGAAGAAGGGTTTTTATCTTTTGTTAGATTTGAGGTTTTTGTAACTGGATTTCAATGGTTTTGAAGGAGACTTCCTCCTTTAAGAAGTTAATTTGTTTAGCATTGAATTGGAGTAGGTTAAGGGTTTTATGGGCAGGAGATGAAACAAATTGGAAGGTTGTTGGGGTTCCTCCTATATAGGAAGTGATACCGTCGTATGACATCATTAGAAGAAAAATAGCTCTGATGAATGGCATTCCTAAAATGACCTTATTTCTTAAATCTTGGACAAGGAGGAAGGGTGTCTTTATTCGTAAAAGACCATTTTTGATGACAGCCTCGGGAAGTCTATACTTAATTTGTAAACGTTCGCCGGTAGCAGTACTTAGAGGCTCTCCCATTTTTTTAAAATATTTTGTTAGGATTAAGCCTTCCAAAATACAGTTTTTGTCTGCACCTGTATCGAACAAGGCTACAGTATCCAAGACAAAGTCCTGGATGACAATTCGGATATTGATATAGAATTTCATGATGGTTAATTGACAAATTAACCACAAAATTTCTGCTATCTCAACTTCTGAATCATCCTTCGAGAGTTGGAAAATTTGGTCCTCCTCTTCATTTTGGGAAATTTGGTTTTGAAGATTTTGATCATTCTGAGGTTCTTCTTCAGTGTTACCAGAATCTTCGTCCAAAATATAAGACAAGCAATTATGGTGTTGTTGTTGTTTGATAAGATGAATCTCTTTCTTGAGAAGATTAATCTCATTCTGAAGGTCTTGAATAGTAATAGGTTTAGAAACTTGTTTTTCAAGTTTTTTAAAAATAGGTTTGACATCGTACTTGTTTTTGATGACTGGGCTTTGGTTTTTTATTTATTTTTGGTTTCTAAGGTTTGTTTGAGCTTCTGAAGGTAGTACTTTCTCTGTTCAGAGTCAGAGATAGCGTTTATGGCATCGAAAAGAAGATCTTGTTCTTGTGTGATGGCATTGAGCACAAAATATTCATCAGACGATGAGGATATGTTATCATCATGCTGGATGACATTTAAGTCCTCCAAGAATTCATGTTTTGATTCTTCTTCAAAGCTTTCAAGGAGGAGGTTATTAATTTGTTCCTCAATCTAAAGGTCAAGGTTGAGGTTGTTGATTCTCTTTTTGAGCCTACTGTACTTACTGACGTGGCCCGGTTTTTTGCAATTGAAGCAGATAATTTTGGTTTTGTGAGGTTCTTTGTCTTTGTCTTTTCTTTGTCTAGGAGGAGGCCTGTAATGCCTTCTGGGTTTCCATTGCCGTGGGTTTTGATTGGGCCAACGATTTTTTGGGTAAGACTATTTTGTTCTCTTTTTACTACAGGAAGGTAGACCAAACTGTGCACAGAAAGAACCTAGATCTTTTTTGTTTTGGGCCTCTTCTCGGGTTAGTTGCCTTTGAATTTTGTCATCCTGACAAATTTTTAAAGCCACTTTTTGGACTTAAGAAATTAATTAGCCATAACTTAGAGAATTGTATGGAATGATTCCATCTGGAGTTAAGCTTCTAATTTTATCCCTAACTTTATCTCCCAGGAATTTTGGGAGTCCGGCCAAGAACTTTTCTTTCCAAAATCAGATAGAGATTTGCATTTGAGGTTGGACAGAAGTTCAGCAGACCGATCTTTCCACAAAGATGGGTTGCCTATGAAATGGTTTGGTATATGTAAAAATCAAGGTACTAACAGCATCAGGGATGGCTTCCCCATTCTCATTAAGAATAGGTTCTCCATTATCATTGGTTTTAACTGCAGACAGGATGGCATCTTTTTCATCATTTGTGAGATAATTATCCCACCAATCTTTATGCTGTCCTAAAAATCCTGATACAATAACATTTGCTATTGCTTCCTTAGAGCTTTTTTGGGCAATTTGATAGGTCGTACAAACCATTGTCATATGTTGTAACATATGCATGATGTTGTACTCAGTTTTTCCATCTATGTTCCATTCATAGACGTTATTCACATTGAAACTGTTGAAGCCCAACTCTCTGTCTTCCAAAGCTATGTCAGGAGTAGTATTTTAGAGATGATAGTGCTGACGGAGTTTAGTAAGCCCTTTCCATTTTGTAATGGAGGTGGTCATGATAGGGTTGATTCTAGGTGAATCTGATTCATTTTCTGAGTCTTGTGCCTCTTCGTGGAGAACATTAATAGAAGTTTTCGCAGATTGCCTAGTGACTCTTGTGGATGATTCAGTAGTTTACAGAGTTTTAGGGATAGTCATTTGTCTGAGAAGTTGGTCTATTTTGAATACATGTTCAGAGGTACCTGAATCTTGTTTGAGAATAGAAGATTTAAGGTTTTGTCTAATCTTTGGGATGATCTTAAAAGGTTTAAACAGAGGTTTTTCTAGAGCTTTTGGAGGATCCTGGGTATTGTTACTAGGGGAGCTGAGCTTCTGGCCAAATGTTTGGAGATATTTGTTGGTGTAGTTTGCCTGTTCCATGATATTCTTGATATCTTTAGGCCCAATGGGTTCCTCTAATTTTTTTTTGAAGGGTGAGGCCATGACAGGAGTGTGTTTCATATCCAGGTTATTTGTGAGGATGAACTTTTCTGTTGGGGGAAATTCTGACTTAACTAATTCCCCCTCCTGGATTTTCCAAGTGGAAATAACATTCACAGAATTAGATGTACTATTTTCTGCTTTAAAAGGGTAGTGATGAGTATTTTGGTGGAAAAATAAATTTCTCCCAAAACACACAATTCTAACCGGCAAGTGCACCGGGTCGCATCAAGTAATAAAAACTCACGGGAGTGAGGTCGATCCCACAGGGATTGAAGGATTGAGCAATTTTAGTTTAGTGGTTGATTTAGTCAAGCGAATCAAGATTTGGTTGATTGATTGGTGATTTGCAGAATTTAAATTGCAAGGAAAGTAAAGAGAACGGGTGATTGGCATGAAATTAAAGAGAACAAGAATTAAATTGCTGAATCTTAAAGTACAAGAAACATAAATTGCAGAAACTTAGATTGCAAGAAATGTAAATTGCAGAATCTTAAAGTGCAAGAAATGTAAATGGCTTGAAATGTAAAGGGGATTGGGGATTGGATTTGTAGAATTTAAACAAGGAAAAGTAAATTGCATCAAGCAGAGAAGTAGAAGAGGAGTGGGATCAATTTGGATCTCAGAGCAGAAAAGTAAATGAATATGGAAAACAGTAACAGAGAATGTAAAATTGGGAAATTAGATCTCAGGACCTAGAGACTAGAAAACCAAGTCTAGATCTCAATGCCTTCCTAGATCCAACAAGAACAATTGCAAGGGAATTGTAAATTGCAAGGAAAATAGATGAAGAACAATTAACAGAAACTGAAATTCAATTAAGCAGTGAATAAAGCAAGATCCAAGGTGAGATTGAAACAGAATTTCTTCAATTCTCCAACCCAAGATCCAAGACAATTGCAATTGAAATTGAAAGCAAAAAATGAAGAGGAAGAGAGTGGAATTCTCCTTCCCCCAAACTAAGAAATTAAAGATCACTCAATATCCAAAGCTCTCCGAAAACTATTATGAAAACTCCCAAGAAAAGCTCCCTGAAGAACTTGAATTCTATCCTATTTATACACTTTCTTCAAATGATCTTCAAGCCTTGAGTTGGGCCTTTGCTGTTGGTGGAATTGGGTTGAAAAAGGCCTTGGTTGATTGCTCTTGAAGTTTGGAGAAGAACCAAAGTGAACCAATTGAACCGGGTTGGAGTTTTGCAAAAGTTGGACCAAAAGTTGGAGCAAAAGTTAGGGTCTAACTTTTGGTCCAACTTTTCATATCAGCTCCCACATCTTGCTGATACTCACGTTGGTGCAAAAGTTAGGGGTCTAACTTTTGCACTAACGTTGGCCTTCCTTGGTGCACTTGTGGCGCCAACGTTAGCCTCCAAGTTAGGGGCTAACGTTGGCGCAAACTTTTGCTCCTCCCCTTATAGTTTTCATGTGCCAACGTTAGCCTCCAAGTTAGGGGCTAACGTTGGCGCAAACTTTTGGTGCCCAGGGGTGATTTTCATCATGCCAACGTTAGCCTCCAAGTTAGGGGCTAACGTTGGCGCAAACTTTTGGTACCCAGGGAGTGATTTTCAAGTTCCAACGTTAGGCCAAAAGTTAGGGGCTAACGTTGAGGCTAACATTTCACCCAAAAGTTTGTGCAAAAGTTTGAGGCTAACTTTAGGTCCAGCTTTTTGCTTCCTGGTTCAATTTTACTTATTCCATTGTCTTCTCTTTACTCCTAGCCATTCCTTCTTGCTTCAACCTTTCTCCAAGCTTTCTTCACCTATCATTAATCAACCAAACACATCAAAGCTATGCTTAAAATCATGAGATATTCATTCTTTCATAATATGTGACAATTATAGTATAAAACCTCATGAAATAGCATGAATTCATACATGGTTGATTCAATCAAAGGAAACATGAAAATCTACCTAATTGGCTTGCTTGTAGCTCAAGAAAGTGCATAATTCTAATGAAAACAAAAGAAAAAGACTAGTTAAAATAGGCTACGATGACTTGTCATCACAACACCAAACTTAAAACTTGCTTGTCCCCAAGCAAGAAAAGATTTATTGAGAAGAAAGAATGAAATGGAAGAGGATGTTCATGCTAGCAGAGTATTATTAATAGTTCATGGGATTTTGTGTGGATATGTAAATACTCACTTCTTATTGACTCCTAGGCCTAGAAAGTCTCCTTCAAGCTTCAAGTAACATACTGCTATGACTTCTCATTATTCCTTTATCCTTGGCTATTACTTTGTTTATAAGCTTTATCTGAGTGTCATGTGTAACAAGTTCACTTCCTTTTCTTTATACTTGACACATTATTCACCATAGACACTTGGCTCACATTCCTTCTTAAAACATTGATGCCCAGCACCTCTTTGGGTTACTAAATGCCTTGTAGTTAGGTTGCTCTTGATAGTGGACTTTCAGCTGATGATCCCGGATTAGTTAACCCAAGTCACCGAGTGTTGATGCACTCCTAAGAGCTTACTACATCCAAGCAGATCCTAGTACAAAGACACCACAGGCATATATTTTAAAGTTCAAGCTATTGGTGTCCAGCTTTGTTTCTTTTTGTTTCCTTTTGTTCTGCCACTTTTTGGCTATCTCTTTTCATTCTTTCTTTTCGTTTTTCTTTCTAACCAAGGAATTTTTTATTTAATTGAGATTCATAGACAGTAGGCCACTCTTTACTTAGAATGAGATATCCTAGCTCTTTATTCACTAAAAGTGAGCTATTATACAACCACACACATACCACCACTTACTTTTATTCTATTTCTATCTAACAGAGATCATCTTGCTTCACATTCAAACTTTTCTTTTATTGAACTTAAAGATGCAGGGGACAACACATGCTTCTTGTCAAGTGAAAGTAAACACACAAGCACACACATAAACTAGCCTACTTATTTTAAAAGAAACAAACATAATGCAAAGACTTTTAATTAAAAAGAACTACTTAAAGATGCAAAGACAACTTAGAACAGATAGAATGCATGCTTTTTTCTTTGTAGTGATGAACAAGGAGTAAGTCCACCTTTCATTTGTCATGCTTTATCTTTCTCCTTTCATACACTTGGCTGCTAGTGTTCCCACCATCCGTGTTTGGTGTCTCTTGGCCTCGCCAGAATCCAGCCTTATTCATAGCCTCCTCTACTCTATCTTCAAGTCTCATAGCATTGCTTACCTCTACCTCACTTCTCTTTTTGAAGAATTCATCAAAAGTTGGGAAAGCCGAATCCATGTTGTGCAAATGTTCTCCAATATAGTTCAGTTTGATTTGGCTATTGATGTTGTAATCGGCTTGTACTCCATACCTTGCATCTTGGAGTGTTGTGAACTCTTTGAGAGCCCTCAAATTTTCAGCTTGCATTTGTTCCAACTTCCCAAAAGATTCATGAGATTGAAAAGCATGTTCTTCTTGCATCACAAGGAATCTTGACTCGAATTCACTTTGTTTGTTCATTATTCTTAGCTCCCTTTCTTCTTGTGCTTGTTGGTTTTTCATGTACAGTGAATGGTATTCCTCTTGCCTTTCTTGAATTCTAATGTACTGTTGTGACAATCTTCCTATTGCTTCTTGCATTTGAGTCATATCCATATTGCCATGTGGGAAAAAGTGTGGCTGTTCCTCCTCCTCTTGTGGCTCTTCTTCTAAGTGTGGCTCATCTTCTTCCATTGGTTCTTCTCTTTCCCTTATTCCATGTGGTCTTCGGCCTTGATGTGCTTCAAGGGGCATCATCATTCGTTCAATGGTTATGGGCATGCCTTGGCTTAACCACATTGGATTCTCCTCTTCCATTGGAATTTTAGCCTTTGCACACAACCTCCAAATGGTACTCGGATAGTACAACCAAGATCCGGCCGAATTCTTCTCAGCCAGCTTTTGAATGTCTTTTGCAAGGATTTCATGAACTCTTATCTCTCCTCCCACAATGATGCAATGCAGCATCACGGCTCTCTCCCTGTTAACTTCTGAGGTGTTCACTGTGCCCAGAATTGATCTTTTCATCAACTCATACCATCCTTTTGCTTCCGGGGTGAGGTTACATCTCTTCAGGTACTTATATCTGTTCTTGTCATCTCCTTCCCACTCTGAGTTCTCCATACAAATGTCTCTCGCAATCTCATCATAATCCTGATCCTCATTCAATCTTTGTTGGTATCCCGGTTCACTAAAGCGGACTGACTTTAGTTTCAAGACTTTCTTGATTGCATCCGGGCTAAAGTCTACTTCCACCCCTCGCACATAGCTCTTGTACGTTGGGGGCTCACGCATGTCAAGCTTTGGGATATTTGCATAGAACTCTCTTATGATATTGGCATTGATTCGGGTGGCTGGTGATGCAAGTTCCTCCCACCTCCTCTTCCGAATTTTGTCCTTCATTTCTTGACATCCATCATCCGGCAACAAGAGTGGAATTTCAGGATAGATTCTTTTCTCGTTCATCCATTGAATTTGCATTTGATGAAACCAAGACTTGAATCTCCGTTGGTCATATTCATGTGTGTCTTCCTCCACCATGGGATCTTTCCCTTTTCTTCGTTTGGTTCTTGAGGAGGAGGCCATGATCACTTGGTTGGTTGAGTCTTGTGAGGTTAGAAGGAGTGTGAAGAATGTTGGAGAGTTTGATGTGCGTTTGGAGCAAAAAGAAATTGAGACCGAACTTGCTATGACAAGAAATGATGAAGGGAAGTTTAAATGGTTGGAGTTTAAAGTAAGAGAAATGTTGCACAGAGCTTGTTATGTTGAGGAGTGATGAAGGGAGTGAAGTTTCCAAGGTTGGAGTGATTCGGTCATGTGCATGGCTTGAAGGTGGTATGCTTTTAAATGAGCAATGAAGGGCTGGGATGCAATTAGACTTATGGAGATCAAAGATATGCATGTAAGGATGAATGAAGACAAAGTTTTCTCCTTCCCTTGCCTTTGCCGTGATCATTCTCAAGGAGTGGCAGATTTCTTTTTCGAGGCATGTGATGGGATTTTGTCCTCATCCTATGCTTTCCTTTGTCTTGTCTTTTTCTTTGAAGATTCTTTGACCTCCTAGTCACCACAACAAGACAACATACATTAGTTTTATCCAACCATAGCAAGAGTGTTCTTTTTATTAATACTATGTGAACCATCAATTCTTATATCATTTGAACCGTGACACTCTCCTTGGAGGACACCAAACTTAATGTTTGGTCATATATAAAGAAAATGAGTATCTTCCTCCAATTAGTGAGATTCAAATGTTAAATGTTCATAAGAATTGTTTTCATCATACTTTCTTTTTCTTTTTTTTTTTCATGAAGGATCAATTGTATCCCTAAATCGGTGCATCAAAGTTTGATGAACACCAAACTTGTTTCTTGTCAAAGGGTACATCACAATTAATGCCTTCATTACCGGAAAAGAATTTTTCCATTTATAAGATTTTGGAAAACAACAATTGTATGATTATTGATGCATGAGTTTCTACTTTTCATGAAGCTATGTGGACACCAAACTTAGTGTTTGGCCATATGCTTTGTCAAGATACTCTAAACATGCAAAATGGAATTATTTGTAACATTGGTTTAGTGTGCTTGAAGGCACACCAAACTTAGCATATGTTTCAAAATAGTGCATGCAGTCAATGGACATGTTCATGAAAAGAGAAAAGAATTCATGCTCAATTGATCATAACTTGTTGAATTTAAAATGACATGAATCTTAAAGCATGGGTTGCCTCCCATGGAGCGCTCTTTTATTGTCATTAGCTTGACAAAGAGAACTTTCTTTTATGGTGGTTGGTGCTTGTAGGGCCTCAATTTGTCTCCTCTAACCGTGATCCTCTTCTTTGTTTTCTGGTGTTCAATTTCAGCATGCTCTAATGAGAGTATGTTGCTGACAGTGTAGTAGTCCTCGGTTTGTTGATTTGCCCCCAGCTGTTGATATATTAGTTGCACTTTGTCACCTTTGGAAAGCCCCTCTGTTGGAATCTTTCTGTTCTTCCAACCCCTTTTTGCTTTGTTTCTGCGTTTCATCTTTCCTTTTGTTGATCTTTCTTTTCTGGCCGTAGGCTTTCCTTGGGGACCTCTCTTTTCAGTGGCCAATACTCTAATATCCTCTTGGGCTTTTTCATCAGTCTGCACAATCCTTAGCATTGGGATGTTGCTGTGACTTTCCTGGTCATTTTTCATATAGTCTTTCTTCTCCTTGCTAAATTGTGCCTCTGGTAATACCTTCAAAGTGACACTCTGGTCATGCATCCTGAGAGTTAATTCCCCTTCCTCTGCGTCTATGATAGCTCTAGCAGTGGCCAAGAATGGCCTTCCCAGTATAATAGAGTCACCATCATCATCGTTTGATTCTAGAACCACAAAATCAGCAGGGTATATAAGACTGCCCACCTTGACCAAAAGATTTTCAATTACACCCCTGGGGTACACCATTGACTTATCTACCAGCTCCAGAGACATTTGTACTGATTTGACCTCCTCTATATGCAGCTTTTTCACCAGGGATGATGGTATTAAGTTAATACTTGCTCCGAGATCGCACATTGCTTTAGTGATGGTCAATTCCCCAATGGTGCAAGGCAACAAGAAGCTCCCTGGGTCCTCAAGCTTGGGAGGAAGCCCCTTTTGAATCAAGGCCCTACATTCCTCAGTAATCATTATGGTTTCTTTCTCATCCCAGCTTCTTTTCTTGTTGACAAGCTCCTTCAAGAATTTGGCATACAGAGGCATTTGCTCAAATGCTTCAGCCAAGGGAATATTGATTTCCAGCTTCTTAAAAATCTCAAGGAATTTGTGAAAATGCTGGTCTTTAACCTCTTTGTTGAACCTCTGGGGATAAGGCAGTGGAGGTGTGATGCTCTTTCCTATTTGCTGCTGTCCCTGAGCCACTTTCTTTGAGCTATGTAGCTGGTTGTCCTTCTCTTTAAGTTTCTCAGTGCTTTTGTTTGGCATCACAACTTGCTTCTTGGCCTCATCGTCCTTTGCTTGCTTCTCATCCTCTGTTGGTTCTTTGATGTTCTCTGCTTGTTTCTTTGTAGTGTCATTGTTGCTTATCAATGTTCTCCCGCTCCTTAATTGTATTGCCTTGCACTCCTCCTTGGGATTTGGGATTGTGTCACTGGGCATTGAGTTTGAAGGTCTCTCAATAGATACTTGCTTAGAGAGTTGCCCAATCTGCCTCTCTAGGCTCTTTAATGATGCTTCATGGTTTTTGTTTGTTATTTCCTGGTGTTTCATCATTTTCTCTATCAAGGTCTCTAAGTTGGTGAGTCTTTGAGGTTCAGGTGGTGCTTGTGGTGGGTTGTGAGATGTGGGTGATGGGTGGTAACCATTTTGGTTGGTGGAATGGTTGTTGGATTGGTATTGGTTGAGATTAGGGAAGTTGTTTTGAGGTTTTCTGTATGTGTTTTGGTTAGTCTGCTGATGGTTGTAGTTTTGGTTGTTTCTTGGGTTATTTTAATTTGAGTTCCTCTGCCATGGGTGTTGGTTTTGGTTGTGAGTGTCTCCCCATCTGAGGTTGGGGTAATTTTTCCATGAGGGGTTGTAGGTATCACCATAGAATTCATTTGGGCTTGAATGCATGTACTGGACTTGTTCCTGCTGTTGCTCCTCTTGGATTTCTTCATTTTGCCCCCATGTGGCTGATGGTTGGCTGGTGTTAACTGCTGCAACTTGGAGGCCATCAATCCTCTTGGTCATTTGCTCAAATTGTTGTTGAATTTGCTGCTGCATTAATTTGTTTTGAGCCAGGATTGAATCCACTCCTTCTAATTCCATTACTCCTCTCCTTTGTGATGGTTGGCGGCCTCTTTGATGAGCAAAGAAATATTGGTTGTTGGCCACCATATCAATGAGTTCTTGAGCCTCCTTTGTAGTTTTCATGAGTTGCAAGGAACCTCCAGCTGAATGATCCAAAGCTTCCTGGGATTTCAGTGTTAAGCCTTCATAGAAGTTCTGCAGCTTCTCTCACTCATTAAACATGGCAGGGGGACATTTCCTGATTAGAGCCTTGTACCTCTCCCATGCCTCATAGATGGGTTCAGCCTCCATTTGTGTAAATGTTTGTACCTCAGCTTTCAACCTTATAATCCTCTGAGGTGGGTAAAACTTGGCAAGAAACTTGGTTACCAAATCATCCCAGTTGTTGATGCTGTCCCTTGGAAAAGATTCCAGCCATTGAGTGGCCTTGTCCCTGAGAGAAAATGGGAATAGCATTAGCTTGTAACTGTCAGGAGGCACACCATTAGTTTTGACAGTGTTGCATATCCTCAAGAAAGTGGACAAATGTTGGTGTGGGTCTTCAAGTGGTCCTCCACCAAAAGAGCAATTATTCTGAACCAAAGTGATGAGTTGTGGCTTGAGTTCAAAATTGTTAGCATTGACATTTGGAGCCAAGATGCTGCTCCCACAATGTCTAGGATTTGCAAAGGTATAGGAAGCCAAAACTCTCCTCTGGGGTGGGTTGTCATTGTTGTTGTCTGCTCCACCTGGTGGATTGGTTGAATGTTCCTCCATCTCTTGGAATTCGTCGTCTGATTCCTCTTCTCCAACAATATTTTTCCCTCTTTCAGCTCTTCTTAACCTCCTGAGAGTTCTTTCGTCTTGTTCATGAAAATTGGGTATGGTTCTTCTTGTACCTGACATACAAGCAGAGAATGAGAAATGCACAAAACCAGTGACACTTCAATCTACTTCTAGATTGAAGTGTTAGTTAGTTTAAGCAAAAAATCAAACAGTTAGTGGGTTAATCAAAATTAAAGAAAAAGTGCTTGATCTAGATTACCACCTCACTTAATCATTGTCAATCTAATCAATCCCCGGCAACGGCGCCAAAAACTTGATGAGTATTTTGGTGGAAAAATAAATTTCTCCCAAAACACACAATTCTAACCGGCAAGTGCACCGGGTCGCATCAAGTAATAAAAACTCACGGGAGTGAGGTCGATCCCACAGGGATTGAAGGATTGAGCAATTTTAGTTTAGTGGTTGATTTAGTCAAGCGAATCAAGATTTGGTTGATTGATTGGTGACTTGCAGAATTTAAATTGCAAGGAAAGTAAAGAGAACGGGTGATTGGCATGAAATTAAAGAGAACAAGAATTAAATTGCTGAATCTTAAAGTACAAGAAACATAAATTGCAGAAACTTAGATTGCAAGAAATGTAAATTGCAGAATCTTAAAGTGCAAGAAATGTAAATGGCTTGAAATGTAAAGGGGATTGGGGATTGGATTTGCAGAATTTAAACAAGGAAAAGTAAATTGCATCAAGCAGAGAAGTAGAAGAGGAGTGGGATCAATTTGGATCTCAGAGCAGAAAAGTAAATGAATATGGAAAACAGTAACAGAGAATGTAAAATTGGGAAATTAGATCTCAGGACCTAGAGACTAGAAAACCAAGTCTAGATCTCAATGCCTTCCTAGATCCAACAAGAACAATTGCAAGGGAATTGTAAATTGCAAGGAAAATAGATGAAGAACAATTAACAGAAACTGAAATTCAATTAAGCAGTGAATAAAGCAAGATCCAAGGTGAGATTGAAACAGAATTTCTTCAATTCTCCAACCCAAGATCCAAGACAATTGCAATTGAAATTGAAAGCAAAAAAATGAAGAGGAAGAGAGTGGAATTCTCCTTCCCCCAAACTAAGAAATTAAAGATCACTCAATATCCAAAGCTCTCCGAAAACTATTATGAAAACTCCTAAGAAAAGCTCCCCGAAGAACTTGAATTCTATCCTATTTATACACTTTCTTCAAATGATCTTCAAGCCTTGAGTTGGGCCTTTGCTGTTGGTGGAATTGGGTTGAAAGAGGCCTTGGTTAATTGCTCTTGAAGTTTGGAGAAGAACCAAAGTGAACCAATTGAACCGGGTTGGAGTTTTGCAAAAGTTGGACCAAAAGTTGGAGCAAAAGTTAGGGTCTAACTTTTGGTCCAACTTTTCATATCAGCTCCCACATCTTGCTGATACTCACGTTGGTGCAAAAGTTAGGGGTCTAACTTTTGCACCAACGTTGGCCTTCCTTGGTGCACTTGTGGCGCCAACGTTAGCCTCCAAGTTAAGGGCTAACGTTGGCGCAAACTTTTGCTCCTCCCCTTATAGTTTTCATGTGCCAACGTTAGCCTCCAAGTTAGGGGCTAACGTTGGCGCAAACTTTTGGTGCCCAGGGGTGATTTTCATCATGCCAACGTTAGCCTCCAAGTTAGGGGCTAACGTTGGCGCAAACTTTTGGTACCCAGGGAGTGATTTTCAAGTTCCAACGTTAGCCCAAAAGTTAGGGGCTAACGTTGAGGCTAACATTTCACCCAAAAGTTTGTGCAAAAGTTTGAGGCTAACTTTAGGTCCAGCTTTTTGCTTCCTGGTTCAATTTCACTTATTCCATTGTCTTCTCTTTACTCCTAGCCATTCCTTCTTGCTTCAACCTTTCTCCAGGCTTTCTTCACCTATCATTAATCAACCAAACACATCAAAGCTATGCTTAAAATCATGAGATATTCATTCTTTCATAATATGTGACAATTATAGTATAAAACCTCATGAAATAGCATGAATTCATACATGGTTGATTCAATCAAAGGAAACATGAAAATCTACCTAATTGGCTTGCTTGTAGCTCAAGAAAGTGCATAATTCTAATGAAAACAAAAGAAAAGACTAGTTAAAATAGGCTACGATGACTTGTCATCAGGTAGTCTATATTTTTTTTATGCTATAAGCATGGAACCATTCAAAGAAAGGAATATGCATCTTGGCTTGATTAAGGAAGTGATAATATTGCTCCCAAAAAGATACAATTTAACCGACCTTAAAGGTTTGCATGTACCATCTCTTCTGAAGTTTCCATTCTTCAAAATTGACGTTCCTTTGTAAGGCTTCCCTATCTATGATAAAATCTTTAGTTAACATTGGCATCATCTTTCATGGAGAAATATGTTGGGGATTGAATAGACTATTCATCTACATCCTCTTCTTTTTGGTAAACAAGTCTAGGAATACTAGAGTTTGTTTGTAACCCTGTAAGGTTGATTTACGGGTTGGCCATCCTAATTTGTAGATTAGGAAGAAAAGAATGAGATTTTGTAGAGAAAGACCTCCTTGATGAGACGAAGTCAGATCTGTAAGTAGATACTGCTTCAGACCTTGAAGAAAAAGAATTTCTTCTATCAAAGAAGATTTTTACTTTTCTAGTCTCATCTTGTTTAATTTCTTGTAGTTGAGGGGCTTGTCTGGGTAGAGTTGGTATGGCACGTTCTATAGCCCATGATTCAGGGAGATCAATTTCATCCCATTTAATAAGGCGGGGTATAGTGACATTTGCTTTAGTCATGTCCGTAACAAAAAGAGTTGTTTCACGTTTAGTTGTTTTTAAAAGGACTCTGGAGTTACAGGTGTTCATGACTTTATACTGAATCCTATAGATTAAGGCTGTAGGAATGGATCCTTCCTTCATGTCAAGGCCATGAAGTCGGATGTTGAGAAATAGTGAGTCTAAGTTGTTTCGATCTAATAAACTCACAGTTTTGTTGGGAAAGCAATTGAAATAGACCGGACCGTGTCCTAAACTTGTTTCCACAGTTCCTATGAGGGAATCGTAAAAGTTGTTATGCCTAACGTCTCTTAGACACATAAGAATGGAAGCATTTAAACCCTCTCTAATGAGTGGTTTAACTACAACCTGAACACATCTTATGTGAAGGTATTTGTATTTGCGGACATATTTTTGGATGGATTGTTTGTTTAAAAGGTGAAATTCCTCACTGGATTCTGGTCCAAGAGGAATATTGCTTTCAGCAGTTTTGATGATATAATCAGATCTGCCGGCACACTTGGTTTCTTCAGGAACATATAGTTCATCCTAGGGAATATTTGGTATTTCCCAGTTGTCTATAGCCTGATTAATATCTTCGAAGCAAACTTCTTCTTCAAAGATGTTGTGTTTTGGAGAGACTTCCTCAGGACGAGTAACTTTCTTAGAAAGAACACTAGATTTTGTGTGAGAAGAAGAAAGACTGTGTGCAAAACGACGGGAGAGCCTACGGAAAAAAGATATTTTAAAACTAATTGATATCATAGCCCTCCTTTGGTTCCGTAAGAATATGCCAATTAACAATAGACTACCACTCAGCCAATGAATACTGGATTTTAACTCTTTTTCATTTTTTTTATTTTTATTTTTTTGAAGAACTGAAAAACTTAATTTTCCAGATCCATAGCCACCAGGAATTCTTAGTGTTTTATTCTTATCATTTATAGAAAACCAACCAAATTAGCCTTACTGCCCCAACGGGTCTTATTGGTACTATCATATAAATGATAAGAAGAAATAACCTGTACTTCCAGATCTGGGAAATAACTTTAACTATTTACAAAGAAAATATAAAATGGAGACCAGTATTCATGTGCATCAGAGTTAGCCTATTGTTAATAAGAACATTCCTACTTTCCCATCAGGCTCTGATACCAGTAACGCCCGAAGTGGATCTAGGAGGAAAAAGAAAGAAAGAAGATTATAATATTAATGTTGCTTTAGTTATATGAATGGAGATGCAGAGACAAGGAAATAAATATGTAGTTAGATGCGGCAGTAGTCCGCATGCATATGCAAGTTAGTATGAAGATAGATGTGGCGGTAGTCCGCACACATATGCAGATTGGTGCACGAATTGTGAATCACACTTTTCACAACGCGTACCACTAACCAGCAAGTGCACTGGGTCGTCCAAGTAATACCTCACGTGAGTAAGGGTCGAATCCCACGGAGATTGTTGGTTTGAAGCAATCTATGGTTATCTTGTAAATCTTAGTCAGGAAGTCAATTATGTTTATCAGTTGAATTGTGAATAACCAAGAGAGCATAAATTAAAGATTACTTGTTGTGCAGTAATGGAGAATATGTTGGAGTTTTGGAGATGCTTTGTCTTCTGAATCTCTGCATTCCTCTGTCTTCTGATTCACGCACGCACGCCCTCCTATGGCAAGCTGTGTGTTGGTGGATCACCGTTGTCAATGGCTACCTTCCGTCCTCCCAGTGAAAACTACGCTCACGCGCTCTGTCACAGCACGGCTAATCACCGGTTGGTTCTCGATCCAGTTGGAATAGGATTTACTATCCTTTTGCGTCTGTCACTAACGCCCAGCCTTCAAGAGTTTGAAGCTCGTCACAGTTATTCAATCCTTGAATCCTACTCGGAATACCACAGACAAGGTTTAGACTTTCCGGATTCTCATGAATGCTGCCATCAGTTCTAGCTTATACCACGGAGATTCTGATTAAGGAATCTAAGAGATACTCATTCAATCGTATATAGAACGGAGGTGGTTGTCAGGCACACGTTCATGATTTGAGGAAGGTGATGAGTGTCACAGCTCATCACCTCCATCACAGTTAAGCGCGAATGAACATCTTAGATAGGAACAAGCGTGTTTGAATGGAAAACAGAAATACTTGCATTAATTCATCGAGACACAGCAGAGCTCCTCACCCCCAACAATGGGGTTTAGAGACTCATGCCGTCAGAGAATACAAAGTTTAAATCTAAAATGTCATGCGATACAAAATAAGTCTCTAAAAGTTGTTTAAATACTAAACTAGTAGCCTAGGGTTACAAAATATGAGTGGACTATGATGGATGATGCAGAGATCCACTTCTGGGGCCCACTTGGTGTGTGTTGGGGCTGAGATTTAAGTGAGTCACGTGCAGAGGCCATTTGTGGAGTTGAACGCCAGTTTTTATGCCAGTTTGGGCGTTCAACTCCAGTTTTTGATCCTTTTCTGGCGCTGGACGCCAGAATTGGGCAGAGAACTGGCGTTGAACGCCAGTTTACGTCATCTATCCTTGTGCAAAGTATGGACTATTATATATTGCTGGAAAACCCTGGATGTCTACTTTCCAACGCAATTGGAAGCATGCCATTTCGAGTTCTGTAGCTCCAGAAAATCCACTTTGAGTGCAGGGAGGTCAGAATCCAACAGCATCAGCAGTCCTTTTTCAGCCTGAATCAGATTTTTGCTCAGCTTCTTCAATTTCAGCCAGAAAAATACCTGAAATTACAGAAAAATACACAACTTATAGTAAAGTCCAGAAATATGAATTTTTCCTAAAAACTAATAAAAATAGACTAAAAACTAACTAAAACATACTCAAAACTATATGAAATTATCCCCAAAAAGCGTATAAAATATCCGCTCATCACAACACCAAACTTAAACTGTTGCTTGTCCTCAAGCAACTAGACAAATAAAATAGAAGACTAATAGGTTGAGAGGCAATAATATCTCAGAGTTTTTGATTGAAGCTCAGATCCTAATTAGATGAGCGGGACTAGTAGCTTTTTGCTTCTGAACAGTTTTGGCATCTCACTTTATCCATTGAAGCTCAGAGTGATTGGCATCTATAGGAACCTAGAATTCAGATAGTGTTATTGATTCTCTTAGTTCAGTGTGATGATTCTTGAACACAGCTTCTTTATGAGTCTTGGCCGTGGCCCTAAGCACTTTGTTTTCCAGTATTACTACCGGATACATAAATGCCACAGACACATAACTGGGTGAACCTTTTCAGATTGTGACTCAGCTTTGCTAAAGTCCCCAATTAGAGGTGTCCAGAGTTCTTAAGCACACTCTTCTTTTTGCTTTGGACCTTGACTTTAACCGCTCAGTCTCAAGTTTTCACTTGACACCTGCACGCCACAAGCACATGGTTAGAGACAGCTTGGTTTAGCCGCTTAGACTAGGATTTTAGTCCTTTAGGCCCTCCTATCCACTGATGCTCAAAGCCTTGGGATCCTTTTTATTTGCCCTTGCCTTTTGGTTTTAAGGGTTATTGGCTTTTTGCTCTTGCCTCTTGGTTTTAAGAGCTTTTGGCTTTTTCTGCTTGCTTTTTCTTTTTCTTTCTATTTTTTTTTCCGCTTATTTTAATATACATATATATATTTTTTTCTGCAAGCTTTGTTCTTTGCTGCTTTTTCTTGCTTCAAGAGTCATTTTTATGATTTTTCAGATTATGAATAACATGTCTCATGTTCATCATTCTTTCAAGAGCCAACATATTTAACAGTCTTAAACAACAAATTCAAAAGACATATGCACTGTTCAAGCATTCATTCAGAAGACAGAAAGCGTTGCCACCACATGTTACTAATTAGAATTTTTCTTATTAAAAACTCGAAATTTTATTGCCTCTTATTCAAAAGATCTACTATTTTATTCATGTTTGCTGATGATGAGAAAAATAGACTATAACTTAATTGGGGATAAAATCAAACTAGACACTAATTACTACTAATGATCATGTAATGAAGACACAAACATAGATAAGCACTTAACATAGAGAAAACGAAAAACAGAGAAAGTAAGAACAAGGAACGAGTCCACCTTAGTGATGATGGCATTTCCTTCTTGAGGCACCAATGATGTTCTTGAGCTCTTTTATGTCTCTTCCTTGCCTTTGTGGCTTGATTCTTAGTGATTTTTAGTATTTCTATCCTCAGTTGCTTCCAATAATTATGTGGAGGGAAGTGCATCCCCTGAAATATCTCTTGATTTGCAGCCACATGTTCTACCACTGAGCTATAGATCCTTCACATAATTGTTTTACCACACCAAACTTAGAATGTTGCTCGCCCTCGAGCAAAAGAAGAGGGAATAGATGAAAAAGAAGATGTGGAAAGAAAAAAAAACTAGGATTATGAGGAGGGAAGGTGGGGATCCTGTGGGGTCCACAGATCTTGAAATGATCCTGTGAGGTCCACAGATCTTGAGGTGTCAAGGCATTTACATCCCTGCACCAATTTGGGCATGCAAAATGCCCTTGCACACAACTCTGGGCGTTCAGCGCCAGGTTGGTGCCCATTTTGGGCGTTCAACGCCCATTTACTAGCCATTTCTGGCGTTGAACGCCAGAACCATGCTTGGTCTGGGCGTTCAGCGCCAGGATGTTGCCCATTTTGGGCGTTCAGCGCTAGAACCATGCTCTGTTCTGGTGTTGAACGCCAGACAGGTGCTTCCTCCAGGGTGTGATTTTTCTTCTGCTGTTTTTGATTCCGTTTTTTATTTTGTGACTCCACATGATCATGAACCTAATAAAACATGAAAAACCATGAAAGTAAATAAAAATTGGGTTGCCTCCCAACAAGCGCTTCTTTAATGTCCTTAGCTGGACCTTGCTGAGCTTTTAATCTAGCTTCAGCCTTGAGCATTCTTGCTCAATGTTGCCTTCTAGATAATGCTTGATTCTCTGTCCATTGACAATGAACTTCTTATCAGAATCAATATCTTGAAGCTCCGCATAACCATATGGTGATACACTTGTAATCACGTATGGTCCCCTCCACCGGGATTTCAGTTTCCCGGGGAATAGCCTGAGTCTAGAGTTAAACAACAGAACCTTCTGTCCTGGTTCAAAGATTCTAGATGACAGCTTTCTGTCATGCCACTTTTTTTATTTTTCTTTATATAGCTTGGCATTTTCGAAAGCTGTGAATCTGAACTCCTCTAGCTCATTTAGCTGGAGCAATCTTTTTTCTCCTGCTAATTTGGCATCAAAGTTTAGGAATCTGGTTGCCCAGTAGGCCTTATGTTCCAGTTCCACGGGCAGGTGGCATGCCTTACCATACACCAGTTGGTATGGAGAGGTCCCTATAGGGGTCTTGAATGCTGTTCTGTAAGCCCACAGAGCATCATCCAAGCTCCTTGCCCAATCCTTTCTACGGGTATTTACTGTCCGTTCCAGGATTCTCTTTAATTCTCTATTAGAGACTTCAGCCTGCCCATTGGTTTGTGGATGATATGGAGTGGCCACCTTGTGGTGAATTCCATACCGAACCATGGCAGAGTAAAGCTGTTTATTGCAGAAGTGAGTGCCCCCATCACTGATTAGTACTCTAGGGACACCAAACCTGCTAAAAATATGTTTCTGGAGGAACTTCAACACTGTTTTAGTATCATTGGTGGGTGTGGCAATAGCCTCAACCCATTTTGATACATAGTCAACTGCCACCAGAATATAAGTGTTTGAGTATGATGGTGGGAAAGGTCCCATGAAGTCAATTCCCCATACGTCAAACAACTCAATTTCCAAGATTCCTTGTTGAGGCATGGCGTAACCATGAGGCAGATTACCAGCTCTTTGGCAACTGTCACAATTACGTACAAACTCTCGGGAATCTTTATAGAGTGTGGGCCAATAGAAGCCACATTGGAGGACCTTGGTGGCTGTTCGCTCACCTCCGAAATGGCCTCCATATTGAGATCCATGGCAATGCCATAGGATTCTCTGTGCTTCCTCTCTGGGGACACACCTACGGATAATTCCGTCTGCACATCTCTTAAAGAGATAGGGCTCATCCCACAAGTAGTACTTTGCATCAGTAATTAGTTTCTTTTTTTGTATTCTATTGTACTCCTTGGGTATGAACCTTGCAGCTTTATAGTTTGCAATATCGGCAAACCATGGTGCTTCCTGAATGGCAAATAGATGCTCATCAGGGAACGTCTCAGAGATCTCAAGAAAGGGGAGGGACGTCCCTTCCACTGGCTCTATCCGGGACAGATGATCAGCCACTTGGTTCTCTGTCCCTTTTCTGTCTCTTATTTCTATATCAAACTCTTGCAGAAGCAATACCCATCTGATGAGCCTGGGTTTTGAATCCTGCTTTGTGAGTAGATATTTAAGAGCAGCATGGTCCGTATACACAATCACTTTTGATCCTACTAAGTATGATCTGAACTTGTCAATGGCGTAAACCACTGCAAGTAGTTCTTTTTCTGTGGTTGTGTAATTTTTCTGGGCATCATTTAGAACACGACTGGCATAATAAATGACATGCAGAAGCTTGTCATGCCTCTGTCCCAATACTGCACCAATGGCATGATCACTGGCATCACACATTAACTCAAATGGCAATGTCCAGTCTGGTGCAGAAATGACTGGTGCTGTGACCAGCTTAGCTTTCAGCGTTTCAAACGCCTGCAGGCATGCTGTGTCAAACACAAATGGCATGTCAGCAGCTAGCAGATTGCTTAGAGGTTTTGCGATTTTTGAAAAATCCTTTATAAACCTCCTATAGAATCCTGCATGCCCCAGAAAGCTTCTGATTGCCTTAACATTGGCAGGTGGTGGTAATTTTTCAATTACCTCTATTTTTGCTTGATCCACCTCTATTCCCTTGTTTGAGATTTTATGCCCAAGAACAATTCCTTCAGTCACCATGAAGTGACACTTTTCCCAGTTTAAAACTAGGTTGGTTTCTTGGCATCTTTTCAGAACAAGTTTCAGGTGATCAAGACAGGAACTGAATGAGTCTCCATATACTGAGAAGTCATCCATGAAGACTTCCAGAACTTTTTCCACCATGTCAGAGAAAATAGAGAGCATGCATCTCTGGAAGGTTGCAGGCGCATTACATAGCCCAAATGGCATCCTTCTATAAGCAAACACTCCGGATGGGCATGTGAATGCTGTTTTCTCTTGATCCTGGGGATCCACTGTAATCTGGTTATAGCCTGAATAGCCATCCAAAAAGTAGTAATAATCATGACCTGCTAGTCTCTCTAGCATCTGGTCTATGAATGGTAAAGGAAAATGATCCTTTCTGGTGGCTGTATTGAGCCTTCTGTAGTCAATACACATGCGCCACCCTGTAACTGTTCTTGTGGGAACCAGTTCATTTTTTTCATTATGAATCACTGTCATGCCTCCCTTTTTTGGGACGACTTGAACAGGGCTCACCCAGGGGCTATCAGAAATAGGATAAATAATCCCAGCCTCTAGTAACTTGGTGACCTCTTTCTGCACCACTTCCTTCATGGCTGGATTTAGCCGCCTCTGTGGTTGAACCACTGGTTTGGCATTATCCTCCAATAGGATTTTGTGCATGCATCTAGCTGGGCTTATGCCTTTAAGGTCACCTATGGAGCACCCAAGAGCTGTCTTGTGTGTCCTTAGCACTTGAATAAGTGCTTTCTCTTCCTGTGAATTTAAAGCAGAGCTTATGATCACTGGAAAAGTGTCACCTTCTCCCAGAAATGCATATTTCAAGGATGGTGGTAGTGGCTTGAGCTCGGGTTTAGGAGGTTTTTCCTCTTTCAGAAGAAAGTTCAGAGGCTCTTTCATGTCCTCTGAATCCTCCAAATCAGGCTGAACATCTTTAAAGATGTCTTCCAACTCTGATTCGAGACTCTCAGCCATGTTGATCTCTTCTACCAAAGAGTCAATGAGATCAACTTTCATGCAGTCTGTTGATGTGTCTGGATGCTGCATGGCTTTGACAGCGTTCAACTTAAACTCATCATCATTGACTCTCAGGGTTATTTCCCCCTGTTGGACATCAATGAGGGATCGTCCAGTTGCTAGGAAGGGTCTTCCTAGAATGAGAGTAGCACTCTTGTGCTCCTCCATTTCCAGCACAACAAAGTCAGTGGGAAAGGCGAATGGCCCAACTCTGACAATCATGTCCTCAATCACGCCTGATGGGTATTTAGTGGAACCATCAGCAAGTTGGAGACATATCCGGGTTGGTTTAACTTCTTCAGTTAAGCCAAGCTTCCTGATAGTGGATGCAGGTATCAGGTTGATGCTTGCCCCAAGATCGCATAAAGCTGTCTTGGTGCAATCACCTTCTAATATGCATGGTATCAGAAAACTCCCAGGGTCTTTAAGCTTTTCAGGAAAGCTTTTCAGAATGACTGCACTGCATTCTTCAGTGAGGAGAACTCTTTCTGTTTCTCTCCACTCCTTTTTATGACTCAAGATCTCTTTCATGAACTTGGCATAAGAAGGTATTTGCTCAAGTGCTTCTGCAAATGGAATCTTTATTTCCAGAGTCCTTAGATAATCTGGAAAGCGAGCAAATTGCTTATCCTGCTCCTCTTTCCGGAGTTTTTGAGGATAAGGTATCTTGGCTTTATATTCCTCAACCTTAGTGGTTAAAGAAGCCTTTTTAGAGGGGTTGTTATCAGCACTTGTGTGTGTCTGATCCCTCACTGGCAATTGAGTGCCAGAGTCAGAAGCTGGAGTGACGTTAGACGCCAGCTCACTGTCTGTTCCTGGCGCCTGAACGCCAGAAATGTACCCATTTTGGGCGTTCAACGCTGGATTCTACCCCATTTGGGCGTTCAACGCCAGATTCTTGCCTATTTCTGGCGTTGAACGCCAATCCTGCCTTGTTTCTGGCGCTGAACGCCAGTTTTGGGCATTGTCTGGGCGTTCAGCGCCAGCCTTCCACTCATTTTCTGGCGTTTTAGTGCCAGAATTATTTTTCCCTGGGCTCTTACTGTCCTTAGGTGAATCTTTGGTGGGTCGCTCATTTCTTGAATTTTTGATGCCTTGAGGTGGGGTATTTAATGTTTTCCCACTTCTTAATTGAACTGCTTGGCATTCTTCTGCTATTTGCCTTGATAGCTGCTGCTTTGTTTGCTTAAACTGTTCGTCCATATGTATATTAGCTATCCTTGTCTCTTGTAGCCTGTCCTTGAATTCAGCTAGCTGCTTTGTTAGAAAATCCAATTGCTGATTGAATTCAGCAGCTTGTTTTACAGTACTGAATTCAGCAGTTACTGTTTTAACCTCTTCATTCATGGAAGGGTTGCTGCTTAGATACAGATGCTGATTCCTGGCAACTGTATCAATGAGCTCTTGAGCCTCTTCAATTGTCTTTCTCATATGGATAGATCCACCAGCTGAGTAATCTAGAGACATCTGAGCTCCTTCTGCAAGCCCATAGTAGAAGATGTCTAACTGAACCCACTCTGAAAATATTTCAGAGGGGCATTTTCGTAGCATCTCTCTGTATCTCTCCCAGGCATCATAAAGAGATTCATTATCTCCTTGTTTAAAGCCTTGGATGTCCAGCCTGAGCTGTGTCATCCTTTTTGGAGGAAAATACTGATTCAGGAATTTTTCTGTCAGCTGTTTCCATGTTCTTATGCTGGCCTTAGGTTGGTTATTTAACCACCTCTTAGCTTGATCTTTTACAGCAAATGGAAACAGTAATAGTCTGTAGACATCCTGATCTATTTCCTTATCATGTACTGTGTCAGCAATTTGTAAAAATTGTGCCAGAAACTCTGTAGGTTCTTCCTGTGGAAGACCGGAATACTGGCAACTTTGCTGCACCATGATAATGAGCTGAGGATTCAACTCAAAGCTACTAACTTCAATGGAGGGTATGCATATGCTACTCCCATATGAAGCAGTAGAGGGGTTAGAATATGACCCTAGAGTCCTCCTGGACTGTTCATTTCCACTTATGTCCATGATGGATATATGGATATAACTTGGACTAATTTATCTTTTTATTTATTTTATTTTATAAGAAGTAAATACTTAAATAAAATAAAATAACTAAAAAGAATTTGAATTTTGAAATTAAATATTTTTTATATAAAAAAATAAAAATTAATTAGTTAATAAAAAAGAAATTTTTGAAAAAGAGGGAAGATATTTTCGAAAATTAGAGAGAGAGAGAGTTAGTTAGGTAGTTTTGAAAAAGTTAAGAAACAAACAAAAAGTTAGTTAGTTAGTTGAAACAAATTTTGAAAAGATAAGAAGTTAGGAAGTTAGAAGAGATATTTTGAAAAGATATTTTTGAATTTAGTGAGGAGAGAGAAAAACAATAAGATAGTACAAGATTTAAAATTTTTAGATCTAATGCTCCTTGTTTTTGAAAATTTTGGAGGGAAAACACCAAAGAACACCAAACTTAAAAATTTTAAGATCAAGACACAAGGAAAACTCAAGAACACTTTGAAGACTCACAAGAACACAAGAACATGAAGAAAGAACACCAAACTTAAAATTTTTAGAAAACCACCAAAATTTTCGAAAACCAAAGGGGATTCAACAAGAAAACACCAAACTTAAAGTTTGGCACACAATTTAATAGAGAAAATATTATTTATGAAAAAGAAGGTTTTGAAAAGAGTATAAAAGATTCTAACCCAATTACCAAGAACACAGATTAACGCTCTAGCCAAATGAGTTATGGAATTTTCGAAAATTTTAAGAAAGATTTTTTTTGAAAATACCAAACTTAAAGTTTGGCATAGGATTTAACAGAAAAATTATTTTTGAAAAAGGTTTTAAAAAAATTATGATAGCCAATTACCATGAACATAAACACCACGTTCTAACTAACTGAGTTATAAATTTAAAGTGTTTTAACAAGGGATAAATAATAAAAGACTCTAAACCAAAAAGAAAGATTTTTTTCCTAATCTAAGCAACAAAATAATCCGTCAGTTGTTCAAACACGAACAATCCCCGGCAACGGCGCCAAAAACTTGGTGCACGAATTGTGAATCACACTTTTCACAACGCGTACCACTAACCAGCAAGTGCACTGGGTCGTCCAAGTAATACCTCACGTGAGTAAGGGTCGAATCCCACGGAGATTGTTGGTTTGAAGCAATCTATGGTTATCTTGTAAATCTTAGTCAGGAAGTCAATTATGTTTATCAGTTGAATTGTGAATAACCAAGAGAGCATAAATTAAAGATTACTTGTTGTGCAGTAATAGAGAATATGTTGGAGTTTTGGAGATGCTTTGTCTTCTGAATCTCTGCTTTCCTCTGTCTTCTGATTCACGCACGCACGCCCTCCTATGGCAAGCTGTGTGTTGGTGGATCACCGTTGTCAATGGCTACCTTCCATCCTCCCAGTGAAAACTACGCTCACGCGCTCTGTCACAGCACGGCTAATCACCGGTTGGTTCTCGATCCGGTTGGAATAGGATTTACTATCCTTTTGCGTCTGTCACTAACGCCCAGCCTTCAAGAGTTTGAAGCTCGTCACAGTTATTCAATCCTTGAATCCTACTCGGAATACCACAGACAAGGTTTAGACTTTCCGGATTCTCATGAATGCTGCCATCAGTTCTAGCTTATACCACGGAGATTCTGATTAAGGAATCTAAGAGATACTCATTCAATCGTATATAGAACGGAGGTGGTTGTCAGGCACACGTTCATGATTTGAGGAAGGTGATGAGTGTCACAGCTCATCACCTCCATCACAGTTAAGCGCGAATGAACATCTTAGATAGGAACAAGCGTGTTTGAATGGAAAACAGAAATACTTGCATTAATTCATCGAGACACAGCAGAGCTCCTCACCCCCAACAATGGGGTTTAGAGACTCATGCCGTCAGAGAATATAAAGTTTAGATCTAAAATGTCATGCGATACAAAATAAGTCTCTAAAAGTTGTTTAAATACTAAACTAGTAGCCTAGGGTTACAAAATATGAGTGGACTATGATGGATGATGCAGAGATCCACTTCTGGGGCCCACTTGGTGTGTGCTGGGGCTGAGATTTAAGTGAGTCACGTGTAGAGGCCATTTGTGGAGTTGAACGCCAGTTTTTATGCCAGTTTGGGCGTTCAACTCCAGTTTTTGATCCTTTTCTGGCGCTGGACGCTAGAATTGGGCAGAGAACTGGCGTTGAACGCCAGTTTACGTCGTCTATCCTTGTGCAAAGTATGGACTATTATATATTGCTGGAAAGCCCTGGATGTCTACTTTCCAACGCAATTGGAAGCATGCCATTTCGAGTGCTGTAGCTCCAAAAAATCCACTTTGAGTGCAGGGAGGTCAGAATCCAACAGCATCAGCAGTCCTTTTTCAGCCTGAATCAGATTTTTGCTCAGCTCCTTCAATTTCAGCCAGAAAAATACCTGAAATTACAGAAAAACACACAACTTATAGTAAAGTCCAGAAATATGAATTTTTCCTAAAAACTAACTAAAACATACTCAAAACTATATGAAATTATCCCCAAAAAGCGTATAAAATATCCGCTCATCACAGATGTAAAAAGCTTAAATGAATTGGATTGAAGAAAACTTGAAGAAAGAAGGAGTAAAAGGATTACTAAGAATTCTCAGAGCCTCTCTCTCTAACTTCTCTCTCTAATATTGTGTTTCTAAAAACTCTGCCTCAGAATGTTGCTGAGGTTTTCTTTTATAGACCTAGATTCTACTGTTTCTACAGTACAGGTTATGTTAACTAGTACTATTTCTACCGTACAAGTTGATACAATTTTTTTGATTTTTAGATTCTTGATATTACATAATTTTGAAATGCTTCCCTAATCTTCTCCCAGATTGATTCCAAAGCAATCGTCTTTATTTTGATTATAATCACTTGATGATTTTGCTGAAGAAGTAGTGTCTTTTTTGTGTGCTTTGTCTTCTTCTATCATCTGCATGATCTGCTGGAGATGTTTTGATAATGTTTCTTTTGATTGGGCCCCTACTAGGGCTGCAGCAATTTGGGCTTTCTGATTGAGAAATATTGACTCTTCATGATCAAATGGCTTGGCGAACTTAGGGTATTCATTGAACCATTTTTGGACTTTGTCCGGGTGACCTATGGTTGTATCAAACTGAGACCAGTATTTAACATAGGCATTTCTTTGATGCATTGGTGGTGCTTTTGGGTGCTCCTGTTTGCCATACCTGTATTGCCATGAGAATACCAAGGCCAGTGAGAATATAGAGAAAAATTGAATATCCGCAGGGATGCTTGTTTCCTGTTGATCAAATTTTTTGGTGAAAACTTTGAACCCCTCATTGGCAGGTGGGGGCAAGATCTCTGGTAATGGGCCAAAATAATCCCACCATTGGGTAAATCAGTTTGAAAAATGATAATTGGTATTTCTCTTGAAGTAAATGAGCCAGGAATCTGATTATTTTGTAACCAAAATACTCTTGTCCAGTCGTCCATATAATCCCAATAAGAATATCCTATTTGGTCAAAAGGTTGGGAAAATTTCTTATTATTATTTGGGTTTTTGCCAAATTGAGTAGGGGTGAGTACTTTTAGAATTTGAATGGTTGAATGGGTTATGTTGGCGGTGTCTTTGGGATCTCTGTAGTGTTTGACCGAGACTGAATCTGAATCCACTAGTATGAATTCATAAAAATGTTTAGTTTTATTTATGGCTATTGGTCTAAAATGGAATCCTTGTGGAAAGACTTTAGGGATTACCTTAAAAGGTGATTTTTCCCATAATTCAGGTTCCATTAAAAGGACAGATGAGAATTTGTTTTTTGAAAAGTATGTGGATTGTTGTTTTGGTTGGGTGTTTAGAGGCTGGGTTTGAATTAATTGGGGGAATTTTGTTTGGGTAATTGCTTTACCTTTTAGATCATTACATAAGGTTTTTTGGGCTGCTACTTATGACAAAAGTTTGGTTAAGTCTATGTCATCATCATCTGAGCTGTCACATATATCAGCCCAAAATTTTTTATAAAATTTTGAAAGGCCTGCATCCTATAAGGCCAATAAGGTTTGAATTGGGAGAGCATAGTCTGCCTTTGTTTGTTTTACTGTTTGGGTGCTTGGAGGTTGAGTAGATGACTCAACTATATTTTTTGTGATCTGAGTAGATGACTCAGTTGGCTCTTGGGTTGTTGGGGTAGGTTGTTGGGGAGATGACCCAGTTGGGGTGCTTGACCCTAATTTTTTAGTTGGCCCTGGTAAGGCTAGGTGGATGCCTTTGCCTCTTACAGAGGCTAATGTTGCCCTTTTAGGCATGTGGCGGCTTTCCCTACAAATATTCATGAGTAAGGTAATCAGGGAGAGAGTTTGAGATTCCTTGAATTTATTCAATTTCAAAATAAAAAATACTTAAAATTGCTTACCAGTAGACAAAAATATGTTTAGATGTAAGATTTGTTACATCTTTTTGTAAAATGTCTTTGGCAGATTTACAATCTACCCTGACTAAAAATTTTTAATAAATCATATTGAAATTTTGAAATACACAAAACGATTGCCAAAACCTCTTTTCTATAGTTGAATAATTTTGTTGAGAGGTATTCCAATGCTTGGATGTAAATGCAATGATACATTCTTTATTATTAATTTTTTGCTTTAGGATGCCACCATAACCCAGATCTGACGCATCCGTTTCAACAATTTTGAAAGCCTGTGGAACAGGAAGGTAAAGACAAGGGAGTTCCTTGATACTGAGTTTGAGTTTTTTGATGATCTTAGTATGGGTATCTGTCCAAGGAGGGGTTTTTTTCCCCAGATGCTCATGGAGAGGTTTGATAAGGGTGCTTATATTTGGAATAAAATCTGCTACATAGGTTATGCAGCCAAGGAACCTTTGGAGTTGATTTCTTTCTAAAATGTGATCAGGGAATTTATCCGCAAATTGAATAGCCCTGTCAATGGGTGTAACAGTTCCTTGGTGGATCATGTGACCAAGGAAACGGATTTTAGTTTGGAATAAACTAATTTTCGATTTGGACACAGCTAGACCATTATGCTTAATGGTGTGCATAAAAGTCTTTATGTGTTTAAAATGATCATGCAAGGATTGGGAAAAAAATAGTACATCGTTAATATGGACGATGGCAAAGCCGGAATAGGGATTAAAAATGTCTTTCATGATTTTTTGGAATTCTGATGGGGTATTTTTTAGACCAAAAGGCATCACATTCCATTCGTACTGACCGAAAGGTACTGTGAATGCCGTTTTGTATCTATTAGCCTCGCTGATCTGGATTTGCCAATATCCAGACTTCATATCAAATTTTGAAAAAATGCTTGCTGAGTTTAGTCTATTTAACAAATCCTTTTTGTTAGGGATAGGATACCTAATCCACCGGAGAGCTCGGTTTGGAGGCTTATAATTAACAACCAATCTAGGGGTGCCTCTTTCCAACTCAGCTTGTTTGTTGACATAAAAAACCAAGCAAGACCATGGGCTTTTACTGAGCCGGATAAGCTTTTTGTGTAAAAGGTCTGTAATTTCCTTTTGACAATATTGAAGAAGTTTTTCATTCATTTCTATGGGTCTGGCCTTTGTTGGAATCTGACTCTCTTTGAAGTCTTTTTCATAAGGAAAATCAACAATATGTTGTTTTCTATTCCAGAAAGCGTGAGGCAATTCTGAACATATTGTTTCTTGTATTTGTTGAAGAAGGGTTTTTATCCTTTGTCGGATTTGAGGTTTTTGAAACTGGGTTTCAATGGTTTTGAAGGAGACTTCCTCCTTTAAGAAGTTAATTTGATTAGCTTTGAATTGGAGTAGGTCAAGGGTTTTATGGGCAGGAGATGAAACAAATTAGAAGGTCGTTGGAGTTCCTCCTATATAGGTAGTGGTACCGTCGTATGACATCATTAGAGGAAAAATAGCTCTAATGAACGAAATTCCTAAAATGACCTGATTTCTTAAATCTTGGACCAGGGGGAAGGGTGTCTTTATCCGTAAAAGACCATTTTTGATGACAGCCTCAGGAAGTGTGTACTTAATTTGTAAACATTCACGGGGTAGCAGTACTTAGACGCTCTCTGATTTTTTCAAAATATTTTGTTGGGATTAAGCCTTCAAAAATACAGTTTTTGTCTGCACCTGTAACGAACAAGGCTACGGTATCTAAGACAATGTCTTGGATGACAATTCGGATATTGATATAGAATTTCATGACGGTTAATTGACTAACTAACCACAGATTTTCTGCTATCTCATCTTCTGAATCATCCTTCGAGAGTTGGAGAATTCGGTCCTCCTCTTTATTTTGGAAAATTTGGTTTTGAAGATTTTAATCATTCTGAAGTTCTTCCTCAGTGTTATCATAATCTTCGTCCAAAATATAAGACAAGCAATTCTGGTATTGTTGTTGTTGTTGTTTGATAAGATGAATCTCTTTCTTTAGAAGATTAATCTCATTCTGAAGGTCTTGAATAGTAACAGGTTTAGAAACTTGTTTTTCAAGTTTTTTGAAAATAGGTTTGACATCGTACTTATTTTTTATGACTAGGGCTTCAGTTTTTTATTTATTTTTGGTTTCTAAGATTTGTTTGAGCTTCTGAAGGTAGTACTTTCTCTGTTCAGGGTCAGAGATAGCGTTTATGGCATCGAAAAGAAGATCTTGTTTTTGTGTGATGACATTGAGCTCAAAATATTTATCGGACGATGAGGATATGTTATCATCATGCTGGATGACATTTAAGTCCTCCGAGAATTCATGTTCTGATTCTTCCTCAGAGCTTTCAAGGAGGAGGTTATTAATTTGTTCCTTAATATGAGGGTCAAGGTTGAGGTTGTTGATTCTCTTTTTGAGCCTACAATACTTACTAATATGGCCCGATTTTTGCAGTTGAAGCAGATAATTTGGGTTTTGTGAGTTTCATTGTCTTTGTCTATTCTTTGTCTAGGAAGAGACCTGTAATGCCTTCTGGGTTTCCATTGCCGTGGGTTTTAATCGGGCCAACGGTTTTTTGAGTAAGACTATTTTGTTCTCTTTTTACTACAGGAAGGTAGAACAAATTGTTCACAGAAGGAACCTAGATCTTTTTTGTTTTGGGCCTTTTCTCGGGTTAGTTGCCTTTGAATTTTGTCATCCTGACAAATTTTTAAAGCCACTTTTTGAACATAAGAAATTAATTGGCCATAACTTAGAGAATTGTATGGAATGATTCCATCCGGAGTTAATCTTCTAATTTTATCCCTAACTTTATCTCCCTGGGATTTTGGGAGTCCGGCCAAGAACTTTTTTTTCCAGAATGACAGTTGCCTATCTTCTCTAGTAAAGACTCTGGTTAGGAATGTATCTTTATACCACTTGAAATCAGACAGAGATTTGCATTTGAGGTTGGACAGAAGTTCAGTAGACCGATCTTTCCACAAAGATGGGTCGCCTATGAAATGGTTTTCTATAGTAAAAATCAAGGTACTAACAGCATCAGGGATGGCTTCCCCATTCTCATTAAGAATATGTTCTCCATTATCATTGGTTTTAACTGTAGACAGGATGGCATCTTTTTCGTCATCTGTGAGATAATTATCCCACCAACCTTTAAGCTGTCTTGAAAATTCTGATACAATAACATTTGCTATTGCTTCCTCAGAACTTTCATGGGCAGTTTGATAGGTCGTACAACCATTGTCATATGTTGTAACATATGCATGATGTTGTACTCAGTTTTTCCATTTATGTTCCATAGACGCTATTCGAATTGAAACTATTGAAGCCTAGTTCTTTGACTTCCAAAGCTAGGTCAGGAGCAGTATTTTGAAGATGATAGTGCTGACGGGGTTTAGTAAGACCTTTCCATTTTGTAATGGAGGTGGTCTTGATAGGGTTGATTCTAGGTGAATCTGATTCATTTTCTGAGTCTTGTGACTCTTTGCAGAGAACATTAATAGACGTTTTGGCAGATTGCATATTGACTCTTGTGGATGATTCAGTAGTTTGCGGAGTGTTAGGGATAGTCATTTGGCTGAGAAGTTGGTCTATTTTGTCTAGTCTTTTGGTTGATCTTAAAAGGTTTAAACAGAGGTTTTTCTAGAGCTTTTGGATGATCCTGGGTACTATTACTAGGGGAGCTGAGCTTCTGGCCTAAGGTTTGGAGATATTTGTTGGTGTAGTTGGCCTGTTCCTCTAAATTTTTTGTTTTGAAGGGTGAGGCCATGACAGGAGTTTGTTTCGTATCCAGGTTATTTGTAAGGATAAACTTTCCTATTAGGGGAAATTCTGACTTAACTAATTCCCCCTCCTGGATTTTCCAGGTGGAAATAACATTAGCAGAATTAGATGTACTATTTTCTGTTTTAAAAGGGTAGTCTATATTGTTTTTTATGCTATAAGTATGGAACCATTCAAAGAAAGGAATGTGCATCTTGGCTTGATTGAGGAAGTGATAATATTTCTCCTGAAAAGATACAATTTGATCGGCCTTAAAGGTTTACAAGTACCATCTCTTTTGAAGTTTCCATTCTTCAAAATTGACGTTCCTTCGCAAGGCTTCCCTATCTATGATAAAATCTTTAGTTAACATTGACATCATCATTCATGGAGGAATATGTTGGGGATTAAATAGACTGTTCATCTACATCCTCTTCTTTTTGGTAAACAGGTCTACGAATACTAGAGTTTGTTTGTAACCCTTTAAGGTTGATTTCCGGGTTGGCCATCCTAATTTGTGGATTAGGAAGAGAGGAATGAGATTTTGTAGAGAAAGACCTCCTTGCTGAGGCGAAGTCAGATCTGTAAGTAGATATTGCTTCAGACCTTGAGGAAAAAGAATTTCTTCTATCAAAGAAGATTTCTACTTTTCCAGTCTTATCTTGTTTAATTTCTTGTAGTTGGGGGGCTTGTCTAGGTAGAGTTGGTATGGCACTTTCTATAGCCCATAATTCAGGGAGATCAATTTCATCCCATTTAATTAGGTAGGGTATAGTGACGTTTGCTTTGGTCATGTCCATGACAAAAAGAATTGTTTCAGGGTTGGTTGTTTTTAAAAAGACTCTGGAGTCACAGGTGTTCATGACCTTATACTGAATCCTATAGATTAAGGCTGCAGGAATGGATCCTTCCTTCATGTCAAGGCCATGAATTCGGATGTTGAGAAAGAGTGAGTCTAAGATGTTTGGATCTAATAAACTCATAATTTTGTTGGGAAAGCAATTGAAATAGACTGGACCGTGTCCTAAACTTGTTTCCATAGTTCCTATGAGGGAATCGTGAAATTTATTATGCCTAACGTCTCTTTGACACATAAGAATGGAAGCATTTAAACCCTCTCTAATGAGTGGTTTAATTGCAACCTGAACACATCCTATATGAAGATATTTGTATTTGCGGATATGTTATTGGATGGATTGTTTGTTTAAAAGGTAGAATTCCTCACTGGATTTAGGTCCAAGAGGAATATTATTTTCGGCAGTTTTGATGATATAATCAGATCTGCCGGCACGCTTGGTTTCTTCAGGAACATATAGTTCATCCTGAGGAATATTAGGTATTTCCCAGTTGTCTATAGCCTGATTAATATCTTCGAAGCAAACTTCTTCTTCGAAGATGTTGTGTTTTGGAGAGAGTTCCTCAGGACGAGTAACTTTCTCAGAAAGAACACTAGATTTTGTGTGAGAAGAACAAGGCCTGTGTGCAAAACGATGGGAGAGGCTGCGGAAAAAAGACATTTTGAAACTAACTGATATCATTGCCCTTCTTTGGTTCCGTAGGAATATGCCGATTAACAATAGACTACCACTCAGCCAATATATCAGTTCTTATTTATTATTGCTTTCTTTGGAAACATATAATTCTTGAGATTATGTTTGTAGAGCAACTAGAATTACTATTGTGGCTGAAAAAGAATTTTAAGATGCATGTTTGTACTGAGTTCAAGAGTATGTTCTTCCTTCTTAAACAAATCTTCTGTTAAGCATAAAGTGAAAAAGGGAAGCAAAAAAATAAAATCCAACATGCATGTGAATTCTCAGGGGGTTCGTTTTAATCCAAGTTAGATCACATATTAACCTGATAGTTTCCTACCTGATGAGTACGACCAGTGATTGGTTCACATAAAACAATACTCTGAGCACCATTAGAAGAAATCTGAGTAAATTTTATAGAGGCTGCCTTTCCCTTCGCACAGTCTCTGACCTGCATTAATGAAAGAAATATTTATTCAAATTTATCATGTAAAGTAATTTCCAGACTTTTCATCCCTAAGTTTATTCATCAATAACTGAATGTATCAACTTCATTTTGAACCTCCTAAAAGTATCTAGCAACTTCTTTTTACTGAGCATTAGTTATCAATTTCATAATTGTTGCTGAATGGCTAACTTTTTATAACACATGCGTAAATAGGGCAAGTATTAACCATTAAGTGAATTAGTGGTTAGTCTTATCCCTTATGGTTAAAGTGGTACAGGATAGGGAGGAAGAGTGTTTAACAGTCCTAAATAATTGCTTATATTTTGATGCAGTTGTGACGGACGTTATGCATAAAAAAAAACATGCAAAATGTTAGAACTAGCTACCAATACCCTCTGTTAGTAAGCTATAGAGACTAAGGTGCTCACTTCCGCTGTGCTCCTCCCTTCCGGAGCATTATATTCTATAGAGATCTTCTCTTCGTATGATCTGTCTTTCATCTTCTTCTTTTTCAACTCTTTATCTATCTAACTAACTAGCTACATTTGATTTATTATTAATATTGTTAGTGGAGTATATAGTGATTGGGAGCCTGAGTGTTTTGCAGAGTAAGTTCTTGAACCATGAGAAAGTTAAGAGAAAGATAGATACACACAAACAAGATGGAGCCAAAGAGGTGAAAAGAGAACTACTTCTAATTAATAACGAATTCTCATCAAACCTATCTATATATATTTAATTTCTTGTGAGGCTGTTGGTTTAATAATAGTATAATATAGTATATTTCTTGTTTAATTTGAATTTTGTGAGGCTGCTGGTCATCAAGGGGAAGAAGAAGGAGGAGTGGCAGTGGCAAGCAACAAGGATCCTCATCATAGTCGTGATCAACCTCATTATAAGAGTCATGATGGGAGTACAAAGAAGATACATTAATTTGTTTCTTGAATACAAGAAGATTGTTTTTCTTTTCTATAAAATATTTTATCATTATTATCCGGTTAATAATGAAAGTACATACTGCATCTCAATTTAATACTTACAACTTTCAACTTATTTTTATTATTAGTGTGTGTGTCCCATTTCTTGATCTTGTTCTCATCAACAAATAATTAATTAAGCTTCCTTACTTATTATTATTACTTATGGATAATAATATGCTTAATTTAGTTAATAGATATAGTAGTATTATTATTGTGTCTAACAATGTTGTTGCATGATGCATAAATTTTAATGCAGATGTACCGGACGGTGAAAACTACAGATAGAGCAGGGGCTTCTTCAGGTTAGTGCATAGTTTTTAATTAATTTACATTTTTTTTTGTCTATTCTTGTTGGAAGATAAAAATTAAGCAAAAAAATTAATAATAATAACTCCAACATTAATTACTGTTGGTTCCATTCTTTTTCTCTAATGTACTTTTTTTTCTTTTCTAAACATAAATTAGGGCAATCTGATGTATATGATAATAGATCATCGGGTGACACATCTAAAGACATAATGTTTGACATAAACTCACCATCAACAAGGAGGTCTGATCTATCCGTTAACAATTAGGGCCATTAGCATATACAAAACATTTAGAATTTGAGTTCTTTTATAGGATACCAATATCTTTTGAATTAATAACTATAATTGAATCACATTTTTTTAGATATCAATTATTAAGGACAAATAATGAATTAATACCACTAATATCCTGAATTGTTATACAGAAAGACTAAATGCACATAAAATATTAGTCACCATGGATTCATATATGATAAAAAGATGAGTGGGGATATATGTAGTATGTATTCAATTGTTGGGTTAACAATTGATTTTGACTGGAAGATGGCAGATCCTGTGATGGCGCATTACACAGGCAACGTATTGTTCTTTCATTAAACACAAGGAGAGTGCAATTGTTTGGCGCCATCAAGAAGCCGATCCTTATTTTGGATCATGCGAATCCAAAGAGCTTCTTGATCACCTTGAGAATGTGCTGGCCAATAAGCCTGTTGTTGTTAAATTGGGACAACACATAGTTGAAGTGAAACCTCAAGTAGACAAAAATAAAGGTTTATTGCATTTTGGTATTTGAATTGTGTTCTAATGCATGATGGGGTTATTTGTTAAATAATGGTTATACTATTTTATAATCTAAGATGCAGGTGTGAGTAAGGGTATAGTTGTGGAGAATCTAATCTCAAACATGAGGAGTGAGGGTAAATCACCAGATTTTCTGTTGTGCATTGGGGACGATTGATCAGATGAAGACGTGTTCGAAAGCATTGCTCGTTTAGTTTCAAATCTAGCACTTCCAACAATATCACAAGTGTTTGCATGCACGGTTGGCCAGAAACCAAGCATGGCAAAGTACTATTTGGAGGATACCAGCGAAGTTATCAGGATCGCTGCTTTTTTTAAGGGATTGAAATGGGTTGAAGAAGTGAATTTACATCCCAAAAAGAGTTAAAAAGTCAATCTTCAAAAGAGAGAAACAATGGTTCCACAAATCATGAAGCGCGACAATCTATTTTCATGATAGTTAATAAAGTGAAGGCTACATATGTAAAACATTATGATATTTGACTGTTATGTATGAAGAGGATACTATGTATGAAGAGGATATGTTATGATTGAGTTTAGGTTTTGAATTTTTGACCCTAATGTTATGTAATTTTGTAAATTTGATTATGTTTCTATGTAAAACTTATGCAATTTTGTAATAAAAAGTAAAAATAGTTAGTCGATGAAAAAATCTAATATATTAAAATGAATATTATGGCAGTTTTAAAATAATAAGGTTTTAAATTTTTTATGACTATTATGGCGGTTTTAACGAAAATTACGGCCAGTTTTTGAAATTGTGACGGTTCGTAACTACCATGCATCATGTATAGGTAATAACGGTGGTTTAAACTGCCATTTTAAACAATCCAACAACCGCCATTTTAATATGTTTAAAATGGCAGTTTAGGCGCCGTTTTAACCCAACTTAAAAATTGCCGTTTTAAACAGGTAATTGTGGCGGTTTTTCAAAAATTGCCGTAATAACCAAATGGCGCTTCAAGTTTTTCTTGAGTGCATTCAAGGTAATAATGGCAGTTCAAACCATTGTAATAACGCTAAAAAACCACCGTTTTAACCAAAATTTTTTGTAGTGAACAAACAAAAAATCTCAAGCAATATACAAACAAATGTAGTATGATGCATGCCTGTCCTACTAGTCTTGAACTCACATGTCAGTTAAATTGTTAGATCTCGACACATCTGGTAGTTAATTCAGATATGGTCTCTTTGTTACGTATCCCCAGGAGGACTACATCGAGGGAGTGTATCCTGCCACCTTCTCCTAGAGATATCATAAGGGGGAACACATCGAGAGAGAGTGCCTTACCACATTTTCTTGTGAGGTCGTGCCATATAAAACGAAAGAGAGTGCCTTTTCACCTTGCAATAGGAGAGAATGTAAGGGAAAACATCAAGAGAGAGTGCCCTACCACCTTTCCTACATCTAACAAAATACAATTAAAAGAGAATGTGGAAGAATAAATCGAGGGAGAGTGCCCTACCACCTTTTTCACATCCAGCATACACAATCAAGAGAGAATGTGGGGGAATAAATTGAGGGATAGTGCCCTACTAACCTCCCCACATCTACATCGCAACTCTGTAAGAGAATGTGGAGGAATAAAATCAAGGAAAAGTTTCCTACCACTTTTCCCACATCCTTGACAAGTCAATATTCACATTTCAATCATAATCATATTTATCACAAGATTAATAATTCTCGAGTCCTGAGCAGGATAAAATCACCGTCATCACTGTGGGCGGGATAAACCACCATCTCCACAACATTGATATCTCATTTAACAAGTTTTTATCGAGGAAAGATTCAATAAAACTCATTATACCTACTCCTAACATATTCAAAGCCTTTAAAATGGTTATTAAACTTCATATGGAGGTTACATATTTTTACAAGCTCGCTAGAAAGGCTTAACAATTCAAAATAACCATTTCCAGAAAATCTGCATATTGGTGCATATGTAGGTTTCGTGTGTATGTGCAAAATCTAACTCAATTCCTTGAGGGTTAGTGAATGATGCATAAGTAGGCTAGTTGCGTACGCGCATAACCTAGTTCTGCTACCTTTGCTGTAAAATTTGCAGAATTCAGTTTTAACTACAATTTTTTAAATTAATATAAAATTTGTTTTGACTCTATTCTTCAATGGTATAAAACTAGACATCCCCAATTTCATTTCAAAATAAGTTTCATAAATTTTTAGGTTCGGAGTGCCAAGTTATGGCCCTTCAAAATTGGGCTAAAAATTTGCCATAGTGCAAACTTTTTCTGCACCATTTAAAAATTCCCAAATTCTTTTCACCAAAAAGGCTGAAAAGTCATTTTATTTCCCCAACCATAATCTTAATTGAAACATAATCATTTAGTTTTGAACAATTACTTTAAACCACTAAAATGTCCCAAAAACGTAATCCTTTTCATAGTTAATCAAAATAAAATAAGCTAATTGATGAGTGATCTCATGCTGGTAAAGAATTTATCAATGAATCCAATCGTAGTATAGTCTAAACCGACACGCAATTCCATATCAAACAATCTAAAATCAATAACCGAGAGTATGAGTCCCGAGTCGTTCTCCCTAGGAGTGCTCCAAGGTGCACATTATTGGTTAGAAGTGTATTGGTGTTTTGGAGTTTCATGCAATCAACGAACAAGCCAATAGTATGAATAGAAATCAAGCAATATAAAAGCCTTGGCTAGGAATGAGAGTTGGACATCCTATCATCATTATCTCTATCAATTGTGACCACAATTAGTTATTACTTCACTTAGTTAACCTCTTGTATAAAGGAAAGTCAAGTGAAAGTAATCAATTTGGGTTCACAAGTCCTAGTCTAACCCTAGGAAAGTCTAGCTTTAGTGACATGCAAACCAATTAGCAATTTCCAATTGGTTATCAACAATAGACATTAATATTTCAAGTGTCTCTAATATCTCAACCCCCAAGCCAAGTATGAAAAGTCTACTCCATAGCTAAAGTTGGCATTCCTCAAACACTTGGAGAGCAAAAGTGAAAGGCATTGTAAAATTGAGAAGAAAACTTGAGATTAACAACAAGAGATTAACAATTGACAACTACTAACATGAATTACCTCAATATATTAATGGAAATAAAAGTAATAACATCCAAAAGCTAAGATCCACAAGTAACTTGGACAATAAGAACTAAATTGAGAGTAGAAGAATTTAGATCTACAACTTGAAACAATGTAGAAGTGAATTGACAATAGATCTCACCAATGGATCCAAGAGAATTCCAATTTGAAAGGCAAAACCCTAGAGAGAAGTTAGAGTTTCTATCTCTACAAAATGTAACTTCCAAAACTAACTAGAAATTATCTAAAAATGAGTGAATGAATGAGAACCTCCTCATCCCTTGGTCTTCTTATAGGTTTTGGCGCCAGAAATAGTTCCAATTGGGCCCCACAGCTCCTGTGAAATCGCTCAGTATGTTTTCACTAAAAAATCACGTGCTAGCACTGATGCGTAGGCGTACAGTGCGCGTGCGCGTCCCTGGGGTCTTCACAATCCTCGTGCATGCGTAAAGAACGCGTGCGCGTCCATGAAGTTCTGGCCCAGCCTTGCGAATGCGCCAGCTTCTAGCTTTGGCTCCTTCGCGCCGATCCAGTAGCGCGCATCCACGCGTACACGCAAGGTACGCGTGCGCGTCACTGCTCAAGCTCCCATGCTTTAATTTCCATGCTCCTTCCCTTCATGCATGCGTCCTTTCTCTCTTCCAAGCCATCCTTACCCTATGACTTCTGAAATCACTTAACAAATAGATCACGGCATCGAATGGTAATAGGAGAGGATTCAAATATGGCATATTTAGTGTAAAAGAAGCTTGTTTTCTTTCATGAAGCAAAATTGGGAAGGAAACACAAAACCATGCATTTTCTATGAATATGTGTGAAGGAACATCGATAAAACCCTCAAAATTCATACAAGATAAACCCTAAAAACGGGGTTTATCACTAATTCTTCGATCCACTTTTATTACTTTAGATTTCACTAAAACTCCGCAAAACATAATTCTTTATTTGAAGCAATCAAGTTAAACCTCAAGACAAAGTCTCTAGCCTTTATTAAAATAATACCCATTTCCATTATTCTTATTATTCAATTTTATTCAAACTCTTATAAAATTTTCGACAGAACCTCCCTTAAAACTCGGACTTTTTCACCCTTCAAGGGTTTCATAATTTTCATTAATTCACCAATCCTTCCGCCAGCAACTTTTTGAAACAAAGGATTCTTGATACTCAATTTATCATAATTTCTATCAAATTTTCATTAAACCACTACCACAACAATACAAACTTAAAGAAATCAACATAATCAAGAATTCCAGTAACCATATCGGAAAACCAATCACAGTATATAACCACAAACATACCAACTTCATTAATTAGTCTCACAAAGCAGCCATAATCTATTTGAGCATTTAATCAATCACACTTATCCAGCACAGTCTAATTTAATCCATAAGACTCGCACAATCACTAAAAATACATTTTTACATCGATATTGATTTGTAATAATTCCTTGAAATAAAATCAGTGTAAGAAAAATCTCCTACCTCAAACATAACTCAACTACGTGACTGAACCAACGGCAATAACATAATTGTGACAACAACAACAGTACTAGCCGTTTCGATGACTCCCTATAGTAGCAACAGCCATAAACACAGCATGCGATCACGGTAACTCGACCCTACAACATCAACACCTCAAAATCTTTAACAAACTAATATCAGAACACTAACAGTGAAGGTTTGGGAACAAGAATACTTACTGCAATCTAAGAGGAACAAAAGAATGGAGCAGCAGTAGCTCCGATGGTCCTCACTGGCAAGAACAGAATCTGACAGAAATAATGGAAAGCTAGGGTACGGTGAAGAAGAACAGCAGCGGTGGCTACTTCGGTTGGCATCTTTGGTGGTGCAACGGCTCGGAGAAGATGCAGCAGCTCAGTGGTGAGCTCCAATCGGCAGCAGCGCGGCAACAGAGCACGACAGTAGCGAGACATCCCTCCTTCCTCCCTTCGAGCTCCTCGATGGCAGCACAATAGTTCATACCGACTCTAGAGGCGACGATAGTGAGGTTCCCTTCCAGCGGCGTTGCCCTTCGCATGCGTTCTCTCTCTCTTCACATGCTGACTCTCTCAACGCCTCCCTCTCTTCTGCTCATGCTCAACGACGACGACGGCTCCCAGCTTCACCGGCACCGTCTCTCCTTTCCTCCCCATCTTATGTTCCCTCTATCTTCTTTGTCTTCTGTTCTCTTTTCTCTCTATGTGAGTTTGTGTGTGTGTTTCGTGAGTAAGGGTGGGTAAGGGGTGAGTGGCAGCCGAGAATGAATGTTAGAGTTAGGGTGAGAGTGTGTGTGTAACATCCTAAGTTTTTGAAAATTAAATAGTTAAATTATTTATGAATTATTATATTTGTTGAGATTTTAGTTTTAAGAACACTATTTTACCAAAAGTAATTAAATAGAATTTTATGGATTATTAAAGTTTAACTTAATTATATTTATTCTATTAATCTGAACTATTTCTTAAAAATTATTTTATTAAGAAAAATTAAATTGATTTTTATAATTATTATTATCATTTGAACTTGGATAAATTAAGGTTATTATATAATTTTTCTATAATAAGATATTTTACATAATTGATTTTATGATAACTAGAATTTAAATTAATTAGGATTTTTATATAATTTTTATCATAACATGATATTTCGAGAAAGGATAAGATTATTATTACTATTATTACTATTATTAATATTTTTTATTTGCTTTGATTAAAATAAAATTTAGTTAATATTATATTATCGAGTTCAAAATTGGTCGATATGAGTAAATATCGGTACTTCTCGGTGAACGTAGCTTTGGTAATGCTTCACCGTATATCTTTTATTGTTAATGTTGCTAATGTCATTTATATTAGTAACTCATATATATTATTACTTGTGTTTTAATATATCCAGTTTTCCTAATTATTCGTTTAAGATATTTATAAGTTGAATCGCCGACTCAATAGCTCCAAACCGTGACACGTGTCCCCTCCTTGCCACCATATCATTGTCACGTTCTTCTTTATTTCCATTCAGCGTAAACAAGAGAGAAAAGAGAGGGAGAAACCGTGAGTGAGAGAATAGAGATTTCATGAGGCCATGAACCTTCGGCATCTGATTTCTTGAGATCCGTAACTCTAATAAAAAATCTAATTCGATAAAAGTGTTCGTATCCTCCTCTCTACACATTGGCGTCACTTTTGTTCGGTAAAAGTTGACAGTGACGTAGCTCCCTTTCTTCTTGAATTCGACCAATTAGAGTTCTAGGAGGCACAAACGATTTCTGACGTTTTCTTCTTCAACAGCTCAGTCAAAAAGCTCATCCAGAGTTTTCGTTGTTTTGACTTCATATGGAGGTAGGATTTTGGTAACTTTATAATAATTAAATAAGAATTTGATAAGTTAATGTTTGTTTCATGGATTATTGATTGAATTTGACTGAATTTAAGTTGAATTTTTGTAATATATTGATATTTGTGATTAGGTTGGGGTTTAGTCAGTTTAAGTGCAGTAAAGAACCGAATTATTTTGATGAATTTGGGGCTGGAATGTTGTTGGAAATCAAGTGAAATTGGTGAGATTTGATGATGACATTGAGATTTAATAAGATATAAATTAATGACATGCTTTGAGATATGGAAATGGTTTGATTTTGGAAGTGATGTAAGGAATTCGTTGTGTCGGTCTAGAATTTCTCAATGAAATCCTCATTGTAAGTATAGTTCTAAACCAACAAACAATTCCCCAATCAAAAATTTGGTTGTTACAAGTACAAACCCCAATAAAAATTAACCGAAGTATTTAAACCTCGGGTCGTCTCACAAGGAATTGCAATGAAATGATCAATTATTGGCTATGAAGGTGCAAGGGGTTTAATTGATAAAAGGGGCAAGAAATTAAATGACAAGAAAAGTAAATCGAGCAAGTAAATAAAGCAAGTAATAAAGAGAGACATTCATGACAAGGGTTGAGAATATAGGCTTTCTATCCTGGTCATACAATGATTAATTCATCTTATTTAGTCAACTCCAAGAAATGGAAGAAGGTGTCATGTTATCTTCACATAGGGAGAACATCAAACAAGACTAGTTAATCATATCACAATAATAGACAAGAATTTATCTTATTACGTCATCCCCAACGATGGAAGAAGGTATCATATTATCTTCACACTCGAAGAAAGTCTAATAAGACTAGCTAATCTCAATCCATAAGTCCTAATTAACTCACTAATCAAATTACTAAGAGATTAGAGTCAATGGAAATCATATCTACTAACAACTCTAGTCACCAACATGAGTTAGGTATTCATGACTCAAGATTACCTAATTACTCTTTTCAAGCCAAGAATGCTCAAATTCTAGCCTAACATCCAACCAAGCATTTTGTCAAACGCTTGGAAGGCATAAAAGGAAAGCATAATAAATTGCAAGAAAAAGTAAAATCTACCAACTACCAATTGCAAGGAAAGTAAGATCACAACTCAAATCAACAATCAAAAGAACATCAAATATTAAATTGCATTAGAGTAGATCCAAATCTAACATGAGCATTCATAAACATAAAAACAAGCATAAAAAGAAAAGTAACACTACAAACCATGAGAATGAAAGAGTAGAATCAAGAAATTGTAGAGGAAACAAGATGAAAACAACAACTTAACCCTAGATCTAAGATGGGAATAAGCCTAAGAACCCTAATTCTAGAGAGAAGATGGAGCTTCTCTCTCTAGAAACTAAACTACATGATGGTATCCTACAACTAAGTGCTCCTCCTTTGCCCAAGCTTGAATTCTGCATGAAACTCTTAGAAACGAGTTGGATTTGGGCCTGGTCAGCTCAGAAATCACCCCTAGCATTTCACTTTAAGTGAGTCACGTGCCGAGCGTCACGCATACGCGTGGGTGACGCGTGCGCATCGCTCTCCAAAACTCCTACTCACGCGTATGCGTGGATGACGCGTGTGCGTGGCTTGCAAATCTTCAACGCACACGTACGCATGCATCACGCGTGAGCGTGGCTCTCAATTCTCCAATTGCTCATTTCTTCATGAATTCTCCCTTTTGCATGCTATTCTCTTCAATTCTTCCATCCAATACTTGCCTTATGAACCTGAAATCACTCAACAAATACATCAAGGCATCGAATGGAATTAAAGTGAATTAAAATCACCAATTTAAGGGAGAATTACAAAACCATGCTATTTCATTGAATAAATGTGGGAAAAGGTGATAAAATCCCCCCAAATTAAGTACAAGATAAACCACAAAATTGGGGTTTATCAAACCTCCCCACGCTTAAACCAAGCATGTCCTCATGTTAAGCTAAGAAAGAAACAAAGGGTATCAACATTTATTCAATGCAAATTATCTATATGCAATCTACCTATATGCAGTCTATCTAAATGAATGCAACCACTTGGTCAAAATAAATTAATTTCCAAGAGTACATATACAAGTACAAGGGCTAAAGCAATAGCAATCGCATCAACCTGCAATTGAATTGAGTTATTAAAAGATTTTTCAAACCTGCAAGAAAAGATGATCATGGGTGGAAGCATGTAATTGAGCGATCGAACCCTCACCGGATGTGTATCCGCTCTAGTCACTCAAGTGTATGGGGTTGATTCACTCAATTCTCCCCTAATCATGCTTTCTAAGATTTGTTTTTCATCTAACAACCAACAATTATTTTATGCATGCATACAAATATCAGGAAGACTTTCCCATAAGTTGTAATGGGGCTAGGGTCAAGGTAGATTGTATATGGTTAAGTGGACTAAAATTTGAATCTTTGATTAACTTAAACTTCCCACCTAACCTATGACAACCTATACAATTTAAAAGCTACCCTAACTACCCATTCTTTACTTTTTCACACACTCATGCATTCTCTTTTTGATCACCACACATATGTATTGATTTTTATTAAACTTACTTTGGGGCATTTTGTCCCCTCTTTATTGCTTTTCTTTTTCTATTTTTTTATATTTAAATTCTTTTTTTTTCAAACTAAAGTATATACACAAGCATCAATGCATATGGTTTAAACATAATCAATATATGAATATATACCTGACTCCCATGATTTTCAACAAAAACACAAAATACACTTTTATCTCTACCCAATGTTCCCAACTCTCCCAAAATTAAATGATAAACACTCTCACTAGCCTAAACTAATCAAAGATCCAAACAAGGGACATTTATTACTTTTCGCTTAGGGCTTGTAATGTGCTAAAATTAAGAACAAGTGGGTTAAGCGTACGCTCAAAGTTAGCTAACAATGGAAGATAAAAGGTAGGCTATTTGGGTGAGTGAGCTCAATGAACAATGGCCTCAATCATATAAGTACATTCATACACAAAATAATGGACATAAAGAATCAAACAAATCAAAGATTACAATCATAGAAAGAGAATAATGCACACAAAAATGAAAATAAGTGGTCATATGATGTAACCACACAATTAGGCTCAAGTCTCACATGCTTATGTTCTTAGCTCAAAAATCATGTTTCCGATATATGTAATTCAGGCAATTTCTAAAAAAAAAAAATTTCAATCAATTGGGGGTGCCTTATAAGCAAATTTCTTGAAAAATCTCATTATTTTGACTAAGCTTATTCTATATAGATGCAAAACAGGAAAATGCAACTAAAAATCCTAAAAGACCTATGAAATAAAATACAAAAGTGTTGGCATTAGAAACTTGTCACCCGAAAACGCCGACTGGTCAGACGACCTCCCCATACTTAAAGTTTGCACCGTCCTCGGTGCACTCAAAGATGAGCAAGGGGGTACGGTGACTCTCCGGATTGCCACCTTCAGCTGGTGGATCAACCGGTTGTTGCGTGTTCTTTCTTCTACTTTCATTTTTGCTTATAGTGACTCATCCTAAAAATAGAAGGTAGGATAGTGAAAAAAGTAAATGCGAAGGCAAGGAAGCATACATTTGTTGGAATGAGGTAAATCACTAGAATGAAGTGAGTGAATTAGTGTGACATTTACGAAACAAGTGTGTGAGTTCTAAGATGCATGCGGTCTAGAACACACACTAGCATAAAAAGCTATGTCACCAAAGAAGCACGCACTTCACTCATCCCAGGGCACTTGAGATGCTCTAAACTCGTAGGTGAAAACACCCAATACAAGCAATAAAGAAGCATGAAAGCATTCAAGGAAAAAACATATGGATGCACATGAACAAGAAGCACAGTGCATTAAATACACATCATCCATCAAGAAATTGCCTACTCAAAGAATGGGATTCAAATCACATGGTGGCCAAATCATGCAATTTAAAAGATTTATCAAGCTCTAAAGGCAATGTCGTATATACTTGGTATCCACAGTTGTTCAACAAAGAAATTTAAAACCAAGTAGCAAAATATAGACTCATCAAAGAATCCAACAATGAACAACAGAAATGATTATGCTAAAATAGCATTCAAGTAATAATAAGCAGCACTGAACAGTAAACAAAATTAATAATCCAACACCTATAATGGAAAACAAAAGTTAAACAAACAATAAACTAACTAACTAACTAAAAGAAATGGTGTTATATGGTGTTTGGCAGTGTTGGATGATGTTTGAAGGGTGGAAAGAAAAGAAGAGAAGAGAGAAGAAGGAAAGAAATGGAAAGAAGATGAGAAAAAAAGTGTGTGAAAGAAGGGCATCCACACGTACGCGTGCATCGATGCGTGCGCGTGGGGATGGCGAAATGGAAGTGACGTGTACGCATGAGTCATGTGTGCGCATCGATGGGTTATTTAGAGAGCGACGCGTACGCGTGAGGTACGCATACGCATAGGTAGCCTTGCGCGAAAGGCACAGTGTTCGCGCAGTGTAGGCGCAACTCTCGGGTTTTTGGCTGGGAAGTGGAAATTTTGAATCCACGCGTATGCGTGGATTACACATGCGCGTGGATGGTCGAAAATACTTGGGTGACGCGTATGCGTGGGTGACGCGTACGCATGGATGGTGCTCTGTTTTCCAAAATTTTTCCATGTTTTTGCACCAAACCAAGCATTCCATACCTCCAAACAGCTACCAAAACACCTTAAAACCTTATTTAACCTATTAAACTTCCAAATAAACTCAACTAACTAAGCAAAACATGAAACTAAACTTATTTACCAATATATACAAAAGAGAAAAATGAAAAGATGTTACCATGATAGGGTGTTTCCCACCTAGCACTTTTGTTTATTGTCCTTAAGTTGGACTTATGGGGAGCTCTCCATCATGGTGGCTTGTGCTTGAATCCATCCTTGAACATCCACCAATACTTGGACTTCCAATAAGCTCCATCATTCAAGATTGATATTTCCAAGCTTTGATAGAGTTCTTCACAAACCATAGGCTCCCAAAGTTGATCCTTACATTGTAATCTGGGATCCCATACTTTGTTTTCACACCCGTCTTCTTGTTGACTACCATAGTTAAATTTGGGTGACACGGCTTGTGAATTCTCAATTAAGCATCCAAGCATTCTCCTAGACCCATGCAATTTGGTTCTACACCAACCATTGCTATTCAATGTTGAGCATGCAACCATCATGAACTTAGAGTTATGTTTCCAACCACTACACAACTCTCTCCTACTCTTAACTCCACAAAGAGCTCTAAGTTGACCATCATTTTAAATCAAACCATATTCAAGTGAGAAAGTAAAGCTTAGGAATAAGAATTTTACCTATTTGAATGTTATGTTGGATGGTGACTTAGGAAGGGACGTCTCCAATGGTCTTGTAAGTTTCATTCCCTTGTGCTCTTCTTGGATTACCTCCACCTCTTGGCAAGCTTCTTCCATGTCCTCTTCTTGACAAAGTTCTTCATGTTCAACCACTTCTTCACCAACTTCTTCTAGCTCTTCTCCACTCTTTACGTCATAACTTGGAGGTGATGTGAAACTGACCTCAACATCTACCTCAATTTCAATAGGAGAAGATTACTCAAATATCAAAGGATCATGTGTTGGTGTGGGATCATTTTCAAGAGGACAATTTGTTATTTGCTCACCTTCTTCTAATTTTTCATCATTCATCATATGCTTAGGAGGTTGCGCATTATCCTCCTCAACATCATCTTCAAGTTCAATAGAAGAAAGTTCAACAACTTCCACAAAATCATCACTTGGTGTGGAAGTGTTCCTAAGCTTGAAATTCATCTCTTGTTCAACTTCGTCTAGCTCTTCAACCACTTCTTTTTCATTAATAATCTCTTCCTCCTTCACTTGTTGCAAGACATGTCCCATCTCCTTGTCCTCATGTTGGGGTTCTAGAATCTCCTTCATGTTCCACTCTTTGGTTGATTCCTCACATTCATTCATAGAGATGCTTTGCTTGTTGCATGAGTCCCATGATTCCAAGGTGGCCGTAATTTTGGCAAGCTGAGCCATGATTTCTTCAAATATAGGAGGTGATTCATCTTGTGGTTGAAAGTTCTCATACATTGGAGGTGGCTCATCTTGGTAATGACATGGAGGTGGTGGTTCTTGAGGGTATTGGAGATTGAATTGGGGTGGTTCTTCATATGATTCATATGGTTCACAAGGTGGTTGGTATGGTGGATATGGGTTAGGATCATATGGAGGTGTTTGGTGGTATGAGGCTTGTGAGTGTGGTGGTTCAAAACTATGTTGGGAAGGTGGTTCATAAGCATAGGGCAGTGGTGATTGTGATTGACCACTACAATAAGGATCATCACACACACTAGATTGATATGCATTAGGAGTGGGATTATACCTATAAGTGTCTGGAGAGTAGGCATGTTGGGGTGACGTTTGAACGGCTTGGATGGAATAAAATGCCTTTCTGTCCTTGCGCATCTCCGTGAGGAGAGTAGTCATATCCCCAAGTACTCTTGTCAAACTTGATTCGGAAGGAGGTTGTTGCCAAGAAGGTTGTTCATAAGCTTGGGGCTCCTCCCACCTTTGATCTCTAAATCCTTGATGCATGTTATCATTGTAAATTCCATCTCCTACAACATAGTTTGAACCAAACTCATAGCCAAAGGAGTGAGAATTCATAGTGGCAATTTAAAACAAAAGCTAACAAAAACAAGCAACAAAATCCTAAATCTAGCAAAAACTAACAAACAAGCAAAAGGCAAACATATTCTCATATTCACAATAGCCAATAACATAACACCATTGCAATTCCCCGGCAACAGCGCCATTTTGATTTAAGGAATTCGTTGTGTCAGTCTAGAATTTCTCAATGAAATCCTCGTTGCAAGTATAGTTCTAAACAAACAAACAATTTCCCAATCAAAAATTTGGTTGTCACAAGTACAAACCCCAATAAAAATTAACCGAAGTATTTAAACCTCGGGTCGTCTCACAAGGAATTGCAATGAAATAATCAATTATTGGCTATGAAGGTGCAAGGGGTTTGATTGATAAAAGGGGCAAGAAATTAAATGACAAGAAAAGTAAATCGAGCAAGTAGAGAAAGCAAGTAATAAAGAGGGACATTCATGGCAAGGGTTGAGAATATAGGCTTTCTATCCTAGTCATATAATGATTAATTCATCTTATTTAGTCAACTTCAACAAATGGAAGAAGGTGTCATGTAATCTTCACATAGGGAGAACGTCAAACAAGACTAGTTAATCATATCACAATTATAGACAAGAATTTATCTTATTATGTCATCCCCAACGATGGAAGAAGGTATCATATTATCTTCACACTCGAAGAAAGTCTAATAAGACTAGCTAATCTCAATCCATAAGTCCTAATTAACCCACTAATCAAATTAACAAGAGATTAGAGTCAATGGAAATCATATCAACTAATAACTCTAGATCAACAACATGAGTTGGGTATTCATGACTCAAGATTACCTAATTACTCTTTCCAAGCCAAGAATGCTCAAATTCTAGCCTAACATCCAACCAAGCATTTTGTCAAACACTTGAAAGGCATAAAAGAAAAACATAATATATTGCAAGAAATAGTAAAATCTACCAACTACCAATTGCAAGGAAAGTAAGATCACAACTCAAATCAACAATCAAAAGAACATCAAATATTAAATTGCATTAGAGTAGATCCAAATCTAATATGAGCATTCATAAACATAAAAGGAACACTACAAGAAAAATACCCATTCAGCCACACTTTTTTTAAGCTACATTTGAAAAGCGTAGCCTATTCATACAATAGGATACGCTTTTCTCCGTGTTGCCTTTTTATAAGAGAAAAGAATACACAATTGTGGCATCATTTAAAAAGCGTAGCCTTAGGTATTATAGAAATCACTCATAAAGCGTAGCCTTATCTTAATATCTATGGATACACTTCTTTTACCAAAGAAAGCGTTTTTAAAGAGTAAATTATTTGTTGTGTTATGGGTGCGCTTCAAAAGCGTTTCTTAATGTAAGAACACCAAATACACGGGACACTTAGTGAATTTATTTTTCCTCTTCATGATCGAAGCCATTCACTCTCCCAGTCCTTCTCTCCCACCAAAGTCCCAAATACCAAACCCTAGCCGCTTCTCTAATCTCCCTGTCGTGGTGCCGTCTGACGTCGTACGCCTCTGCCGCCGTCTCACTCATCTGCTCGTCATCCTTAGTCGCACTTTTGCCGCTGTCTGTCCATCACGCAGCTCTTCCTTGAAAGGTTCAGAAAACCCTAGCCTCTATTGCGCCGCCATCAGTCTCACCGTCGCCTCCCGTCGCGCTCAAGATCGCCACTAGGTTCGTCATGGTCATTTGCAATCCTCATGGTCCATCGGCCTCGAGAGCCCTCCCCTGTTCGCCAACATCTGCTCTCCAGGCCTGTTTCGCAGCTCTTCGCTCGTCGTTCGCCGTCGTGTTTGTCCCCAGCTCGCCGTCTTCAAAGGTCAATGCCCTGTTCGTGGCTCACTATAATCACATTGTTGTTTTTCGTTTTTTTGCTCTCTTCATAATTTATGAAGAATACACCGTGCTGGAAATTCGGTATGTTGAAAATGCGTGATAATTTTATATGAAAAATTAATGTATATCAGTTATTCAATGCTTGCTAGATTTTTGGGGACATCAAATATAATTTCGAGAAGGTGAGCCTTTGTATTTCTACCGTCAACATGAATATGAAGATATAGATCTGATAGCAGTTTGGAGATTAGGTATGTGTGCGAATTAGGATAAGCTTATTTTTGTTTGACAAATCGATTATCATCAAAAGCTTCATGACTGTGAGAGATTTTTTTAAAATGGTTTAGAAAGTTAAATGTAGCATGCTTGCAATCTAGGTAGATCTTTTGGAATGAATTTCCTTTTTCTCTGAGGGTAAGTGATACCAATTTGAAAATGCAACATGTCAATTTCATTCTTCGCTATTGGCTTTTCTGAAGGAAGCTACTGCCTTGTCCAACTTGTTTATTATGATGAAACAATTATTGCGTCGTTTATCTACTGTTCCACTTGAAACTTCATTTGTTATGGATCAGAGCCTTGTGAGCATAAAAAGCTCATATTTTCCAAGTCAATGGATGAACTGGCTCAAACAATATTAAACAAATGTGACAGTGAAGCTTTTATTTTATATAATTCTTGTATGGAACTAGAAATTATTATGACTTGTTTGTGGAGTAAGATTTTAGGTATTTGACTTCGGTTTGGTGCAAAGTTAGTGATTGTTTTAGAGAAATTTCCCTTTCAAATGTGTTGAGAGATTGCAAAGTTATTTTTATTTTTTATTTTATTTATCTCCATTGTTAGTTCTTGTTTTTGCAAGGAGGATCTCTTGTTGTCCATTCTGTTTGTATTATTTAGCTCTCTTTATTAATACTATGCTTTTATCTTAAATTAAAAGATTGATTGTGTTATTTTTCATCAAAGAACATTTATTTATCTTTTCAATATTTGCATTTGCTGGCAGGCGTCAATACGAGAAGGAATTGAAAAAATTAGAAGAAAAGACCGCAAGAAGAATCGAAGAAGCAATTCAAAAAAATATTGAGGAGAAGTTTGATTTAGAGGAAGTTATATTGGAAATAGAAAGGCGCATAGCAGAGGGTGTGAAGAAATTGTTTGATGATGTTGAAGTTCAACTTGAAAAGGAAAAGCAAGATGCTCTTAATAAGACTCGAAGGAAAGAATTAAGTAGGCTAACTAGGACTTTCCTTTTTTCTTTTACCCGTCTTTCTTTGCTAGTAGAAGGAAATATCAGGGGCAAGTCTTACTTATTCTCTAAAGCCCATATTATATATAGTATTATAGTGCGAGAGTTTCAAGCACTAAAATTGTCATATTTTCAACAATTGTTTTAGTGTGAATAAATTCTGTAGTAATTTTGGTACCTTTGAGTATCTTTAAAATATGGTCAAATCCCTCATCCTTAAATAAATCCCTTTTAGTGTCCTATATTAATCAAATTACTATGTTAGATAGAAAATGCTATTTCCAGGTTTAATTCTAGATTAATATTGAACCTTCTTACATAAATAACTATCTCTTTCAATACTTTCATTCCTTAACACTATCAATCATCAGGAAATTGTACTGAACGTGTGTTGTGAAAAGCTTAACCAATATATTACTTTGCCATTTGCATCTGAAAATTAGAGACCAGACTATCTAGTATGAGAAGGTTTTGTTGTTGTATCTAAATTTGCTTAATGTTCTTAAAATATGGCATTCTTCTAGAAATGCAGGTTGAGGTCCTAATTAGTTTTCTTTTTGTTTTTCTAGTCTCATACCATCATTATGATACATGTATGATTTCAAAGATTAAGAAAAGTCAATGTCCTCATTTGGTTGGGGATTCTTGATATGATGTAGGAGCAAGCTAGAAAAGTGAGGGAATGGTTGGATAAGATGCTTGAAGAGAATAGCAGGAGGGTGGAAGAGGCTCAGAGAAGAGAAGCCCTAGAGCTGCAACAAAAGGATGAGGAATGGTAGAGAGAATTAGAGATGATCCAGAGACAGTTGATTCTGGCGGCTGCAGGTGTGGTGAGATCGCACGTGCACCGCTTTTCCTCCTGTTAATCCGGCATAGATTGCCTCCGATGCTCATTAGGTTGAACCAGACACCATGGCAGCAACAGTAGTGGATGGTAATCTCATTACTGCCGCCAATTATGAAGGGAAGGGCGACCTAAATTTATTCAGCACTTTGTGAAGGCACTAGGAGGCAACATAAGTGGCTCTAACAAAAAAATCCTCTTTCTTTGTGGGGGTACGTTCAAATGATTTTCAGGCACACAAATGATAAGAACTTAGTACTCAGGGCACTAAGGTCCTTGTTTGTTTTAATTTTAGATTTAATTTGTAATCCTCTTTATATTCATTGATACATGGAAATTAGTAGTTTAGACGTTCCATTTTTTTCTCTATTGTTGAATGATTGTTCAATTGAATAGTTGGATCCATTGTTTTATGTACTAATATATTGTAGCATTACAGTGTTTGTGAATCTTTAGAATGTATTACTGTGCTTTGCTAGAATATTTTTTAGTTTTGTATAATTGTATATTTATTTTTATTTTATAATATTTAACTCATTTAATTAAAAATGCAGAATTATATATATATATATATATATACAGAAAATAAAAAAAACAATGAAGGACCTAAGGCTACACTTATATAGAGTAGCTGTGGTATACAATGTGGCTACGCTTTAAAGGTGATGCAGTAGCACGGAAAAGTGTAGCCTATTCTAGTAAAAATGGAAGCTGAAAAGCGTAGCCTTTGGTCCTGGACAGCATCACTTGAAAAGCGCACCCTATTCCTAAATGCCAAAAGCGGAGCCTTTGGTGCAGAAAAGCGTAGCCTTAGAGAATAGGCAACGGCCGAATAGGCATCCCCTACTAAAGCGTCTCCGTAGCCCAAAAAGCGTAGCCTTCGCCTAAGGCATCATTTTTTTTCACTTTTGGCTATACTTTTCAAGTGTATCTGAATGGGTGTTTTTCTTGTAGTGGAACCATAAAAGGAAAATTAACACTACAAACCATGAGAATGAAAGAGTAGAAGCAAGCAATTGTAGAGAAAACAAGATGAAAACAACAATTCAACCCTAGATCTTAAATGGAAATAAGCCTAAGAACCCTAATTCTAGAGAGAATAGAGAGCTTCTCTCTCTAGAAACTAAACTACATGATAGTATCCTATAACTAAGTGCTCCCCCTTTGCCCAAGCTTGAATTCTGCATGAAATACTCTCAGAAACGAGTTGGATTTGGGCCTGGACAGCTCAGAAATCGTCCACAGAGATTACACTTTAAGTGAGTCAGTTGTAGAGCGTCATGCGCGCGTGGGTGACGCGTGCGTGTCGCTGGCCAAAACTCTTACTCACGCGTATGCGTGGATGATGCGTGTGCATGGCTTGCAAATCTTCAACGCATGCGCGTGGCCCTCAATTCTCCAATTGCTCATTTCTTCATGAATTCTCCCTTTTGCATGCTTTTCTCTTCAATTCTTCCAACCAATACTTGCCTTATGAACCTGAAATCACTCAACAAACACATCAAGGCATCGAATGGAATTAAAGTGAATTAAAATCACCAATTTAGTGACCTAAAAAGCATGTTTTTACACTTAAACATAATTTAAAGGAGAATTACAAAACCATGCTATTTAATTGAATAAATGTGAAAAAAGGTGATAAAATCTCCCAAATTAAGCACAAGATAAACCACAAAATTAGAATTTATCAGGAAGCGGTTGGATTTTTAATTTGTTTAATTTTATAATTTCTTTTATATTAGAAATGGTTTTAATTTATTGGAAACGATTTGAAAGAATTTGAGAAATGGTTTGGATGGGACCCGAGAAGGATGGCAAAGTTTGAGTTTTAAGGGAGATGCTATGGAAATTTTGTTATAAAATTTAAGACTTTGTTTGAAATGTTATTTAAAAAAAAAAGATTAGATTTGAAAAATTGTATTATTTAATTTTGATTTATTATGAAGATAGTAAGGTTTCGAGTTTAATTTATTAAAGAAAAGTATATGTTTTGAATTCGATTTATTTATAAAAGAATTATTTTATGATTTTAAATTATTTAAGAAAATTATTATGTTTTAAGGTTGATTTAAATATGAATAGGGCTTATGTTTTGAATTTGACTTAAGAATTTCATTCGGAGGAGTTTAAGTGAACTTTAAAAGTAATTAAATTTTGATTGAATGATTTCCTTTTGCGACGTCTTGGAAAAAGTTAAAGAATTAGTTTTACGGATAAAACTGAGGTTGGTTTTGGTTTTGAAATTGGTTCAAAACTCTTGATTTGGATAATTTGGTTTTGATTTGATTTAGAAACTTTATTTGATTAATTCAATTTAAGAAAATAATGATTGTTAAGGATTTCTAATGAACTTAAGAAAATGAGATTGGTTGTTGCTCCCCTAAAGTCTAGAGACCTTGCTAAGTACTTTAACTAATAAATGGTTTTCCTTTGTCTTTTGAAAGTAGAATTGGTTTAAGTAAAATTGTTTTAAAGGTTTTGGTGAATGTCACAAAGAGGTGGTTTTGGTATTAAAAGAAAAAGAGAAGATAAATTGGCACGTGTGATTATGGAAAGGTTCCGAGAGGGTGACAATAGTATGGTTAAGGTGCCGAAGGATAAATGTTAATAAACCGTGGGCTTTGTTTGTGATTTTGGGGGGACGCCGATGATCAGATATTTTATACGCTTTTTGGCATCACGTTCATATAGTTTTTAGTAGTTTTATTTCGTTTTCATTAAGTTTATATAGGTTTTAGTGTTAAATTCATATTTTTGTATTCTACTATGAGTTTTTGTCTTTTTGAGCAATTTCAAGTATTTTCTGGATGAAATTGAGGAGCTGGAGTAGAAGTCTAATTTAGAGACAGAGAAAGCACTGCAGATGCTGTCCAGATCTGACTACCTTCATTCGGAAGCGCTTTTTGGGAGCTACAGAAGTCCACATGGAGCGCTCTCAACGGCTATGAAAAGCTGACTTCCAGAGCTTTCCATCAATATATAATAGTCCATACTTTGCTTCGGATTAGAAGGCCCAAAGCTGGAGTCCAACGCCAGCTACCTGTCCCTTCCGAGCGTCCAGCGCCCAAAGAGTAGTGTCCAACATCCAAAGGCCCAGAGAGGGCCCCCTAGCTGGTGTTCCATGCCCCAGAGACCTCATGGTACATGGATCTCATCAAAGCTCGGCCTAAAAACTCACCAAGTGGGCTCCAGAAGTGGATTTTAGCACTAAATAGATTATTTTACCCTTACTAGTCATTTGTTTAGTATTTAAGGTAGCGTTTGTATTGAGGAACTGAGACAGAGACTGAGAGACTAAGACTCAGTATCATGTTTGTTGGTTCAAAGACTGGTACTAAAATTTCTATCTCTATCTCTAAAATTTCAGTATTTCAGTACCTCCAAAAAGTAGGGACACATGGGACTAAAATTTTTAGAGATGAAGACTGAAACTTTAATAACATTTTATACCTAAAATACCCTTATTTCAATTAATTAATTCCAATTTTATCCTTTGTACAAATTAAATTTGAGTTTCATTCTTGTTTCAATTTTTGTCTCTCATTTTGCACCAAACAGAATATTGAGATTTATTTCAATCTCTGTCTCTTAGTCTCTGTCTCTCAGTCTCAATCTTTCCGTCTCTGTCTCTCCACCAAACGCTACCTAAGAGATTAAATTCATGTTATTCAAACACTTTTTACCATCATTCAGCCCTATTTTCATTTTCACCATTGTATTTTGATGCGCATAATCTAGTTATGCTACGATTTAGGAAATTGCACGATCGGCAAAATTCCTTCCGGCAAGTGCACCGGTTATCGTCAAGTAAAAACTCACAATAGAGTGAGGTCGAATCCCACAAGGATTGGTTGAGTGAGCAATTCGGATTAGAAGTGTGTTCTAGTTGAGCGGAATCAAGATTGAGATGAGTATTGCGGAATGTAAAATTGGCGGGAAAAGTAAATGACAAGGAATTGAAATGGCGGAATCTTAAATTGCAATGAATTAAAGAGCAGAAACTAAATTGCTGAAATTAAAAGGGAATGGGGGTGTTGCATGAATTGAGTTGCAGAATGTAAAGAGAAAGTGGAAATCAGAAATGGGGAGTTCATTGGGTTTAGGAGATATTGAAATCTCCGAATCAAAACATGTATATCTCTTCCTCAACCAATGCATTCATTGAATTTTGCTTGGCAATCTTATATGATTGGATCCCAATCCCTTGGCTCACCAATTCTCTCTAAAAACAAACAAATTCCCAATCCCTTGGTTTAAATGTTCATAAGAAGAGATGATGCTTGATCACTGATTATACCACACAATTTCATGAACCACAATTTGGTAGAATTACATGTCACAATATCCATCCAAACCCCAATCCAATTCACTGTGAGAAAGCTTCTCTAGCATGAATCCTCCATTCCTTTCCCAAGGTTCCGAAGGATTCCAAGTATGGGTAGTTTCTTTCCCAAGACAACTACTCAATGGAATTAGATCGAGAAGCTTTCTAACAAAATTCAAGAGAAAAGATTGAAGAAGAAGATAAACTATTATTGATTCATTGAATTACAATAGAGCTCCCTAACCCAATGAAAGGGGGTTTAGTGAATCATAGCTCTGAATTCAATTACAAAGAAAAGGGAAACTAGCTAAAAGTGAAAGTAAAAGTTCCTCTCACTTAACTTCTATCCTATTTATACACTTTCTATATTGAGCTTCAGTTGTGCTTCTTGGGCTTTGAGGCCTCTCCTTGCTTTCCTTTTGCCTTGGGTTTATGATCCATAATCTTGATGAGGTTGTTGATCCAAATCCTGTAACATTTATTGAGCCAACTTAGTGATAATCAAATAATGACACATGACTCAATAAATTGAGATTTCAAACTCATCAATCCTTCAGGCCCAATCCCATAAACCATGATATTCAATTGGGTTTCATACCAAAGTAAGTTTAAGTTAATCTTTGTGCTCAAAGACTAACTTAAATCACAATATTTTTGGCCCAGAAACCTTTTCCAAGAGTGGCGTTTAAGTTGTAGTTTAAGCTTAAACTGCAGCTTAAACGCCAGACACTTCCAGTGAGGCCTTTTGTAGAAGCACGTTTAAGCTTCAGTTTAAGGTTAAACTGAAGCTTAAACGTGGAAATGGAAGAAGGTAGCCCTGGAGAGTCATGTAGTCGAACACGTTTAAGCTTCAGTTTAAGGTTAAACTGAAGCTTAAACGTGGAGATAGGAAGGCAGCCCTGGAGGTCGAACACGTTTAACCTCCAGTTTGAGGTCAAACTGGAGGTTAAACGTGGAAAAGGGTGGAGGCATACTGGAGGTCGAACACGTTTAACCTCCAGTTTGAGGTCAAACTGGAGGTTAAACGTGGAAGCTTAGAATGGTAGCCCTGGAGGTGTCGAACACGTTTAACCTCCAGTTTGAGGTCAAACTGGAGGTTAAACGTGGAAATGGAGAGAGCAACCCTGGAGTAGAAAAGCTGTCGAACACGTTTAAGCTCCAGTTTGAGGTCAAACTGGAGCTTAAACGTGGAATGGCTCCCTGGTACTCTTCCTGGTTCTGGCGTTTAACCTCCAGTTTGAGGTCAAACTGGAGGTTAAACGTGGAACTCCTCCCTGGGTGGCATACTCATTCTGGCGTTTAACCTCCAGTTTGAGGTCAAACTGGAGGTTAAACGTGGAATGCTTCTTTAGTGAGGCTTTTCATTCTGGCGTTTAACCTCCAGTTTGAGGTCAAACTGGAGGTTAAACTTCAATTCCAGCATTTCTTATCCTTCATGATTTTTGGCGTTTAAGCTCTAGTTTAGGCTTAAACTGGAACTTAAACTCCACATGTGATATTCAAGCTTCCTTTATTGATTTTGTTGCTTCCTTGCCTAGCCTCTTCTTCCCTGAAATCATCCAGACAATTGCATCAAAGTCTTGCAAAATTTCATGAGAAATCTTCCATTCATAGCATTTAAGTATTATAACTAAAACTCATGGAATATGCATCAAAATCATGTTGTTTGGATGGTTCATTGCTTTGTTCTTCATTTAACCATTTTTGGTTACTTTAAGCTCAAGAAAATGCATAAAACAACTAAAACTAACAGAAAAATGCTAGTGAAACTAGCCTATGATGCCTTGGCATCATATTTTACTTTCAGTATGAGTTTCTAAACCTCCTAAGTTGAGGGGAGGAGCCCTGCTGAGTCCTATGAATTAATAAACGTATTACTGTTTCTCTTCGATCCGTGTTTGATTAATTCTAAGATGTGTATTCGTTCTTCATCACCATGAATACGTTGAACTGGCATAAGCTTATCACATTCCACATGGGTTCAGAGTGCGTCTTTCATCGGATAATGATGAACCACCAGCTTGAATATACTGATGCACGAAAAACTTGTCTCTCAACAAATTTTCCTTCGGCAAGTATACCGAATTGTCGTCAAGTAATAACTCACTATAGAGTGAGGTCGAATCCCATAGAGATTAACGGATTAAGCAATCAATGGTTAATTGATTATCCTAGTTAGACGAATCATAATGGGGTGATAAGTAACGAGGAAATGTAAATTGACAGAAAAGTAAAGAAAGCAATAAAGTGCAGAAAAATAAAATGACAAGAAAAGTAAATGTAAGAACTAAAAATAAAATGAACATTGGGATCAAGAGATATTGTAATCCTCCGGATCAAGTTCATTCCCATCTCTTCCTCAATCAATGCACTCATTGATCTCTTTGGCAATCTTAAGTGATTGAATTACAATTTCTTGTAATTCAATCTCTCAAACCTTGATCAATAGCCAATTCCTTGGTCAATTGCTCATGAGAAGAGATGAAGTATGGTCACTGATTATACCACATGCATTTCTCAAATCAAGTGTTGAGAGGATTATAGTGACATATCCATCCAAACCCAATTTGGTCCAGCATGAGAAAGCATTTCTAGCTTGATCTCTTCATTCCTCTTCCAAGGTTCAGAAGAGATCCAAGTATGAATAGTTTCTTTTCCAAGATAACTATCCAATTGGATGAAGATCGAAAACTTTCAAGTAAAATCAAGAGAAAAGAAAGAAGAAGAAGAATAAGAACTACAATTGATCCATTGAATCACAATAGAGCTCTCTAACCCAATGTAAAGAGTTAGTTGATCATTGCTCTACAAAAATAGAAAAGAAAGAAAGTGCAGAAAAGTAAAGATGATGATTGAAACTTAAATTAAAACTTCAAAATTCATAAATGAAAATTACAACTAAAATGAAACTACTCCTAAGGAAGAAAAGAAGAGAAAAGGAAGAAGAGTGGTTGAGGGGAGGGGTCCGAAGACCCACTCCCCTTGGAGTGTGCCAATTCACAGAAGTTCGAATTGGTCTTCACTCTCTCCCCCTTCCTTCAATTCTCAGAATTCCAGAATGACTTGAATGTAAAAACTAAGGCCTTTATATAGGCTCTCCTAAATTACAAAATGAAATTAAAAGCAAATTACAATTAAATGAAAATTCCTATTCTAGATGCTTCTTGTGGCCTTGATTGGTTGACAATTGTGGGCCTGCTTGCTTGAGCTTGGAAGTGGACTTGAGAGAGAAGTGAGTTAAGTTGAGGTCCAGGTGCTAAAGTTAGTGCTAAAGTTAGCCACACTAACGCTACAAGTGTGGCGTTAGTGCTAAAGTTATTGTGGCTAACGTTGCACTTGCTGCCCAGTTGGTGTTTTTGGGGCTTAAAAGATGCCTCTTGTTTGTGCTTAAATTTCATGCCCACTATAGAGTATTATATATCGTTGGAAAGCTCTGAATGTCAGCTTTCTAACACAACTGGAATCACCTCAATTGGACCTCTGTAGCGCAAGTTATGCTTCTTTGAAGTGGACATGGTCGCTGGCATATATGCCAACGTTACTAGAAATGTTGATTGCCAATAACCCTAGCGATTTCCCGTTTCTGAAGCTCAAACTTAGAGTCCACCCCATACTATTATATATTGTTGGAAAGCCCTAGATGTCTCCTTTCCAATGCCTTTGGAAGCGCATTATTTGGAGCTCTACAACTCGAGTTATACTTCTTGGAAGGTGAAGAGGTCAGTTGGCCTAAATACAGGCTGATACCATGTTCATCATTGCACTTTCGGGGCAGGTTTTCTCCCTCAAATTTAGTGTCAACCATGTAGTGCCATATATGCTTGGAAAGCTCTGGAATCCTACTTTCCAATGTCACTGGAATCACCTCATTTGGAGCTTTGTGGCTCAAGTTATGCGTGTTTGAAGAAGGCATGGTCAGGCTGCCAGGTGGGACCTTTGCCCACGTTAACTAAGTTAATGTGGGAGTTAACGTGGCTTATTGGGGGCTTGTGAGTTCACTCCAACGTTAGTGAGAATGTTTGGTGTCACTAACGTTGTTGATCACCACCTTTCTCCACGTTAACTTCCACGTTAACTAAGTTAACGTGGGAGTTAACGTGGCTTTGTTGTAACTTGGGCCAACGTTAGTGACAATGTTGAATGTCACTAACGTTGGCTTTCCCCCTTTCTTATTAACGTTAGAGGCCACGTTAACTATGTTAACGTGGCAACTAACGTGCCCACTTATGAACTTGGTCCAACGTTAGTGATAAAGTTAAGTGTCACTAACGTTGGCTCCATTTCCTTTCTTCAAAGTTAATGCCACTAACTTTTCCCACTAACGTTGGGGCTTTCCTTCCTTCCACGTTAGTACCTACGTTAGTGTAACTAACGTATTCTTCTTTTGGCCTGAAATCAATCAAACAAAGTGCATCAAAGTCTTGCTCTTATTCATGGATCATGCATCATCCAATTTATCATATAATTCATGCAAAATCCTGATGAAATCATGTAAAATGCACAATGTATGCTTGAATCAAGATGTAAGTGAATATCCACCCAAAACTAGCTTATTTCCTAAGAAAATGCATGAAACTACCTTAAAAACAGTAAAGAAAAGGTCAGTGAAACTGGCCAAGATGCTCTGGCATCACAACACCAAACTTAAAGCTTGCTTGTCCCTAAGCAAGTACTGGAACAAGAGAATGATGAATGGAATACCAAGAGAAATGAGTCATTCTTGTGGAAGTCATATCACTGATTTTACGGTGGTTTCATGCATAGAAACTTAGGTTCATTCCTTTACTGGCTTTCAGACCTTTATCATGTCCTAAAACACTCACTTTGATTGCATCCTATGAGACTTTTATTCATTGATCCTTTTGTTGTCATTTCAGGGCTTTTGTTCTTAAGCTAAGTGTTCTGTAAGGGGGCAACTCTTTAAAATAAGCTTTCAGCCAACACTCCCGAACCAGTTGGTTCAAGGTGCTAGGTGTTGAAGCACCCCTAAGGACTTACTTTCTCAAGTCTCTCCCCCAAACATACACACCACAGGCATATAGTTTATTTATTTTCTTTTCTTGAGACCTTGGTGTCCAGCACCTCTTTGGGTTACTAAATGCTCTGTAGTGAGGGTTACTCTTGATAGTGGACTTTCAGCTGATAATCCCGAGTTAGTTAACCCAAGTTACCAAGTGATAAGGCACCCCTAAGAGCTTATTCATCCAAGTAGATCCCTCACACAGGAGCACCACAGACACATGCCTCAAGATTAAAACCATTGGTGCCTAGCCTTATTGCTTACTCTTTTTCTTTTATTTTTCAACCTTTATTGTTCTTTCCCTTTTTCTTATTAGGATCTTATTATTTAGCTAGTCTCATGGGGTGTGTTCAAAGCATATGATTCAGGACAGATAGTTGTCTTCCCACCTTGTGGTTGAACCAACTTAGCTAACTTATGACCACACCATAAACTCATGAACTTACTCCATAGTATGAACTCTACTCTGGTCTTTAAAAAACTCATTCTCTTTTCATTTGATTCAAAGGGACAAGCATACTAGTAAGCAAAGTAAGGATGCGGTAATGACATTCAGACTAGAAAACACAGCCTTAATCAATAAAAAGTTTAAAAGACAGAATTGACATGCTTATTCACAGGAAGAAAGCACACATACATACAAAGAACTTAGAAGACAATCATGCAATTGAATGTACTAGAAATAAGTAATAGGAAAAAGGAACTTTACCACCTTGTAGTTCATCTTTATTGTTGTTGCCCTTCTTCTCCTACTTTTCTCCCTTCCCACACCAATTTAGACTAATTGCTTGTCTTCAAGCAGCAAATAAAACAGTGGTGGTGGGGTCTATGATGGGTCATGAACGTCTTACATACTGAAATGTAAGTGATGTATGTGGTTAAGCAAGCAAAAATTAAGGATAACACTGCAAGCCTAAGAAGAAAAGGCATTATGATTATACAAACAAGTGGTGTTGCTGGATACATTGCATAGAAAAATAAGTGGCACACCAAACTTAGTGTGACACTTTCTCTTAGAATGGATGCAAGTATCCAGAAAGATTGAAAACAGATTGTTGCAGGGCAACACCGAACTTAGAATGTGATCATATGCCAATTTTATTTGGAAAGAAGCTGAGTAAAGAACTATTGTATTAATAACAAAATCACCAAGAGTCAAAGCTGTCAAGAACAGGGGCTTCTTTGTGAGGCATTAACACAAACAGTTAGAGAGCATTGAAAATAAAGAACTAAAGCAATTACATGAATAAAGCAAAACAAAAGAAAATGTCTAATCTAGGTAATCAACCAACCGGTAGTTTGTTAATCACAATTAATCCCCGGCAACGGCGCCATAAACTTGATGCACGGAAAACTTGTCTCTCAATAAATCTCCCTTCGGCAAGTGTACCGAATTTGTCGTCAAGTAAAAACTCACAATAGAGTGAGGTCGAATCCCACAGGGATTGATTGATCAAGCAACTTTAATTAGAAGAATGTTCTAGTTGAGCGAATCCAGAATTTGGGTTGAGAGTTGCAGAAAGTAAAATGGCGGGAATGTAAATAACAGAAAAGTAAATGCTAGAATTAAAGGACTGGAAGTAAATGACTGAAAATAAATTGCAGAATTGTAAATGGAAATGGGGGATTTGCTCATAAAAGTAAATAGCAGAAATTAAAGAGAATGGGTAAGATCAGAGATGGGGAATTCATTGGGCTTAGGAGATGTTGCAATTCTCCGGATCAAGTTCATTTTCATCTCTTCCTCAATCAATGCACTCATTGATCTCCTTGGCAATCTTAAGTGATTGAATTACAATTTCTTGCAATTCAATCTCTCAAATCTTGATCAATAGCCAATTCCTTGGTCAATTGCTCATGAGAAGAGATGAAGTATGGTCACTGATTATACCACATGCATTTCCCAAATCAAGTATTGAGAGGGTTATAGTCACATTCCCATCCAAACCCAATTTGGTCCAGCATGAGAAAGCATTTCTAGCTTGATCTCTTCATTCCTCTTTCAAGGTTTAAAAGAGATCCAAGTTTGAATAGCTTCCCTTCCAAGATAACTACTCAATTGGATGAAGATCGAAAGCTTTCAAGTAAAATCAAGAGGAAAGATAGAAGAAGAATAATGAAAATTAGTATTGATCCATCAAATTACAACAGAGCTCCCTAACCCAATGAAAGGGGTTTAGTTGTTCATAGCTCTTGAAAATGAAAACAAAGATGGAGAATACATCATAAAACTAGAAATTTGCAAAGAAAGTAAAATACAGAGAGCCTCCAGAACTCCTTATCAATTCAAAGCTACTCCTATATATACTACTCTTCTCAGCTTCTATTGTGATTCTTCAAGTCTTGGGCCTTTGGATCTTGAGTTTGAAGCAGTTCCTTTCTTTATGTGGGCTTGGCTTTACTTGCAGAGAGAAAGTGCGAAGTGGGCGGAGACTTTAGTTCAGGACGTTAGGGGTGTTAATATTTAGTGAGAATATAAGTTCGAGAACGTTAGTGACACTTAACATTGTCACTAACGTTCCAATGCACCCCTTTGCTTCACGTTAAAACCCACGTTAACTAGGTTAACGTGGCTTTTAACGTTGCCTTGTTAACCTTCGAGAACGTTAGTGACACTCAACATTGTCACTAACGTTCCAGTGTTCCCCTTCTTGCTTCACGTTAAAACCCACATTAACTAGGTTAACGTGGGTTCTAACGTGGCCCTTGCCATCCTTCGAGAACGTTAGTGACATTCAACATTGTCACTAACGTTCCAATGTGCCCCTAGGTCTCACATTAGAGTCCACGTTAACTAGGTTAACGTGGCTTCTAACGTGGCCATCTTTAGCCATCCCAACTTTAGTGACAATGTTGAGTGTCACTAACGTTGGCTCATCCTTCATTCCTCATCGTTAGCTTCCACGTTAACCAAGTTAACGTGGAAGTTAACGTGACCCTTGGGGGTTGTGTGGTTGCTTCAACGTTAGTGACAATGTTGAGTGTCACTAACGTTGTCGACAACTCTTCATCCCTCACGTTAGTTCCCACGTTAACCAAGTTAACGTGGGAGTTAACGTGGTACTTTGCATCATAGGCCAACATTAGTGACAATGTTGAGTGTCACTAACGTTGGCTTCTCTTCCCCCCTTAACGTTAGAGGCCATGTTAACTAGGTTAACGTGGCCACTTATGAGTAATTGCCAACGTTAGTGACAATGTTAAGTGTCACTAACGTTGGCTCAACTTCTCTTCTCCACGTTAGAGTTCACGTTAACTTAGTTAACGTGACTCTCTAACTTGGGCATTGATGGCTTTTTGGCAATCACTTTTCTCATTAACCTTGCAAGTTACCTCCCCTTTTTTTGCTTCCTTTTGGTCCTGAAATCAAGCAATAAAGTGCATCAAAGCTCTAGTCCAAGTCATGAGTAATGCAACATAATATTTGTCACTAAACTTATGCAAAATCCTCATGAAATTATGTAAAATGCACAATGTATGCTTGAATCAAGGCATAAGTGAATATCTACCCAAAACTATCTTATTTCCTATAGAAATGCATGAAACTAACCTAAAAACAGTAAAGAAAAGGTCAGTGAAACTGGCCAAGATGCCCTGGCATCATATACATCTCTCAGACGGCTAATCCATGACTTCGTTTGGGACTTCTCGAGACATCAGTTCAGCCGATTTATGGGGAGATTAGGGTCTCTGTGGTTGAGGCTAGAACCTAAGGTGCAGCATCCTCCGATCCGGAAGATTTGACCTTGTCTGTGGTGTTTTGAGTAGGATCATCAAGGAGAATGAACTGCAAAAGCTTCACCCTCAATCAGAATGGATCCACACTAAACCTGGGGTTCAGATCTGGAGGAGTATTGGCAGCTGCTCAAACCAGTGTCAATCACATACAACCTGCCATTGAAGAAATCACGCACAAGCAAAGATAGCAGTAATACCAGAGTTAATTCAGAAAGACAAAGCAACTCTAATCCTCAACTCTATTCCTATCAGTATTTTCTACCTCTTTTGCTTTATTCCTTTCAAATCATTCATTACTCTAACAACTACAAACTCCATATATGGCATAAACTGATTATCCTTCTGATCTGCCTGACTCAGACTTGCAAGATAACCATAGCTTGCTTCAAACCACAATCCTCGTGGGATCGACCCTGACTCGCTCAGGTATTACTTGGACGACCCAGTGCACTTGCTGGTACAACTGTACGAAGTGTGGGGATTCGTGCACCATGTTTTTGGCGCCGTTTCCGGGAATTGTTGAGTTTGGACAAACTTCCGGATTGTTTTGCTCCTAGATCAGGTAAATTTTTATTTTTGTTAAGTCCATGATTTTGATTTTCTTCTTCTTCCTGATTTTCGAAAAATTCTAAAAACTTTTTCAAAAATATTTTTCTTTTCTTTGTTTGATCTTTATTTTTGTTTGTGTTCTTTTTGAGTCTTTGATCTTTATTTTCTTCTTCACTAATTTTCAAAAAATTTTAAAAGCTTTTTCAAAAATATTTTTATTTTTCTTGTTTAATCTTTGTTCTTAGTTTGAGCCTTCTTGTTTTGTTCTTGTTAAAATCTTCATCCCTTTTTAAATTTTTCTTTCAAAAATTGTTTCTTTGTTTAATTCTTGTTTCAATTCTTTAAGTTTGGTGTTTTCTTGTTATTTTCCTTTGTGTTTTTCGAAAATTTATGTTTGGTTCTTGATAAACCACTATTTTGTAGTTTATCTTGTGTTTAATTGAGTGGTTTCATCAAGTCTTCACCCACTTATTCATATGATTTGCATGATTTTACAAACCCTTCCTAGTTTTGTCTATGGTTGAAAACTTGCTTCCTAGAGATCTTTAATTTGTGTATTTTAATTCTCCTTTATACCATTCGATGCCGTGATCCGTGTGTTAAGTGTTTCAGGCTTTATAGGACAGGAATGGCTTAGAGAATGGAGAGGAAGCTTGCAAAAGTGGAAGAAACACAAGAAACTAAGGAGATAACCAGCGAGCATCGACGCGCACACATGGCTCATGCGAGCGCGCGATATGAAGAAATTTGCAGCGACGCGTGCGCATGCCTGATGCGTACGCGTAGATTGGAGTTCACATAAAAGACGCGTTCGCGTGACTGACGCGTACGCGTGACAAGCAAATTCGCCAAATGACGTGCTTGCGTGACTGATGCGTACGCGTGACATGCACGATCTGCAGAAGTAACAGAAAATGCTGGGGGCGATTTCGGGCCAAGTTTTGACCCAGCTTTTGACCCAGAAACACATACTAGAGCCAGGAAACGTGCAGAGACTCAACACACATTCTCATTAGCATAGTTTTAGTTTTTTATATCTGAATCTAGAGAAAAATTACTCTTCCTCTAGGTTTTCTTTACATTCATAGTTTATTAGTTTTATGCTGTCACTTTTGGATATTGAAGAGTCATCACCTCCGTTGAAGATACTGTTCTAGTTTTTTTCTTACTCTTTTATTTATTCCATATTCTTAATTCTTGTTTAGATTTACAATTGGATTATTTTCATGGATTGTTAATGCAAAGGATTACTTTTACTTTTAATTAATTTTGAATCTCTATTTTATTTAAATTATCATGTCTCTTTTCTATTCCAAACTCCCAATAATGAAGATGGTATCCATGTCAATAGAGTATATTCCCTACTTGACATGGGGGTTGATTAAGAGGAGACACTTGAGTTGGAATGCTCAAGTGACTAGTTAAATTGGAAGTTGTTGGCTAATTTTGTATTTACTAACGCTAGACCTTCCCAAGGGAGAGGACTAGGATTTGCGAATAAGAGTTAGCTCAATCACTTGACTTTCCTTTATTTAGTAAGGGTTAACTAAGTGAAAATAACAACCTCTTTATACTACGTTTAAGAAAATTCCAACAAGGATAGAACTTCCAATTAATCATTCCCCCAGTCAAGGCCTTTTATTTCCAATAATATAAATCTCTTTTAGTTTTCACTGCTTTAAATTTACAATTATCTATTTTCTGTCATTCACTCTCAAAATCTCTCGGAAAACTCCTGATTAATAAATTAGCACCCTTTTTGGCAACTCGTTGGGAGACGACCTGGGACTCATACTCCTAGTATTTTTATTCTAAACTTTTGTGACAACTTTTCTAAATTGATGAGGTGAATCTTAGCTGGTTAAGAACTATACTCGCAACGCTGTTTTTATATTGACTTCTTAATTGGCTGACTTACGCCTTACTCCATCAATTTTTGGTGCCGTTGTTGAGGAGTTGCAATTGTGTGCTAAATTATTAATTAGTGTACATATTTTTATTTTTATTTGCATATTTTATTTTATTTTAATACCATGAGCTGTATGTTTCTTTCATTGAATGACGCGTTCGTTACCTGATCCGAGCTTAGCCGCATTTGATCCTGAAATTGAAAGAACTATTTCATGTATTAGGCGAGCTCGGCGTCGGTTATCCTCTGAGGGTGGTGAAGTGATTGTTATCGATTCACCAATCTCATCTGAGGGCGAATTAGAACCGCCATCTAAGAGTGAAATAAGCTCATTTACTACTGATTCAGTTGATTCACGTGCAGATAGAATGGAAGCACCTAGGAGGATTACTCTCCAGGAAGCTGGAGCTCCAAATTTTACACTGCAGCCGTATCAAGTGCATCATCCAACTCTGGCTTTAGATTTTGAACTGAAGACTGCACTAATCAACTTGATGCCCAAGTTTCATGGCTTACCTGCTCAGGAGCCTATCAAGCACCTAAGGGATTTTCAGACAGCCTGTTCTACTATTAGGCGTCATGGTGAAAATGAAACTTCTATTCTGTTAATCGCCTTCCCGTTTTCTCTTGAGGGAAAGGCGAGGGAGTGGTACTACTCCCAACCTGAAGTAACTGTTACCAACTGGGATACGCTCAGGAGAGAATTCCTGGAAAAATACTTTCCAGCTGAAGTCACAGATAGATTGAGGAAAGAGATCTCCTGCATTGTTCAAGGTGAATCGGAGACTCTCTATGAATACTGGGAGCACTTTAAGAACCTTCTGGACGCATGACCCCATCACATGATTGACAGGCTAGTGTTAATCAGCTACTTCACTCAAGGCATGAAGCCTCGGGATAAAACTACACTGGATGGTGCTAGTAATGGTTCTTTGAAAAAGTACAAGACTGAAGATGAAGCATGGCAACTGATCAGTGACTTAGCTGAGTCCACTCAGAACCACAGGCACAGGAACAGCCACTCAAAGGCTGTTGCAGGGGTTTTCTCTAGCAGTGAGACTACTGCTCTTACACAAAGTATATGCGAAATGACCAACCTATTGAAGTAGATGCAGTTGAATCAACAACAAACTCAGCCTTCCCCACCACAAAAAATCCAATAGTTAGTCCCCAAAGAGTATGCGAAATATGTGCTGATTATAGTCATTACACTGATAACTGTCCGCAACTCCAATAAGAAGACAACATTGTGGCAGCTACTCATAACTTCTATGATCGCCCGAATCAAGGATACAATCAACAAGGCGGCAACTACAACCAAGGTGGGAATTATAACCAAAGATGGCAGGACAACTCCAACCAGGGTTGGAGAGATAATTCCAACCATGGCTAGAGGGAAAACTATACCAGAAGAGGCAGAGACAACAATAGAAATCAAAGGTGGAATAACAACAGACAACAGAACCAGAACCAGCTTTATAGAACACCTCACCTTAGGCAATCCAAAGGACCCCAGCACAATCAACAACAGGCCCCTCAGATCACTTATCCTTCTTCTTCATAAAATGACGAGATGCTTCATTCTCTTGCACAAGGACAACAAGACATGCAGACTACATTGAACTCTACTTTAAATGGTCTGAATGCCACTTTACAAGCTCTCATCTCCCGGATAGATTCATTACCTGCTTCCACCAACCAACCTTCAAGCTCCAGTGGAATTTTTTCTCAACCCTTACCTAATTCTAAAGGTGGCATCAATGCCATCACTTTGTGGTCTGGAACCACACTGCAAGAGAGGAACCAGGAGGAGTCAAGCCCACTAGAACACGGCCCAGTTGAAGACTTGGTTGAAGTGGAGGATGCTGAAAAAGAAGAGGAAGTACAAGACAAGGTTGAAGAAAAAGTAGCTCAGCAAGGGAATGGAGCACCAAAGGATGCAGAAGCTGCAAGTGGCGCGATTCCTATTCCATTTTCACACCTTGCAAGGAAGTCCAGAAAGCAGACGGAACTTGATCCCAAAATGGTAGAAATTTTCAAAAAGGTTGAGGTAACTGTTCCCCTTTTTTATGTTATTCAGCAAGTACCTTAATATGCAAAGTTTCTGAAAGATTTATGCATACATAAAGACAAAATTAATGAATTAGAAACTATTTCTTTAGGTAGTTCTATATCTGCTTTAATGGGAGGTATACCTGAAAAATGTAGTGATCCAGGTCCATGCATGGTTAACTGTACCATTGGAGGTGTAATATTTTCTGACTGCATATGTGATTTAGGAGCGTGTGTTAGTATAATGCCATTGTCTATATATGATGCTTTGAGCCTCTGATGTGCGGAAAACGATCCGACACAAAACTCACCGGCAAGTGCACCGGGTCACATCAAGTAATAAAACTCACGGGAGTGTGGTTGATCCCACAGGGATTGATGGATCAAGCAACTTTAGTGGGTGATTAGTTTAGTCAAGCTATCATTTAAGTGAGATTGGATGAAATTGTATCCAACAGAATGTAAATTTGCAAGAATTATAAAGTGCAGAAAGTAAAATTGCAAGTAACTTAAAGAGCAAGAAATGTAAATTGCAAGAATCTTAAATTGCAAGAAAAGTAAAATTGCATTAAATGTAAAGGGGAGTGGGTGCTGGAAATTAAAAGAAAGCAGTAAATCAAAGCTTAGAACAATTGCAAGGAAATTAAAATTGCATGAAAAGTAAATTCAGATCACAGTGGCTCAAATGTAAAATGCAGAGGAACACACGTGCAGGAAAGTAAATGAGATTTGCAGCAGGCTTAATGTAAATTGAATTGAGGAACCGAACAGAAAATGAAATGTAGCTCAATTGCAAAATCTAAATGAGAGGTTGAAGATCTCAGGAAATCAATGAGACTAGAAAACAAGTCTAGATCTCAATTCCTTCCTTGATCCGCTAGCAAACAAGATGCAGGAAAATTAAAGATGAAGGCGATGAAACGAACTTTGATTCAAATCACAATTCACTTGAAAGTTTGCAGAAGAAGAAAACAGAGAGAATTTTCAAGGTGAGATTGAAACAAAATTTCTTCAATTCTCAACCTAAGATTTAAAACAAAAAGAAAAACTAAAGAGAGAGAGTTCTATATTCCTAATGCTCCCTAGTGGAGCTCGCCTCCTCCAATAAAATGAAACAGATACCTATTTATAGGCATTTTTACAAAATGAAAATGAAATTCAAAATAAATTACAATTAAAATGAAATTTCTATTCTAACTATCTCTTGTGCCTTTGAGTGGTGTCAATTGGGCCCTTGCTCTTGATGGAATTGGGTTGACAAAAGCCTCTGTTGATTGCTCTTAGAGTTGGAGAGAAACCCATTGTGAACCGGGCCATGAATCATAAAAGTTTGAGTAAAAGTTTGAGGCAAACTTTTACTCAAACTTTTTATACCAGCTGCCCTCATTTGCTGCTACCAACGTTTGGGCTAAAGTTTGAGGTCAAACTTTTAGCCAAACGTTGGGCCTTCTTGCATGCATGTTGGGGTACTACTTTGTCTGCTTGTCAACGTTGCAAATTTCATGCCGACTATAGACTATTATATATGGTTAGAAAGCTCTGAATGTCGGATTTCTAACCAAATTGGAAACACCTCAATTAGACATCTACAACTCAAGTTATGCTCATTTGAAGAGGACAAGGTCGCTGGCTTTGGTGTGCAGCGTTTGAGGTAAAGTTTGCCTCAAACATGGTCGAAAACGCCAGTTCTGGAGTCTCAAACATATTGTCCACCCCATACTATTATATATTTTTGGAAAGCCCTGAATGTCTACTTTCCAATGCCGTTGGAAGCGCATCATTCGGAGCTCTATAGCTCGAGTTATACTCCGTCGAAGGTGCAGAGGTCAGTTGGCCTCACTGCAGGTTGCCACCATGTTCGTTTATGCACATTATGGGGCAGTTTTCTCCCTCAATTTTAGTGTCCACCATGCAGTGCCATATATGCTTGAAAAGCTCTCGATTCCTACTTTCCATAGCTTTTTGAATCACCTCATTTGGAGCTCTGTAGCTCAAGTTATTCTTGTTGGAAGTATACCCCTTTAGGCTGTTGTGGTGTGTGGCGCCAACGTTTGCCAAAAAGCTTGAGGCAAATGTTGGCGCAAGCTTTTTCCTCCAGGGTGTTTGTTTTGTGGTGCCAACGTTTGCCAAAAAGCTTGAGGCAAACGTTGGCGCAAGCTTTTGCTCCCTCCAGGGTGTAGTCAAGCTCCTCCAAAAGTTTGAGCTAAAGTTTGAGGCAAACTTTAGCTCAAGCTTTTTTGTCCTCTCTTGCTCTTTGTTTTGAGCCACGCTTTTCTTCCTTTGGGTCACGCTTCTCTTCCTTGATTTGGTCATGGGTCACGCTTTTAGAAGCGTGGCCTAAGCCTCCAAAGTGTGCTCCAACTTCAAAGTGTGCCCAAAATTCCTCTTTTCTTCTTTTTAGCTTATTTTGTGCTCTTTTTGCTTCTTTTTCTTCTTATTTCCTACAAAATTTATCAAATCAAAAGATCAAAGAAATATACCATTTAAGCACCAAAGAATGCAATATTTAAGCACTAATCATAAATTTCTTGTATGAAAAAGCATAGAAAAACATGACATGGTGACATGTCATCACAACACCAAACTTAAACCTTGCTTGTCCCCAAGCAAGAAAAGAATCATGCATTTAAAGATTGACAATCCAAGGTAAGAAGAATAGCAACTCAATGTTCATGGCGAGCTAGTTTTCTATGCGTGCTACAATCACAAAAGAATTGTAAATGATTGATGCTTCTATTTAGCTCATTTTATGTAATCTTTTCTTTATATTTCTTCCTTGAAACAAGCTTTTGATTTTCTTATTAGCTTCTCCTTTTGGGTGCTTTGCCCCATGAGTTGATAACAAAGCTACGAATTCTAAATGCTTTGTTTTCAAGTATTACCACTTGATACATAAGCACCACAAGCATTTGATTAGAGGACTTCATTAAGCTCATTTTTCTTTTCTTTTCTTGACTCTCTAATCATTGATGCTCAGAGCCTTGAGCTTTGAGGGAGTGCTTTTGCACTTTGAGCCTAACCTTGACTTCTAAGTGTTTTGTTTTCAAGCATTTGGCTTGATACATAAACACCACAAGTACTTAACAAATGAATTGCCATTGGTACTCAGAGCCTTCAACTTTCTCATTCTTTCCCTTTTTCTTTTCTTTCTTTAATTGTATTTGCCTCTTCAAGGTTTTCATGATTTTCAAAAGATTTCACAAAATGTCCTAGATGAAAACTTCAATTAAATAAAATCCAATGCAATTAAGCAACAATCAAACATACTAGCTTTCCAATACTTTTATGCACATGCTAAAATCTTCTTTAATGCCTTGTTTGTTTATGATCATGATACTTTGTTGCTTTTGAATTCACAAAACTCAAGTTGGTAATCATAATGACACAGCACCATGTTGCAAATCAAGATTCAAGTTATGCTTTATTCATACACACATGTAAACAGAAAGGATGAAGACAATCATGCAATTTAAGTGCTGGAAACAAATGAGGAAAAAAGGAACTCTACAACCTTGGAGTTCATCTTCATTATTGTTGTCCTTTTTCCTCTATCCTTCCTCCTTCCCTTGCCAAACTCAGAATGCTTGCTCATCCTCAAGCAACAATTAGAACCATGGCTATGGGGCTAAGATGGATCATGAATGTCTTACACAATGAAAAGTTAGTAGTACATGTGCTCTAAGCAAGCAAAATTAAAGATAATAATCAAGGCACAAGAGACAGAGACATTGTGATTGCAAACTTAAGAAGGTGAGCATAATACTTTGCATAAAGAATAAGTGGCACACCAAACTTAGTGTGACACTTTCACTTAGAATTGATGCAAGTATCTTGTAAGGATTAGAACCAAATTTAACTTAGAATGCAACCACATGTCAATTTATTTGAAATAAAACTAAACGAAAGAAACTGTTATATGTTGAATACAATCACCAAGCCAAGAATCTGTCATGTATAAAGCTCTCTTGGTAATGTATTAACAAACACAATAAATAAGCAAACTAAAATGAAAGCATTAAAAACAAAGAATTAACTAAAGTAAATAGAGTAACACAATATCAAACTAAAAGAAAATTAACACTGCAAAGACATTATGGTTATGCAGACAAGTGGTGTTGCTGAATGATTTGCATAGAAAAATAGGTGGCACACCAAACATAGAATCTTGGTGTGTCACTTTCATGTAAAATTGATGCAATCATCCATGAAGATGGAAAACAGTTTGTTGCAGGGCAACACCAAACATAGAATGTAACCATATGCCAATTTATTGAATTTAAACAAAGCAAAGAAAGAAAATAAAGTAGATAAGAAATGTTACCTATGGTTGGGTTACCTCCCAACAAGTGCTTTTTTAGTGTCATTAGCTTGACATGTTGTTCTTCACTTTCTTCCTCTTCTTCCAGTTTGTTAAGAGGAATGACTCCAAGAGGGGAGAAGTTTCAGTTGTTGTCCCCTGTCTTGGTCTCCTTTCAACAAGCTTCCTTGTGAAATTGGTTTGATTGATCTTGCTTGCTGGATCAGGGGGAGGATTGTTTGCAGTTGACCTTCTCATGAATGTTGTCCTTGGTGTCTTAGTCACAATCCTCTTCTTGGTGCTTTTGTCAATTGCCTTCACTTCTTGGATGTCAAGACATGGTTGCTGTGTGATTATTGGAGTGATTTCTTCATTAAGAGCCTCTTGTATTGGTGGTTCCATGAGCCCTTCCTTCATGTGATTTTCTGCTTCACTTGAGTGTGAATTCTCTGGAATGACTTCTTTACTTTCATGCTCTTCCACTTCCTCCCTTGCACCCAACATTTGACTTAATAGCTTTTTCATTGAGGAGGTTTGTTGATCTTCCCAACATTTCTTCATCTCCTCTTCATATTTTTCAATCACAGATTCAATTGTCGAGAGTTTTTGGGTCAGGGAAATTTGTGAGAGTTGTGATTCTTCATGTTCCTTTGTCATCTCAAGTGTAGTTTCATTTTTAACCACCTCATTCTTCATTGAAAGTTCACTTGATGCAGTAGCCTCCTCATCTTGTTTTTCCACTTCCTCACTCAAAAATTAGTCTTCATCTTCACTGTTTGATGGTTCTAAGTTCCCCCTTGATTGCTTTGAGGACTCATTCATCTTCTTGAATACGAATTCTTTCCATGATGGGGATTTTGTGTATCTTTCCACGAGTTTTCTGTGTATTTCAATGGCTTGGAGGTAATCCTCATCTGTTGGTTCAAGAGATGAAGGTTGAGAGTAATTTTGGTGACATGGATGTGTTGTGGTGAAGTTGTGTTGATGGGTATGGAATGAATTGTGTGATTGATGGGGTAACTTGTATGGATTTTGGAGGAAACTTTGTGTTGAGGCATAATCAAGTGATGAAGAACTTTCAAATGAGAGACTGGAACGTGAGGGTGGATGCTCTTCCATTCTTTGGTGATGCTTCCATCCACCATGAGGATAATGATATGAATCATTTTGTGGTGGTGGTTGGTATCCCATATGAATTTTTTTGCTCATCTTGTGTCTCTGAAGCAAGTCTCCATGAATTGGAGTGCTCAGAATGTGTATTCTCTTGGTGATATTCCCAGCCACCATTAGAGATTGGTGATGGTGGGTAATATCCCATAAAATTTGTTTGATCATAAGATGAGTTGAACTCCATTTAAATTTTGTAAAACACAACACCAAGGAAAATTGAAATTCATATCTCAGAGATGAATTTCTTAGTGAAGCAATAACTCAAACACCTTGGTTTCAACTTAGAACAGAGAACAAAAATAAAGAAAATGCTTGATCTAGACCTCTCACCCACTTAATCATTGTTGATCTAAATCAATCCAAGGCAACGGTGCCAAAAACTTGATGTGCGAAAAACGATCCGACACAAAACTCACCGGCAAGTGCACCGGGTCGCATCAAGTAATAAAACTCACGGGAGTGAGGTCGATCCCACAGGGATTGATGGATCAAGCAACTTTAGTGGGTGATTAGTTTAGTCAAGCTATAATTTAAGTGAGATTGGATGAAATTGTATCCAACAGAATGTAAATTTGCAAGAATTATAAAGTGCAGAAAGTAAAATTGCAAGTAACTTAAAGAGCAAGAAATGTAAATTGCAAGAATCTTAAATTGCAAGAAAAGTAAACTTGCATTAAATGTAAAGGGGAGTGGGTGCTGGAAATTAAAAGAAAGCAGTAAATCAAAGCTTAGAACAATTGCAAGGAAATTAAAATTGCATGAAAAGTAAATTCAGATCACAGTGGCTCAAATGTAAAATGCAGAGGAACACACGTGCAGGAAAGTAAATGAGATTTGCAGCAGGCTTAATGTAAATTGAATTGAGGAACCGAACAGAAAATGAAATATAGCTCAATTGCAAAATCTAAATGAGAGGTTGAAGATCTCAGGAAATCAATGAGACTAGAAAACAAGTCTAGATCTCAATTCCTTCCTTGATCTGCTAGCAAACAAGATGCAGGAAAATTAAAGATGAAGGCGATGAAACGAACTTTGATTCAAATCACAATTCACTTGAAAGTTTGCAGAAGAAGAAAACATAGAGAATTCTCAAGGTGAGATTGAAACAGAATTTCTTCAATTCTCAACCCAAGATTTAAAACAAAAAAAAAACTAAAGAGAGAGAGTTCTATATTCCTAATGCTCCCTAGTGGAGCTCGCCTCCTCCAATAAAATGAAACAGATACCTATTTATAGGCATTTTTACAAAATGAAAATGAAATTCAAAACAAATTATAATTAAAATGAAATTTCTATTCTAACTATCTCTTGTGCCTTTGAGTGGTGTCAATTGGGCCCTTGCTCTTGATGGAATTGGGTTGACAAAAGCCTCTGTTGATTGCTCTTGGAGTTGGAGAGAAACCCATTGTGAACCGGGCCATGAATCATAAAAGTTTGAGTAAAAGTTTGAGGCAAACTTTTACTCAAACTTTTTATACCAGCTTCCCTCATTTGCTGCTACCAACGTTTGGGCTAAAGTTTGAGGTCAAACTTTTAGCCAAACGTTGGGCCTTCTTGCATGCATGTTGGGGTACTACTTTGTTTGCTTGTCAACGTTGCAAATTTCATGCCCACTATAGACTATTATATATGGTTAGAAAGCTCTGAATGTCAGATTTCTAACCCAATTAGAATCACCTCAAATGGACATCTACAACTCAAGTTATGCTCATTTGAAGAGGACAAGGTCGCTGGCTTTGGTGTGCAGCGTTTGAGGTAAAGTTTGCCTCAAATGTGGTCGAAAACGCCAGTTCTGGAGGCTCAAACGTATTGTCCACCCCATACTATTATATATTGTTGGAAAGCCCTGAATGTCTACTTTCCAATAATGTTGGAAGCACATCATTTGGAGTTCTACAGCTCGAGTTATACTCCGTCGAAGGTGCAGAGGTCAGTTGGCCTCACTGCAGGTTGCCACCATGTTCGTTTATGCACATTACGGGGCAGTTTTCTCCCTCAATTTTAGTGTCCACCATGCAGTGCCATATATGCTTGGAAGGCTCTCGATTGCTACTTTCCATTGCTTTTTGAATCACCTCATTTGGAGCTCTGTAGCTCAAGTTATTCTTGTTGGAAGTATACCCCTTTAGGCTGTTGTGGTGTGTGGCGCCAACGTTTGCCAAAAAGCTTGAGGCAAACGTTGGCGCAAGCTTTTTCCTCCAGGGTGTTTGTTTTGTGGTCCCAACGTTTGCCAAAAAGCTTGAGGCAAACGTTGGCGCAAGCTTTTGCTCCTTCCAGGGTGTAGTCAAGCTCCTCCAAAAGTTTGAGCTAAAGTTTGAGGCAAACTTTAGCTCAAGCTTTTTTGTCCTCTCTTGCTCTTTGTTTTGAGCCACGCTTTTCTTCCTTTGGGCCACGCTTCTCTTCCTTGATTTGGTCATGGGTCACGCTTTTAGAAGCGTGGCCTAAGCCTCCAAAGTGTGCTCCAACTTCAAAGTGTGCCCGAAATTCCTCTTTTCTTCTTTTTAGCTTATTTTGTGCTCTTTTTGCTTCTTTTTCTTCTTATTTCCTACAAAGTTTATCAAATCAAAAGATCAAAGAAATATACCATTTAAGAACCAAAGAATGCAATATTTAAGCACTAATCATAAATTTCTTGTATGAAAAAGCATAGAAAAACATGACATGGTGACATGTCATCAGGCTCCCTCCCTTAAAAATGTCGGCAGCTCGTTTTGTGTTAGCAGATAAAAGCATTATTACAGTGGTTGGAATTGCTGAAGATGTATTAGTGAGCATTAAAGGGCTCACATTTCCCATTGACTTCTATATCCTGGAAATGCCCCCTAATGACTCAGGAAGACCATCATCAATCCTGCTTAGAAACTATTTCTCAGGAAGTTCAAGCTGGATGCATTCTCAGGAACTTACTCCTTTGAGATAGATGGCAAAGCAGTGAGTTTCAGTTTAAATGAAGCTATGAAGCACCCTCCGGAAGATCATTCTATCTTCCAGTGTGACATCATTGATGAAACTGTAGCTGAAGTTCACCAAGAAGAAGTAGAAGAGAAGCACATGGAGCAAGGTCCAAGTGTGGGGACACCCTATGAACACAATGAGGACACTTTGCCATTATCACTAGTCCCGGATGATCCAGAGCCTAGTCATGAGCAGAAATTGGAATTAAAGCCACTTTCTCCCCACCTCAAGTATGCTTACCTTGAGGATAATAAAAAGTTCCCAGTTATCGTTGCAAGGGAACTCACTTCCCAACAAGAGGAGCAGCTGCTTAATGTGCTGAGAAGACACAAGAAGGCAATTGGGTGGAGCTTGGCAGATATAGTAGGCATCAGCCCTCAAGTTTGTGAGCACAGAATATACTTAGAAGAGGAATAAAAGCCTGTTCGTCAACCCCAAAGAAGATTGAATCCCACAATTTTAGAAGTTGTCAAGAAAGAAGTGACCAGGCTACTTGAAGCAGATATCATTTACCCCATCTCAGACAGTGAATGGATCAGTCCACTACAAGTGGTGCCAAAGAAGTCTGGAGTCACAACAGTCAAGAATGAGCATGGAGAGCTCCTGACAACTAGAGTGCAGAGTTCATGGAGGGTTTGCATTGACTATAGGCATCTCAACCAGGCTACTCGCAAGGATCATTATCCCTTGCCATTTATAGATCAGATGCTTGATCGCCTGTCAGGTAAATCCCATTACTGCATTTTAGATGGTTATACAGGCTACTTTCAAATTCATATAGCTCCTGAAGAGAATGCCTTTTGGCTTATGTAACGTATGCATATAAGAGAATGCCTTTTGGCTTATGTAATGCACCGGCTACTTTCCAAAGATGCATGATGAGTATCTTTTCAGATTTTATTGAGAACTGTATTGAAGTATTTATGGATGATTTTAGCGTATATGGTGATTCCTTTAACCTTTGCTTGGATAGTTTAGCTAGAGTACTAGACAGGTGTGTTAGTTCAAACCTTGTAATGAATTTTGAAAAATGTCACTTTATGGTAAAACAAGGTATTGTACTAGGACATGTTGTGTCTAATACTGGTATTTCTGTTGATCTAGCAAAGGTAGATGTCATTTCTAGTTTACCATACCCCTCCTCCGTGAGGGAAGTCCGTTCATTCCTAGGCCATGCAGGTTTCTACAGGAGATTCATTAAGGACTTCAGTAAGGTAGCATTACCTTTATCCAGACTGCTGCAGAAAGATATTGAGTTCGAGTTCAGTGAGGATTGCATGCAAGCATTTGATAAGCTGAAGATCGCCCAGACTCAAGCTCCAATTGTAAGAGGACCAGACTGGAGCCACCCTTTTGAGATTATGTGTGATGCCTCCAACCATGCAGTAGGAGCGGCGCTGGCTCAGTGTAAAGGTAAGGATCCTTTCATAATTGCTTATGCGTCTAAGACCTTAGACGCTGCTCAGTCTAACTACACTACTACTGAAAAAGAGCTTCTGGCTATCGTTTTTGCTTTGGATAACTTCCGAGCCTATTTACTTGGTACTAAGGTGGTAGTGTACTCAAACAATACAGCTCTAAAATATTTATTAGCTAAAAAAGAGTCCAAACCAAGGTTGATATGTTGGATACTGCTGCTGCAAGAATTTGACTTAGAAATTAAGGATAGGAGTGGTAACTAGAATTTAGTGGCAGACCACTTAAGTCGCCTTGAGCACATTACAGATGACTCCACTCCTATCAATGATACTTTCCCATTTGATAGCTTGCATGCAGTATCTGAAGTAGTTCCTTAGTATGCACCTGTAGCTAATTATCTAGTTAGCCATACTTTCCCTCCCAATTTTACTAAGCAGCAAAGGGACATGCTGAAAAGCGAGTCTAAATATTATATATGGGATGACACATATTTGTGGAGGTGTGGTGCTGACCAGGTAATTAGAAGGTGTGTGCCCCAATCAGAATTCCAGTCCATTTCAAAGGCCTGCCACTCTGCTGAGAGTGGAGGACATTTTGGCCCTCAAAGAATAGTTAGGAAAATTTTAGATTGTGGATTCTGATGGCCTACTCTTTTTAAAGATGCCGCTGCTTTTTGTAAATCTTGTTCCCCATGCCAAAGGTTTGGTAATATATCCAAGAGGGATGAGATGCCTCAACAGATTATGCTTTTCTGTGAAATTTTTTATGTTTGGGGTATTGACTTCATGGGTCCATCTCCAAACTCTAATGGTTACCTTTATATACTGTTAGCTGTAGATTATGTTTCTAAATAGGTGAAAGCAATTCTTACCCGTACCGATGATGCTAACACTATTGTTTCCTTTGATAGAAACCATATTATCTGTCACTTTGGGTCACCACGAGCAATCGTGAGTGATCAAGGCACTCACTTTTGTAACAGGAGACTAACCGGATTATTGAAGAAGCATAGGATAGTTCACAAAGTAGCAACAGCTTATCATCCCAGACCAATGGACAAAAAGAAGTATCTAATAGAGAAATAAAGTGTATTCTGGAGAAGATAGTAAAGCCTCATAGGAAGGACTGGAGTGCCAGCCTACAAGATGCACTCTAGGCATATCGAACAGCGTACAAGACACCCATTGGGATGAGCCCCTTTCGCTTAGTGTACGGAAAGGCTTGCCACCTTCCAGTAGAGGTGGAACACAAGGCTTTCTGGGCTGTGAGGGAGTGCAACATGAATTTTGAAGAAGCTGGTGCTGAAAGGAAGCTGCAACCAGCAGAATTAGAAAACCTTCGCCTAGAAGCATATGACAACTCCAGGCGATACAAAGAGAAGATGAAGGCTATCCATGAAAAGCACATAAAAAGGAGAGAGTTCAGACCGGGGGAGTTAGTTCTTCTTTATAACTCCAGACTGAGGCTCATGCCAGGCAAACTGAGATCAAGATGGGAAGGTCCCTATAGAGTAAAGAAGGCAGAGCCATACGGAGTTTTTCACCTGCATCATCCTTCTAGTTCCAAATTCATCAAGGTCAATGGACATCGCCTAAAGCTTTATCATGGAGAGAAGATGAAGGATCACAAAGAGCTAGAGGTCTTCCTCTTGGAAGACCCACCAACAAAAGCAGAATGAGCCTGAAGACTATCCAACTTAAGGACGCAAAAGCAAAGTGCTAGGTGGGAGACAACCCACCATGGTATGATCGTTCTGTTTCAGTCTTAGTTTTGTTTTATTTTATTCTACTTTATTTTTCTTAGTGACTCTTCTCATAATCTCTGCATATAGTCTGCATTTTCATTTGCAAAAAAAAAAATGCACGCGACGCGCAAGCGTCGCTGACGCGTACGCATCATTAGTGCATTCGAAACAAAGAAGAAAAGAAGCAAAGAGTTAAGCGAGAGCATCGCTAGAAGCATGCCTTAAGCACAAACACGCCCACGCGAACATGTCCCTGACGCATCCGCGTGACCCTGCAAAATCGACGTAAAGAGGTGTATGGCAGAGAGTTATGATGGAGTGGGGATGGAATGGTGCTGGAAGCACAAACCCCATCACGCGTACGCGTCGCCCACGCATACGCGTCATTTTTCAAAATAAGGCCATTCACGCGTGCGCGTCCCTCACGCGCACGCATCACCCTGAATTTTGGCAATGTGCCTATGAAACAGAGAGTTGTGCATACGCGAGGCTGCTCTCATGCCAATAGCACAATTCAGGTCACGCGTACGCGTCACTTGAAAATAGCGCCAACCACGCGAACGCGTGCTCCACGCGTCCGCGTCGCCTGCGCCACACAATTTATCCAGATCAGCGCCAGAATTCCTATCTTTTCTTCCCCAATCCTAATTTTTTCTTCTCCCTTCTTATTTCTTTCTTCTTTCTTCTTTCTTCTTTATTCTTTCTCACTTTTTACTTTCTCCCTCCTTCTTTTTCACATCCATTATTAAGGTTCTTTTGTTTTCTTCTTCCCTCTTTACTTTTCCATTATTATTTTTATTTATGTTTTCTTCTTCTTTTTCTTTTTACCTTCATTATCTATGTTTTTTTTCTTTCTTTTTCTTTTTACATTCTTTTGATTGGTGTTAGAAATTTAATTGGGTAATTATTTTCTTCTATATTTTGCTTGTGAGTATATTGAGGAATTGTTTGACAATTAATATTACTTCTTAAGGGTTGCTTACATGTTCAAATTTAATATTTCCAATAACATATTTACCACGCATGCTAAGTGTTTATGAAAAAGCCCGTATGGCATTGTGTATTTTTAAATTATTCTATTCTTCTACTCTAATGCCTGTTTTTCACAAAACCCCTTTTTATATATTATTCATTGAATATAATTGTCAATACAAACAAATTATTAGTTTGAAATGCTTGATAATCAAATTGGGCATTTAATGCTTGATCTATGCTACTCATGCCTTTGCCAGCATGCCAATAAACATCTTGCATCTACTTGCCATAACATGCACTTGCTATATTTCCATTGATGAACTTATCATATGTAGTCGTGACCATGTATTAACGACATCCTTCTTTCCCGTGCATTGATTATCACTTGTACCATCCTCTTCCTTGCTCAAACCTTTAGCTTTACATGTTACTTTCTTCTTCCCTTTTCAAAATGGCCACCAAGAAAAGTAAAGAGAAAGCTACTCCCAAACCACCGGCAAGGAAAGGAACAAAGAGAGCACTAGTTGCGGAGCCATCTTCAACAGCAGTAAAGCCCTCAACAAAGTGAATCAAGAGGATCATCAAGGTCGATGAAAAAGAGAAAGCATTTCCAGCAAAGGACACTGCACGGTTCACTAACCGCTACTGTGAGCAAATGTTCCCCTTCCTGGCTGAGCAGAACTATAACAATAAGTACCTTCTCATCCTCCCGACCCACATTGTTGAATTTGTTGAGCCCAGAATTGAGCGAAGACAATGGGGATTCCTACGGAGACAGCCACGGCAGGTTAACCTTTCATGGGTAGTTGAATTCTACTCCAATTTTCACATGCCAACCATGTAGTCTGTCTATGTCCGTCAGAAGCAAGTTCCCATAACTGAAGAGGCCATTCAGCGAGCTTTAGATCTCCCCCCTGCTCCAGAAGGATTGGACGCATTCCAAGAAGCCTCATTCAAACGCCGGACATACCAATTTGACTGGGACGCCGTTCTCAGAGTTAAAGCATAACCTGGTAGCAGATGGATCTATGGATACCATCAACTGCTCATCACCCGCTCCAACGGGCTACTCAGATCATCATCAACTGCTCATCAGGGAAGCTTTCATTTATTATAACCTGGTTCGTCTCTTCTTCTTCTTGTGGAATCCTTGAGAGGTGGTCAGCTACCTTGTTCTCTGCTCCGTTCCTATCTTTAATCTCAATGTCAAATTCTTGGAATAGCAGAATCCATCTTATTAATCTGGGCTTAGATTCTTGTTTGGTAAGCAAGTATTTGAGTGCTGCATTATTAGTGAATACAATTACATTAGAGCCAATAAGATATGATCTAAACTTATCAAAAGCAATGACTATGGCTAAAAGTTCTTTCTCTGTTGTAGTGTAGTTCCTTTGATTCTCATTAAGGACCTTGCTAGCATAGTAAATAACATGTACTAGCTTGTCTTTCCTCAGTCCTAGAATGGCACCAACAGCAAAATCAGATGCATCACACATTAATTCAAAAGGAAGATCTCAGCTAGGTTGTGCTATAATAGGTGCAGAGAAGAGTCTCTTCTTAAGCTCATTAAAGGCTACCATGCATTCTCTATAAAAAACAAAGGGAATATTTGAGACAAGTAGGTTGCTAAGAGGTTTTGCAATCTTTGAAAAGTCCTTGATGAACCTTCTATAGAACCCAGCGTGTCCCAGAAAGCTTCTGATTGCCTTGACATTGCAAGGTGGAGGTAATTTCTCAATTACTTCCACCTTTGCCTTGTCTACTTCTATGCCATTTTTTGAAATCTTGTGGCCAAGAACCACCCCCTCAGTTACCATAAAATGCGACTACTCCCAGTTCAAAATCAGGTTGGTTTCTTGGTACCTTTTTAGCACCAGGGCAAGATGACATAGGCAATCAGAATATGAGTTTCCAAACACAGAAAAGTCATCCATGAATACTTCTATGAACTTCTCAACCATGTCCGAAAAGATGGAGAGAATGCACCTTTGGAATGTTGCAGGTGCATTGCACAATCCAAAGGGCATTCTCCTATAAGCAAAGACTCCATAGGGACAAGTAAAAGAGGTTTTCTCCTGGTCTTTGGGATCTACAACTATTTGGTTGTAGCCAAAGTAACCGTCCAGAAAGTAGTAGTATTCGTGTCATGCGAGTCTTTCAAGCATCTGGTCCATGAAGGGCAGGGGAAAGTGGTCTTTCCGGGTAGCTTCATTGAGTTTCCGATAGTCAATGCACATACGCCATCCGGTCACTGTCCTTGTGGGTATCAGTTCATTCTTTTCATTTGACACAACAGTGATCCCTCCCTTTTTTGGGACTACTTGCACCGGGCTTACCCAAGGGCTGTCTGAGATGGGATAGATCACCCCTACTTGCCACAATTTTAACACTTCTTTTTGAACCACTTCATTCATGGTTGGATTCAGCCTCCTTTGTTGTTGCCTTGAAGGTTTGGCATCTTCTTCAAGTAGGATCTTGTGCATGCACATTGAAGGACTGATCCCTTTTAACTATGAAAGTGTCCAACCTATGGCATCCTTGTGTTGTCTCAGCACTTGGATAAGCTCCTCTTCTTATTCCTTACTCAGACTTAAATTTATGATCACTGGGTGAGTGTTGTTGGCACCCAAATATGCATATTTCAAGCTGGGTGGTAAGGTTTTCAACTCTAGTTTTGGTGGCTCTGCTTCTTTGTTGTCCGTGGTGGTTGACATGATTGAATTCTTCATGGTTCCTTATGGTAGTTCTCCACTTGATGCTTGTTCCAGCGCCATAGTTCTTTCACATTGCTCTTCTTCTAAAACCCCTTGAACTATCTGTTCTATGGTGTCTACCATCTTGCATTCTCCTGTGGACTCCTTGGGGTAACTCATTGCCTTAAAGACATTGAAGACCATCTTCTCTTCATGCAATCTCAAGACTAGTTCCCTATTTTGCACATCAATGATGGCTCCAGCAGTAGCTAGGAATGGCCTTCCTATGATGATTGATGTGTTGGCCTCTTCTTCCATGTCCAGCACAACAAAATCAGCTGGAAAAATGAATTCTCCCACTTTCACCAACAAGTCTTTCACTACCTCATGTGGAAACTTAAATGTTCTGTTAGCCAATTGGAGTGCCATTTTTGTTGGTTTGGCTTCCTCAATCTTCATTCTTCTCATCATGGTTAAGGACATGAGGTTTATGCTAGCTCCTAGGTCACACAAGGCTTTCTTAATAATGATATCCCCTATGATGCAAGGGATTTGGAAACTCCTTGGGTCCTTCATCTTCTGAGGTAGCTTCTTTTGTATGATGGCACTACATTCCTCAGTTAGTACTATGGTCTCCTTTGCCCCCCAATTTCTTTTTCTTGTTATGAGCTCTTTCAAGAATTTGGCATAAAGTGACATTTGCTCCAATACCTCAGCAAATGGTATGTTGATTTGGAGTTTCTTGAAGATCTCTAGGAACTTAGTGAATTGGCCATCCTTCCCATATTTTCCCAGCCTTTGTAGGTATGATGCCTTTGGCACATAAGACTTCAAGACTGGTTTTGATGAGGATGGAGCAGGGTTCTCTCCTTCATTCTTGTTTTCATGCTTTTTTACAACTTCTTCTTTATGGTTGCCTTTGCTTGGGGTTCCTTCTTCCACAACTTTCCCACTTCTAAGTGTAATAGCCTTACATTCCCCTCTTGGGTTGGCCATGGTATCACTAGAAAATGTGTGTGTGGACATTGGGATTTGCTTGGATAAGATCCCTACTTGTGCTTCCAATTTTGAGATTACTGCACCTTGATTTTTCATATTTGACCTGTATTCTTCATGGTTGGCGTCTATCCTTCTGTCAGTCTGCGTTTGTCTCTCCATAAGGGTGGAGACGGCTCCTGCAAGATGTAATGATAATTGTTCTATTGCAGCCTCCATCCTCTCAAAGTTGCTCTTGATTTTACATGGTTGCATAGTTGAGGGTGGTGTGTCTTGATGGTGGTTGTTGTGTGTTGGTTGGTTGCCATGTTATATTGTATTTTGTGAGTTATGGTAAGGTCTATGGTTGCCTGTTTGATGGTCTATAGTGGGCATCTTCTTGTCAGATCCTTGAATCTCTCACAGGCCTCATGGAGTGTTTCACCATCTTGTTGTCTGAAAGTTTGCACCTCAGCTCTTAGCCTGTTAATTCTTTGTGGAGGATAAAATCTTGCAAGGAATCTGTTTACAACATCCTACCATGTGGTTAGACTCTCTTTGGGGAATGTTTCCAACCACTTTGCTACCTTATCTCTGAGTGAGAAAGGGAACAAAAGTAGCTTGTAGGTGTCAGGGTGCACACCATCGGACTTTACAGTGTCACAAATCCTCAAGAATGTACTGAGATGTTGATTTGGGTCCTCCTGGGCTCTTCCTCCATATGAACAATTATTCTGAACAAGTGTGATGAGTTGAGGTTTCAACTCAAAGTTGTTAGCATGGATTGTTGGTTTGAGGATGCTGCTGCCACAGTTTTCTGGATTTGGGTTGATGTAGGAGCCTAAGACTCTCCTCTCTTGCCCAACATGATTTCCAGCATCTCCTCCAACATTGTCCTGTACTTCGTCATCCATGGTGGTTCGCAGATCTTCCTCTACTAGTTCCTCTCCAACTATGACTTTGCCTCTAGCCTCCCTCCTTAATCTAAGGAAGGTCCTCTCAATTTCACTATCGAAGGAAGATGAAGTTTCTTCCCTTCTACCTGTCATATATTTAACAAACAGCAAGTAGAGGACGAGTGAAAGAATCACTATAGTAAGATTAGTGGTTAGCTTGGTTGATGCAATTAATCAAACAGTTAGAAGAATGGAAATATGGACAGTGAATAGCTAAAATAATCAAAGTAAAACTAAGGAAACAGAGTAGACAGAAAAGTAAGGAGCTAAAAGGTAAATAACAAGAGAAAAAAAATGCTTAATCTAGCTCCCCAATCAATTTAATTACTGTCAAATTTAAACTAATCCCCGGCAACGGCGCCATAAAACTTGATGAGTCTGAATTCACACCCCATTCAAAAAATGGTGAATCAGTTCTTTTGGCAAGCGCACCAAAATTATCGTCAAGTAATAACCCAAAGTGGAGTGGGATCGTATCCACAAAGATTGGTAAATTTGAGCAGTTTTAATCAATTGATGAATTAGTCAAGCGAAACAGATAGATTGTGATTTGCAGAATTATAAATGGTGGAAATGTAATTGGCTAAAATGTAAAGGAAAGCAATAAAGTGCAGAAATGAAAATGGCACAATGTAAAGTGCAGAATCATAATTGACTTAATTGTAAATGGGAATGGGGAATTGCAAAATGTAAAAGCAAACTATAAAGAAAGTGATAGATAAGAATGGGGAAATTTTATTGAGATCAGGAGATGTTGTCTCTTTGGATCAATTTCAGCTTATATCCTCTTCAATCATGCAACTCATTGACCTCTTGGCAATCATGATTGATTGAGTCCCAATCCTTTGGTGACTCAATCTCTCAGATCTTGATCAATAGCCAATTCCTTAGTCTAATTGTTCATAAAGAGAGATATGCTTGGTCCCTGATTATACCACACATCATCATAGGTCCAAGAAGAGGGAGGATTATATGTCACAATATCCAAACACCAAAACCCAGATCCTACTTAACTGTGAGAAGGGATTTCAAGCATGGTTTCATGTTTCCTTTCCCAAGGTTCCCATGAAACGCATTTTGCATTCAATCTCTTTTCCAAGATAATTGAACACTAAGCATTAAAAACAAAATTCCTTCTAGCAAATCAAAGAGAATATGAAGAGAAGAAGAATTTCACTATCATCAATCCATCAAGTACAATAGAGCTCCCTCTCTCAATGAGAGGGAATTTAGCTACTCATAGCTCAAAGAAAAGTACTCAAAAGTGAATCTCAAAACTAATCTCCCTAACTGCTTAACCCTTTTTCAGTACTTATAGGGGGTATTTATACTACTCCTAGCTCTCAAAATAAAAGAATTACAAAAGTGAAAAGGAAAATTACAATTTCGAGGGAAAAGAAACTCAATAAGCGTGACTTCCCAGCCGGCGTGTGGCTGGCGCTTCATTGGCGTGTCACGTGCTCCTCCAATTCTGGCTTGGCGTGCCACGCCCAGTCCCTCAAGTGGCACGCTCTTCTTCAATAACATCCCTGGCGTGCCACACCTTCGAGCTCAAGTGGCACGCCCAGGGTTTTTTAATACCCATGTAGCTTGGCGTGCCACGCCTTTGCTGCACGCTTGAACAAGCCCTCTGGAAAGTTGAACTAGCATGGCACGTCCAAGGTCTGGCGTGCCACGCCCTTTGTAAGGAAGTGATTCTTCTGTTTGGTGTGCCACGCCACGAACTCAAGTGGCACACCCCAATGGCTTTTGCCTCCTAGATGACACTGGCGTGCCACGCCTAAGGTCCAAGTGGCACGCCCAAGTGAGGAATAGTGGATGGCGTTGCACGCCCTTGACACCAAGTGGCACGCCCATGTATTTGGCCTCCTTCATCCTTTCTGGAAACTTGTACCAGCATGCCACGCCTAGAGGCTGGTGTGCCATGCCCATGATCTTGCCTTGGTTCCAGCAGCTGGCGTGCCACGCCCAGCACTCAAGTGGCATGCCATAGTGAGATTCTTGGACTGGCGTGCCACACCTTTGATACCAAGTGGCACGCCCAGCCCTTACTTTGGCCTCTTTGTGCATTGGCGTACCACGCCTGGTTGCTCAAGTGGCACTTCAAAGTGAGAATAAGAGCCTGGCGTGCCACGCCTTCGACCTCAAGTGGCACACCCAGACCTCTTTGGCCAATTGAAAAGGTAATTGAAAAGGGTAAGCTTAATTTGGATAAGTGAGTTTAAACAAATAATGGCCTCAATCATGTGCAAGCATGCAAATATAATAAATATTGGACATATAAGATAAAATAAAATATAGATTACAATCATAGAGAAGTAAACACACAAGAAAGAAATAATTATGGTTAAATAATGTAACCATACATAAAGGCTCAAATCTCTCACAGGTTGTGTGTTCTTTAGGTCAAATGTCATGTTCCAAATACAACTCAAGCAAATTTATCATAAAATTTTAAAAAATTAGTGAAATTTTGTTCTAAAGATAGAGTCTTAAAAGAAACTTATTGTCTTTTCAATCAAGTAGAACATGCATGCAACTATCCTAACCTATGCAATTTATTCTATTCTATAAAAGAAAGAAAATCTAACTAAAATATCCTAATTATTGGTGCTAGAGAAGAGAGATTATCTCCGGAAGTCAGGTACTGACCGACCTCCCCACACTTAAGGCTTTACACCGTCCTCAGTGCCGTCTGTCAGAAACAGGGGTGGGCTGGTAGCAGTATCTCCGCAATCGGGACCGTCATGGGTCCCAGTGCTGGTAAAAGAAGTGGAGTCCGGGGTATCCGAGTCCCTGAAGTGTCCCTTGAGTAGCTCCTTGTGGTGTTTGAATCGGCGCTCGTTATGGCGCTCTCTCATCTTTGCTTTCTGTTCTTGCCGATCCAACCTTTCGATTATCTGCTGGAGCAATTCATCAGTTGTAGGTGCTTGTGGGGTTGAAGAAGGATTATCTTCAACTGGAGTAGTAGGAAGGCTTGTAGTGGCTACTGGGAGTCTGAGGTATTTCCCGTTAGGGACTGATGAGCGGATATTTTATACGCTTTTTGGGGATAATTTCATATAGTTTTGAGTATGTTTTAGTTAGTTGTTAGTCTATTTCTATTAGTTTTTAGGAAAAATTCATATTTCTGGACTTTACTATGAGTTGTGTGTTTTTCTGTAATTTCAGGTATTTTTCTGGCTGAAATTGAAGGAGCTGAGCAAAAATCTGATTCAGGCTGAAAAAGGACTGCTGATGCTGTTGGATTCTGACCTCCCTACACTCAAAGTGGATTTTCTGGAGCTACAGAACTCTAAATGGCATGCTTCCAATTGCGTTGGAAAGTAGACATCCAGGGCTTTCCAGCAATATATAATAGTTCATACTTTGCACAAGAATAGACGACGTAAACTGGCGTTCAACTCCAGTCCTCTGCCCAATTCTGGCGTCCAGCGCCAGAAAAGGATCAAAAGCTGGAGTTGAACGCCCAAACTGGCATAAAAACTGGCGTTCAACTCCACAAATGGCCTCTGCACGTGAATTGCTTAAGTCTCAGCCCCAGCACACACCAAGTGGGCCCCAGAAGTGGATCTCTGCATCATCCATCATAGTTTATCCAATTTTTGTAAACCTAGGCTACTAGTTTAGTATTTAAACAACTTTTAGAGACTTATTTTGTACCGGATGACATTTCAGATCTAAACTTTGTATTCTCTGACGGCATGAGTCTCTAAACCCCATTGTTGGGGGTGAGGAGCTCTGCTGTGTCTCGATGAATTAATGCAAGTATTTCTGTTTTCCATTCAAACATGCTTGTTCCTATCTAAGATGTTCATTCGCGCTTAACTGTGATGGAGGTGATGAGCTGTGACACTCATCACCTTCCTCAAATCATGAATGTGTGCCTGACAACCACCTCCGTTCTATATACAATTGAATGAGTATCTCTTAGATTCCTTAATCAGAATCTCTGTGGTATAAGCTAGAACTGATGGCAGCATTCATGAGAATCCGGAAAGTCTAAACCTTGTCTGTGGTATTCCGAGTAGGATTCAAGGATTGAGTGACTGTGACGAGCTTCAAACTCCTGAAGGCTGGGCGTTAGTGACAGATGCAAAAGGATATTAAATCCTATTCCAACCGGATAGAGAACCAACCGGTGATTAGCCGTGCTGTGACAAAGTGCGTGAGCGTAGTTTTCACTGGAAGGATGGAAGGTAGCCATTGACAACGGTGATCCACCAACACACAGCTTGCCATAGGAGGACGTGCGTACGTGAATCAGAAGACAGAGGAAAGCAGAGATTCAGAAGACAAAGCATCTCCAAAACTCCAACATATTCTCCATTACTGCACAACAAGTAACTTTTAATTTATGCTCTCTTGGTTATTCACAATTCAACTGATAAACATAATTGACTTCCTGACTAAGATTTACAAGATAACCATAGATTGCTTCAAACCAACAATCTCCGTGGGATTCGACCCTTACTCACGTAAGGTATTACTTGGACGACCCAGTGCACTTGCTGGTTAGTGGTACGCGTTGTGAAAAGTGTGATTCACAATTCGTGCACCAAGTTTTTGGCGCCGTTGCCGGGGATTGTTCGTGTTTGAACAACTGACGGATTATTTTGTTGCTTAGATTAGGAAAAATTTCTTTTTTTTGTTTAGAGTCTTTTATTATTTATCCCTTGTTAAAACACTTTAAATTTATAGCTCAATTAGTTAGAACGTGGTGTTTATGTTCATGATAATTGGCTATCATATTTTTTAAAAACCTTTTTCAAAAATAACTTTTTCTATTAAATCCTGTGCCAAACTTTAAGTTTGGTGTTTTTTTCTTCGTGTTCTTGAGTTTTCCTTGTGACTTGATTTTAAAATTTTTATGTTTGGTGTTCCTTGGTGTTTTCCCTCCAAAATTTTCGAAAATAGGGAGCATTAGATCTAAAAATTTTAAATCTTTTGCTATCTTATTGTTTTTCTCTCTCCTCTTTAAATTCAAAAATATCTTTTCTCTCTATTTTAAAAACAAATTTTCGAAAATTATATATAAAAAAAATTTTTTTAAAATCTTTTCCAAATCATATTTTTTTCAAAACTTTCTAACCACTTTTTCTCCCCTCACTTTTTCGAAAATCATAATTTTTGTTATTTTTATTTTTGGTTAAGTTGTCCTCTTTCCATAAAATAAAATAATTTAAAAAGGTAAATCAGTCCAAGTTATATCCATATATCCATCATGGACATAATTGGAGATGAACAGTCCAGGAGGACTCTGGGGTCATATTCTAACCCCTCTACTGCTTCATATGGGAGTAGTATCTGCATACCCTCCATTGGAGTCAGTAGCTTTGAGTTGAATCCTCAGCTCATTATCATGGTGCAGCAAAGTTGCCAGTATTCCGGTCTTCCACAGGAAGAACCTACAGAGTTTCTGGCACAATTTCTACAAATTGCTGACACAGTACATGATAAGGAAATAGATCAGGATGTCTACAGACTATTACTGTTTCCATTTGCTGTAAAAGATCAAGCTAAGAGGTGGTTAAATAACCAACCTAAGGCCAGCATAAGAACATGGAAACAGCTGACAGAAAAATTCCTGAATCAGTATTTTCCTCCAAAAAGGATGACACAGCTAAGGCTGGACATCCAAGGCTTTAAACAAAGAGATAATGAATCTATTTATGATTCCTGGGAGAGATACAGAGAGATGCTACGAAAATGCCCCTCTGAAATGTTTTCAGAGTGGGTTCAGTTAGACATCTTCTACTATGGGCTTGCAGAAGGAGCTCAGATGTCTCTAGATTACTCAGCTGGTGGATCTATCCATATGAGAAAGACAATTGAAGAAGCTCAAGAGCTCATTGATACAGTTGCCAGGAATCAGCATCTGTATCTAAGCAGCAACCCTTCCATGAATGAAGAGGTTAAAACAGTAACTGCTGAATTCAGTACTGTAAAACAAGCTGCTGAATTCAATCAGCAATTGGATTTTCTAACAAAGCAGCTAGCTGAATTCAAGGACAGGCTACAGGAGACAAGGATAGCTAATATACATATGGACGAACAGTTTAAGCAAACAAAGCAGCAGCTATCAAGGCAAATAGCAGAAGAATGCCAAGCAGTTCAATTAAGAAGTGGGAAAACATTAAATACCCCACCTCAAGGCATCAAAAATTCAAGAAATGAGCAACCCACCAAAGATTCACCTGAGGACAGTAAGAGCCCAGGGAAAAATAATTCTGGCACTAAAACGCCAGAAAATGGGTGGAAGGCTGGCGCTGAACGCCCAAACCATGCCCAAAACTGGCGTTCAGCGCCAGAAACAAGGCAGGATTGGCGTTCAACGCCAGAAATGGGCAAGAATCTGGCGTTGAACGCCCAAATGGGGCAGAGTCCAGCGTTGAACGCCCAAAATGGGTACATTTCTGGCGTTCAGGCGCCAAGAACAGACAGTGAGCTGGCGTCTAACGTCACTCCAGCTTCTGACTCTGGCACTCAATTGCCAGTAAGGGATCAGACACACACAAGTGCTGATAACAACCCCTCTAAAAAGGCTTCTTTAACCACTAAGGTTGAGGAATATAAAGCCAAGATACCTTATCCTCAAAAACTCCAGAAAGAGGAGTAGGATAAGCAATTTGCTCGCTTTGCAGATTATCTAAGGACTCTTGAAATAAAGATTCCATTTGCAGAGGCACTTGAGCAAATACCTTCTTATGCCAAGTTCATGAAAGAGATCTTGAGTCATAAAAAGGAGTGGAGAAAAACAGAAAGAGTTCTCCTCACTGAAGAATGCAGTGCAGTCATTCTGAAAAGCTTTCCTGAAAAGCTTAAAGACCCTGGGAGTTTTCTGATACCATGCATATTAGAAGGTGATTGCACCAAGACATCTTTATGCGATCTTGGGGCAAGCATCAACCTGATACCTGCATCCACTATCAGGAAGCTTGGCTTAACTGAAGAAGTTAAACCAACCCGGATATGTCTCCAACTTGCTGATGGTTCCACTAAATACCCATCAGGCGTGATTGAGGACATGATTGTCAGAGTTGGGCCATTCGCCTTTCCCACTGACTTTGTTGTGCTGGAAATGGAGGAGCACAAGAGTGCTACTCTCATTCTAGGAAGACCCTTCCTAGCAACTGGACGATCCCTCATTGATGTCCAACAGGGGGAAATAACCCTGAGAGTCAATGATGATGAGTTTAAGTTGAACGCTGTCAAAGCCATGCAGCATCCAGACACATCAACAGACTGCATGAAAGTTGATCTCATTGACTCTTTGGTAGAAGAGATCAACATGGCTGAGAGTCTCGAATCAGAGTTGGAAGACATCTTTAAAGATGTTCAGCCTGATTTGGAGGATTCAGAGGACATGGAAGAGCCTCTGAACTTTCTTCTGAAAGAGGAAAAACCTCCTAAACCCGAGCTCAAGCCACTACCACCATCCTTGAAATACGCATTTCTTGGAGAAGGTGACACTTTTCCAGTGATCATAAGCTCTGCTTTAAATTCACAGGAAGAGGAAGCACTTATTCAAGTGCTAAGGACACACAAGACAGCTCTTGGGTGGTCCATAGGTGACCTTAAGGGCATAAGCCCAGCTAGATGCATGCACAAAATCCTATTGGAGGATAATGCCAAACCAGTGGTTCAACCACAGAGGCGGCTAAATCCAGCCATGAAGGAAGTGGTGCAGAAAGAGGTCACCAAATTACTAGAGGTTGGGATTATTTATCCCATTTCTGATAGCCCCTGGGTGAGCCCTGTTCAAGTCGTCCCAAAAAAGGGAGGCATGACAGTGATTCATAATGAAAAAAATGAACTGGTTCCTACAAGAACAGTTACAGGGTGGCGCATGTGTATTGACTACAGAAGGCTCAATACAGCCACCAGAAAGGATCATTTTCCTTTACCATTCATAGACCAGATGCTAGAGAGACTAGCAGGTCATGATTATTACTGCTTTTTGGATGGCTATTCAGGCTATAACCAGATTGCAGTGGATCCCCAGGATCAAGAGAAAACAGCATTCACATGTCCATCTGGAGTGTTTGCTTATAGAAGGATGCCATTTGGGCTATGTAATGCGCCTGCAACCTTCCAGAGATGCATGCTCTCTATTTTCTCTGACATGGTGGAAAAATTTCTGGAAGTCTTCATGGATGACTTCTCAGTATATGGAGACTCATTCAGCTCCTGTCTTGATCACCTGAAACTTGTTCTGAAAAGATGCCAAGAAACCAACCTAGTGTTAAACTGGGAAAAGTGTCACTTCATGGTGACTGAAGGAATTGTTCTTGGGCATAAAATCTCAAACAAGGGAATAGAGGTGGATCAAGCAAAAATAGAGGTAATTGAAAAATTACCACCACCTGCCAATGTTAAGGCAATCAGAAGCTTTCTGGGGCATGCAGGATTCTATAGGAGGTTTATAAAGGATTTTTCAAAAATCGCAAAACCTCTAAGCAATCTGCTAGCTGCTGACACGCCATTTGTGTTTGACACAGCATGCCTGCAGGCGTTTGAAACGCTGAAAGCTAAGCTGGTCACAGCACCAGTCATTTCTGCACCAGACTGGACATTGCCATTTGAGTTAATGTGTGATGCCAGTAATCATGCCATTGGTGCAGTATTGGGACAGAGGCATGACAAGCTTCTGCATGTCATTTATTATGCCAGTCGCGTTCTAAATGATGCCCAAAAAAATTACACAACCACAGAAAAAGAACTACTTGCAGTGGTTTACGCCATTGACAAGTTCAGATCATACTTAGTAGGATCAAAAGTGATTGTGTATACTGACCATGCTGCTCTTAAATATCTACTCACAAAGCAGGATTCAAAACCCAGGCTCATCAGATGGGTATTGCTTCTGCAAGAGTTTGATATAGAAATAAGAGACAGAAAAGGGACAGAGAACCAAGTGGCTGATCATCTGTCCCGGATAGAGCCAGTGGAAGGGACGTCCCTCCCCTTTCTTGAGATCTCTGAGACGTTCCCTGATGAGCATCTATTTGCCATTCAGGAAGCACCATGGTTTGCCGATATTGCAAACTATAAAGCTGCACGGTTCATACCGAAGGAGTACAATAGAATACAAAAGAAGAAATTAGTCACTAATGCAAAGTACTACTTGTGGGATGAACCCTATCTCTTTAAGAGATGTGCAGACGGAATTATCCGTAGGTGTGTGCCCAGAGAGGAAGCACAGAGAATCCTATGGCATTGCCACGGATCTCAATATGGAGGCCATTTCGGAGGTGAGCGAACAGCCACCAAGGTCCTCCAATGTGGCTTCTATTGGCCCACACTCTATAAAGATTCCCGAGAGTTTGTACGTAATTGTGACAGTTGCCAAAGAGCTGGTAATCTGCCTCATGGTTACGCCATGCCTCAACAAGGAATCTTGGAAATTGAATTGTTTGACGTATGGGGAATTGGCTTCATGGGACCTTTTCCACCATCATATTCAAACACTTATATTCTGGTGGCAGTTGACTATGTATCAAAATGGGTTGAGGCTATTGCCACACCCACCAATGATACTAAAACAATGCTGAAGTTCCTCCAGAAACATATCTTTAGCAGGTTTGGTGTCCCTAGAGTGTTAATCAGTGATGGGGGCACTCACTTCTGCAATAAACAGCTTTACTCTGCCATGGTTCGGTATGGAATTCGCCACAAAGTGGCCACACCATATCATCCACAAACCAATGGGCAAGCTGAAGTCTCTAACAGAGAATTAAAGGGAATCCTGGAACGGACAGTAAATACCCGTAGAAAGGATTGGGCAAGGAGCTTGGATGATGCTCTGTGGGCTTACAGAACAGCATTCAAGACCCCTATAGGGACCTCTCCATACCAACTCGTGTATGGTAAGGCATGCCACTTGCCCGTGGAACTGGAACATAAGGCCTACTGGGCAACCAGATTCCTAAACTTTGATGCCAAATTAGCAGGAGAAAAACGATTGCTCCAGCTAAATGAGCTAGAGGAATTCAGATTCACAGCTTTCAAAAATGCCAAGCTTTATAAAGAAAAATAAAAAAAATGGCATGACAGAAAGCTGTCATCTAGAATCTTTGAACCAGGATAGAAGGTTCTGTTGTTTAACTCTAGACTCAGGCTATTCCCCGGGAAACTGAAATCCCGGTGGAGGGGACCATACGTGATTACAAGTGTGTCACCATATGGTTATGTGGAGCTTCAAGATATTGATTCTGATAAGAAGTTCGTTGTCAATGGACAGAGAATCAAGCATTATCTTGAAGGCAACATTGAGCAAGACTGCTCAAGGCTGAAGCTAGATTAAAAGCTCAGCAAGGTCCAGCTAAAGACAATAAAGAAGCGCTTGCTGGGAGGCAACCCAGCCATGGGGCAACAATCCTCTAAGCATTTTGCCCTATTTCTATTTTTATTTTTATTTGTTTATATAGAGTACATTGACAACAAGGTAAATAATCATTTACAGAAGACCTCAGCACACAAAACAGAGTAAAAGAGCTCAATGGCAAGAAAACGCCAGTAAAGGGGCATTTTGGGCGTTCAGCGCCCAAAATGGGCATCCACTGGGCGCTGAACGCCAGTAATGGTAGCAATCTGGGCGTTCAACGCCAGAAATGGCCACCTACTGGGCGTTGAACGCCAGTAATGGCAGCAACTGGGCGCTGAACGCCCAGGAGATCAGCATTTGGGCGCTGAATGCCCAAAACAAGCAGTGTTTGGGCGTTCAAACGCCAGGAAGACAGGGAGGAGCCAAATCCAGTTATCCCACACGTATTTCCATTTTAATTTCAAATTTTATGCTTCAATGCATGATTTTTACATAAACATATCAAGAACCCTGATTTCTAAAATCCTTAATTTCTAAAAATCCATCTTTCCAAATTCAATCCAACTTTTTTCAAAATCCTTTCTGAAAACAAATCTACCTTTTTCACTCAAAAATCTTTTCAACTAATCCATATCTTTTTCAAATATCCATATTATCTTTTTCAAAATTCAGAGTTATCTTTTTCAAAAATCTATCATATCTTTTCAAAATTAAACTCTATCTTCTATCTTATCTTTTTCAACTCAATCTTTTTATCTTATCTCTTCCAATTTTTCGAAAACCCACCCCCCCCACCCCTTTAAAATTGGGTTCGGCCTCCCCCCTCCTCCATCAACAAGTGCACCTCGATCTCCTTCTATCCCTCTCCTTTCTTTTCTTTTGCTTGAGGACAAGCAAACCTCTAAGTTTGGTGTGTTTATCCGAGATCACTAAGATCATGGCTCCCAAAGGAAAACAATCCACTCCAAGAGGCAAGAAAGAGAGCGTTCCAAAACCACTTTGGAATCAAGGGAAGTTCTTATCTAAAGAACATTCGGACCATTATCTTAAAGTAATGGGTCTGAGATCAGTGATCCCGGAAGTTAGATTCGATCTGAAAGAAGACGAATATCCGGAGATCCAGGAGCAAATTCGAATCAGGAACTGGGAAGTCCTAGCTAATCCTGAAACGAAAGTAGGAAGGAACATGGTCCAGGAGTTCTATGCTAATATGTGGCAGACTGACAAGCAAAGACTATCTGGAACAGCCTGCTACGAATTTCGGACCATGGTCAGGGGAAAGATTGTTCATACCACCCCTGACAAGATCAGAGAGATATTAAAGCTACCTCAGCTAAAGGATGATCCAGACTCCTTCAACAGGAGGATGATGAGAGTAGACATTGGCCTGGATAAGATCCTAGAGGACATATGTATCCCTGGAGCCAGGTGGACCACCAACACAAAGGGCGTCCCAAATCAACTCAAGAGGGAGGATCTCAAACCAGTTGCCAGAGGATGGCTGGACTTCATTGGGCGTTCTCTGTTGCCCACTAGCAACCGTTCTGAAGTCACAGTTAAAAGAGCAGTGATGATTCATTGCATCATGATGGGAAAGGAAGTGGAGGTTCATCAGCTGATTTCAACTGAGCTCTATAAGATTGCTAACAAAAATTCAAAAGAGGCCAGGTTGGCTTATCCAAGCGTGATTTCTCTGCTCTGCAAGGACGCTGGAGTCAAGATGGGAATAACTAAATATATCCTAATTGAAAAGTCAATCACCAAAGCATCAATGGAGAGACAACAAGCACAGGAGGATCTTATCAAGAAGAGAGCACAGGAATTCCTCCCAAAGATTCCTCAAGCGGAATATTGGGAATATCTTGAGGCGTCTGTCACCAAGATACAGGAAGCCATGGAGCAAATAATAAAACAACAGAAGGAACACAGTCAAATGCTGACCCATATGTTTAAAGAACAAGAGGAGCAGGGACGTGACTTAAGGGAACTGAAGCGCCAAAAGTCTTCTATAATACCAAGCCTCCCAAGGATCAGAGGAACCCCCATACCCCCAGAATAAAGGTTGTTAATTTCCAATTTCTGCCTTAACTCTGTGACAGTGTCCTTATAAAAAGTCTACCTTAGAAGTCATATAATAGTGATTAGTATCTATTTGATTTTATCTCCAATTAAGCTATAGTTTATTTTTCTCATCATCATTAAACATGAATAAAATAGTAGATCTTTTGAATAAGAAGCAATAAAATTTCGAGTTTAATAAAAGAAATTCTAATTGATTAAATGTGGTGGCAATACTTTCTGTCTTCTGAATGAATGCTTGAACAGTGCATATGTCTTTTGAATTTGTTGTTTAAGACTGTTAAATATGTTGGCTCTTGAAAGAATGATGAACATGAGACATGTTATTGATAATCTGAAAACCATAAAAATGATTCTTGAAGCAAGAAAAAGCAGCAAAGAACAAAGCTTGCAGAAAAAAAAAAAAAGCAAGCAGAAAAAGCCAAAAGCTCTTAAAACCAAAAGGCAAGGGCAAATAAAAAGGATCCCAATGCTTTGAGCATCAGTGGATAGGAGGGCCTAAAGGACTAAAATCCTGGTCTAAGCGGCTAAACCAAGCTGTCCCTAACCATGTGCTTGTGGCGTGCAGGTGTCAAGTGAAAACTTGAGACTGAGCGGTTAAAGTCAAGGTCCAAAGCAAAAAGAAGAGTGTGCTTAAGAACTCTGGACACCTCTAATTGGGGACTTTAGCAAAGCTGAGTCACAATCTGAAAAGGTTCACCCAGTTATGTGTCTGTGGCATGTATGTATCCGGTAGTAATACTGGAAAACAAAGTGCTTAGGGCCACGGCCAAGACTCATAAAGAAGCTGTGTTCAAGAATCATCACACTAAACTAAGAGAATCAATAACACTATCTGAATTCTGAGTTCCTATAGATGCCAATCACTCTGAGCTTCAATGGATAAAGTGAGATGCCAAAACTGTTCAGAAGCAAAAAGCTACTAGTCCCGCTCATCTAATTAGGATCTGAGCTTCAGTCAAAAACTCTGAGATATTATTGCTTCTCAACCTATTAGTCTTCTATTTTATTTGTCTAGTTGCTTGAGGACAAGCAACAGTTTAAGTTTGGTGTTGTGATGAGCGGATATTTTATACGCTTTTTGGGGATAATTTTATATAGTTTTGAGTATGTTTTAGTTAGTTGTTAGTCTATTTCTATTAGTTTTTAGGAAAAATTCATATTTCTGGACTTTACTATGAGTTGTGTGTTTTTCTGTAATTTCAGGTATTTTTCTGGCTGAAATTGAAGGAGCTGAGCAAAAATCTGATTCAGGCTGAAAAAGGACTGCTGATGCTGTTGGATTCTAACCTCTCTGCACTCAAAGTGGATTTTCTGGAGCTACAGAACTCGAAATGGCATGCTTCCAATTGCGTTGGAAAGTAGACATCCAGGGCTTTCCAGAAATATATAATAGTCAATACTTTGCACAAGAATAGACGACGTAAACTGGCGTTCAACGCCAGTCCTCTGCCCAATTCTGGCGTCCAGCGCCAGAAAAGGATCAAAAGCTGGAGTTGAACGCCCAAACTGGCATAAAAACTGGCGTTCAACTCCACAAATGGCCTCTGCACGTGAATTGCTTAAGTCTCAGCCCCAGCACACACCAAGTGGGCCCCAGAAGTGGATCTCTGCATCATCCATCATAGTTTATCCAATTTTTGTAAACCTAGGCTACTAGTTTAGTATTTAAACAACTTTTAGAGACTTATTTTGTACCGGATGACATTTCAGATCTAAACTTTGTATTCTCTGATGGCATGAGTCTCTAAACCCCATTGTTGGGGGTGAGGAGCTCTGCTGTGTCTCGATGAATTAATGCAAGTATTTCTGTTTTCCATTCAAACACGCTTGTTCCTATCTAAGATGTTCATTCGCGCTTAACTGTGATGGAGGTGATGAGCTGTGACACTCATCACCTTTCTCAAATCATGAATGTGTGCCTGACAACCACCTCCGTTCTATATACGATTGAATGAGTATCTCTTAGATTCCTTAATCAGAATCTCTGTGGTATAAGCTAGAACTGATGGCAGCATTCATGAGAATCCAGAAAGTCTAAACCTTGTCTGTGGTATTCCGAGTAGGATTCAAGGATTGGGTGACTGTGACGAGCTTCAAACTTCTGAAGGCTGGGCGTTAGTGACAGATGCAAAAGGATATTAAATCCTATTCCAACCGGATAGAGAACCAACCGGTGATTAGCCGTGCTGTGACAGAGTGCGTGAGCGTAGTTTTCACTGGAAGGATGGAAGGTAGCCATTGACAACGGTGATCCACCAACACACAGCTTGCCATAGGAGGACGTGCGTGCGTGAATCAGAAGACAAAGGAAAGCAGAGATTCAGAAGACAAAGCATCTCCAAAACTCCAACATATTCTCCATTACTGCACAACAAGTAACTTTTAATTTATGCTCTCTTGGTTATTCACAATTCAACTGATAAACATAATTGACTTCCTGACTAAGATTTACAAGATAACCATAGATTGCTTCAAACCAACAATCTCCATGGGATTCGACCCTTACTCACGTAAGATATTACTTGGACGACCCAGTGCACTTGCTGGTTAGTGGTACGCGTTGTGAAAAGTGTGATTCACAATTCGTGCACCAGGGACATACTGATCATCCCGCGGAAGCACGGCTTTGGTGTCCCCAGCTCTGTAGGAGACTCCGGCTGCTGAGACAAGATTTGAGACCAAGGCGGGGAAAGGTAAGTTGCTCGCAATTTGTACGTGTTCCATAGCATTCTGGATATATCTTGAGAGATTCAGAGATTGGTCTGTAAGGATGCACCAAAGTAGAACAGCCATGTCCGCAGTGAAGGAGGACTCATGAGTGCTCGGAAAGACGTAATGGGACATGATCTGTGCCCATACGCGAGCCTCCAAGGTAAGTGATGAAGCCAAGATTCTCTTAGGGCGGGTACGGTGGTATCCGTAGATCCAACGGCTGCGAGGTAATGCGATAACTCCGAGAACGGAGTCCTAGTCAAATTGGTACCTCTGGCGCTTAAGTGCGGCTTCTTGGAAGGCATCCATTCCTTCTGGAATAGGGGGACTCAGAGCTTGCTGAATGGCCACTTTGGTGATGGAGACTTGCTTCTGCCGGACATAAACAGACCGCAGGGTTGGCATGTAGAAGTTAGAGTAGAACTCAACTACCCAAGAAAGATTGACCTGCCTTGGTTGTCTCCGTAGGAAACCCCATTGTCTTCGTGCAATTTGCGGCTCAACAAAGGAAGCAATATTGGACGGGAGGATAAGAAGGTATTCATTGTTATAGTTTCGTTTTGCCAAGATAGGGAACATCTGCTCACAGTAGCGATTGGGAAATCGCGCAGTGTCCTTTGCTGGAAAGGCTTTCTCCTTCTCATCAACCTTTATTATCCTCTTAATTCTTTTTCTTGAGGGCTTGACTGCGGTTAAAGAAGGCTCTGCCACTAATGCTCTTTTAGTTCCTCTTCTTGCTGGTGGTTTGGAAGTAGCTTTTTCTTTTCCTTTCTTGGTGGCCATCCTGAAAGAAGGGAAGAGAAAGTAAATTAAATTCAAAGAGATATACAGCAAGGAAGGAAACGGAAAAGAGGGGGATGAATGCACATTAAGATATACTGACATTAACACATGCTCGCGAGTACATATGAAAAGCCAACAATGGAAAATAGCTAGTTCATATAAAGAAAAGTGACTGCAAGGTGTTTATTGGCATGCCGGCAAAGAGCATGAGTAGCATAGACCAAGCAATACTTTGTAACAAACCATCACGTTTGTATTGACAATTAAATTCAAGTAATACAATAGTAAAAGAAAGTTGTGAAAAGCAAGCATTGAATAGTATAACAACATAGAGAAGTGCATAATGCCATTTGAGCTTTTTCACAAACACATAGCATGCATGTTGAATAAGGTATAGAAAATATGAAGGTGAACATGCAAGCAATCCCTTAAATAGAATAAAAATAATTGTCAAACAATTTGCAACAATCCACAAGCATATAATGAGGGATAATGACTCAAAAAAGAAAAACAAGTAAATTTCTAACACCATGTAAAAAGAAAAAGAAAAAGAAAGAAAATATGAATAATGAAAAGAAAAAGAAAAGAGAAGAAAATACATATAAAATAATAAGAATGATAGAAAAAGAAAGAGGGAAGAAGAAAGTAAAACCTTGTTAATGGATGTGAGATAGAGAGTGAAAGGGGGAAGGAAGAAATAAGGAGGGAAAAGAAAAACTAGGATTTGGAGGAGAGAAAGATAAGATAATTTGGCAATTTAGGTTGAGCTGTGCGGCGCACGCGACGCGGCCGCGTGGGGCACGCGTTCGCGTGAATGCGCTTCAAGTAAGGTGACGCGATCGCGTCGGTCACGCGGTCGTGTGACCCATGTTATGCTTCTGGCGCGAGTGCAGCCTCGCACCAGCACAACTCTCTGTTCAAATTAATTTATTCGCCAAAATTGGGGTGGCGCGATCGCATGAGTGTGCGTCAGAAAACGGATGACGCGGTCGCGTGATAAGGATTGTGCTTCCAGCACCAATCCAGCATCACTCTCGCACAATATGTCATTGTGCACCCTTTTACGTCGAAAACTCAGGGCACGCGGCCGTGTGGGGCACGCGGTCGCGTTGGAGGCCATGATTCCCATGAGACGCGAACGCGTCAGTGACGCGGTCGCGTGGGTTGATTTGTGCCATTGGCATACCTCCAGCCACACTCCAGCGTAACTTTCTGTTCATTTTTATTTTTCTTTACTCTCCCTGTGACGCGGACGCGTCGCTGATGCGATCGCGTCGCGTAGCGATTTTTTTTTTCTGAAAATAAAAACATGTAAATGCAGATGCACGAAAGTACTAAGAAAGATAAGAGTTATTGAATAGGAAAAACTAAAAATAAAGAAAAGAACGATCATACCATGGTGGGTTGTCTCCCACCTAGCACTTTGCTTTAACGTCCGTAAGTTGGACGCTCCAATAGCTCAATCTTCTGCTATGTGGGGATCTTCCAAGAGGAAGATCTCAAGCTCCTTGTTTCTCTGTACCTTCTCGCCATGGTATAGCTTCAGGCGTTGTCCATTAACCTTAATAAGTTCAGAGCTTGAAGGATGGCTTAGGTGATAAACTCCGTACGGTTCGGCCTTCTCTACTCTGTATGGACCTTCCCATCTTGATCTCAACTTACCTGGCATGAGCCTTAGTCGAGATTTGTAAAGGAGGACTAAACCCTCAGGTTGGAACTCTTTCTTCTTGATGTTTTGATCATGTACAGCCTTCATCTTTTCCTTGTATATTATGGAGTTTTCATAAGCTTCTAGGCGAAGGCTCTCCAGTTCCTGCAGTTGCAACTTCCTTTTAGCTCTGGCTTTCTTAATTCCCATGTTGCACTCCTTAACTGCCCAAAAAGCTCTGTGTTCTACTTCAACTGAGAGATGACAAGCTTTTCCATAAACCAAGCGGAAAGGACTCATCCCAATGGGTGTCTTGTATGCTGTTCTATATGCCCAGAGTGCATCTTGTAGCCTGGTGCTCCAGTCTTTTCTATGAGGCTTTACTATCTTTTGCAAGATACGCTTAATTTCTCTGTTTGACACCTCGGCTTGCCCATTGGTTTGGGGATGGTAAGCTGTTGCAACTTTATGAATTATCCCATGCTTCTTCATTAATCCTGTTAGTCTCCTGTTACAAAAATGGGTGCCTTGATCGCTCACGATTGCTCGTGGTGATCCGAAGCGACATATAATATGGTTTCTCACAAAGGAAACAACAGTGTTAGCATTATCAGTGCGGGTAGAAATTGCTTCCACCTATTTGGAAACATAATCCACAGCTAACAATATATAAAAGTATCCATTAGAATTTGGAAATGGACCCATGAAGTCAATGCCCCAAACATAAAAAATTTCACAAAAAAGCATAATTTGTTGAGGCATCTCATCTCTCCTGGATATATTGCCAAATTTCTGGCATGGGAGACAAGATTTACAAAACTCAGCAGCGTCTCTAAAAAGAGTAGGCCACCAGAATCCATAGTCCAAGATCTTTCTAGCTGTTCTTTGAGGACCAAAATGTCCTCTACTCTCAGATGAGTGACAGACCTCTAAAATGGACTGGAATTCTGATTGGGGCACACAACGTCTAATTACTTGATCAGCGCCACATCTCCATAAATATGGGACATCCCATATATAATATTTAGACTCGCTTTTCAGCTTGTCTCTTTGATGCTTAGAAAAATTTGGAGGAAATGTGCAGCTAACTAAATAATTAGCAACAGGTGCATACCAAGGGACTACCTCAGATACTGCTTGCAGTTTATCAAAAGGAAAATTATCATCTATAGGAGTAGAATCATCCTTAATATGCTCAAGGCGACTCAAGTGGTCTGCCACTAAATTCTTATTACCACTCCTATCCTTTATTTCTAAATCAAATTCCTGTAACAGCAGTATCCAACGTATGAGTCTTGGTTTGGATTCCTTTTTAGCTAATAGATACTTTAAAGCTGCATGGTCCGAATACACTACTACTCTAGTACCAAGTAAATAAGCTCGGAATTTATCCAGAGCAAAAACAATAGCAAGAAGCTCTTTCTCAGTAGTGGTTGATGACAAGTCATCTTAGCCTATTTTAACTAGTCTTTTTCTTTTGTTTTCATTAGAATTATGCACTTTCTTGAGCTACAAGCAAGCCAATTAGGTAGATTTTCATGTTTCCTTTGATTGAATCAACCATGTATGAATTCATGCTATTTCATGAGGTTTTATACTATAATTGTCACATATTATGAAAGAATGAATATCTCATGATTTTAAGCATAGCTTTGATGTGTTTGGTTGATTAATGATAGGTGAAGAAAGCTTGGAGAAAGGTTGAAGCAAGAAGGAATGGCTAGGAGTAAAGAGAAGACAATGGGATAAGTGAAATTGAACCAGGAAGCAAAAAGTTGGACCTAAAGTTAGCCTCAAACTTTTGCACAAACTTTTGGGTGAAAAGTTAGCCTCAACGTTAGCCCCTAACTTTGAGGCTAACGTTGGAACTTGAAAATCACTCCCTGGGTACCAAAAGTTTGCGCCAACGTTAGCCCCTAACTTTGAGGCTAACGTTGGCACATGAAAATCACCCCTGGGCACCAAAAGTTTGCGCCAACGTTAGCCCCTAACTTGGAGGCTAACGTTGGCATGATGAAAATCACCCCTGGGCACCAAAAGTTTGCGCCAACGTTAGCCCCTAACTTGGAGGCTAACGTTGGCACATGAAAACTATAAGGGGAGGAGCAAAAGTTTGCGCCAACGTTAGCCCCTAACTTGGAGGCTAACGTTGGCGCAACAAGTGCACCAAGGAAGGCCAACGTTGGTGCAAAAGTTAGACCCCTAACCTTTGCACCAACGTGAGTATCAGCAAGATGTGGGAGCTGATATGAAAAGTTGGACCAAAAGTTAGACCCTAACTTTTGCTCCAACTTTTGGTCCAACTTTTGCAAAACTCCAACCCGGTTCAATTGGTTCACTTTGGTTCTTCTCCAAACTTCAAGAGCAATCAACCAAGGCCTCTTTCAACCCAATTCCACCAAGAGCAAAGGCCCAACTCAAGGCTTGAAGATCATTTGAAGAAAGTGTATAAATAGGATAGAATTCAAGTTCTTCGGGGAGCTTTCTTTTGGAATTTTCATAATAGTTTTTGGAGAGCTTTGGATATTGAGTGATCTTTAATTTCTTTGTCTTGGGGAAGGAGAATTCACTTCTCTTCCTCTCAGTTTCATTATTTTCAATTTCAATTACAATTGTCTTGGATTTTGGGTTGGAGAATTGAAGAAATTCTGTTTCAATCTCAACCTTGGATCTCACTGCTTTATTTACTGCTTGATTGGATTTCAATTTCTGTTAATTGCTCTTCATCCACTTTCTTTGAATTTCAATTACAATTTCTTGTTGGATCTAGGAAGGCATTGAGATCTAGACTTGGTTTTCTAGTCTCTGGGTCCTGAGATCTAATTTCCCAATTTTACATTCTCTATTACTGTTTTCCATGTTCATTTACTTTTCTGCTCTGAGATCCAATTTGATCCCACACCTCTTCTACTTCTCTGCTTGATGCAATTTACTTTTCCTTGTTTAAATTCTTTAAATCCAATCCCCAATTCCCTTTACAATTCCAGCCGTTTACATTTCTTGCATTTTAAGATTCCGCAATTTACATTTCTTGCATTTTAAGTTTCTGCTATTTAATTTCTTGTTCTTTAAGATTCAGCACTTTAATTCCCTGTTCTCTTTACTTGCATGCAATTTAATTTCTGCAAATCACAAAACACTCAACCAAATCTTGATTCACTTGACTAAATTAACCACTAAGCTAAAATTACTCAATCCTTCAATCCCTGTGGGATCGACCTCACTCCCGTGAGTTTTTATTACTTGATACGACCCAGTACACTTGCCGGTTAGATTTGTGTGTTTTGGGAGAAATTTATTTTTCACCAAAATACTCATCAAGTTTTTGGCGCCGTTGCCGGGGATTGATTAGATTGACAATGATTAAGTGAAGTGGTGATCTAGATCAAGCACTTTTTCTTTAATTTTGATTAACCCACTAACTGTTTGATTTTTTGCTTAAACTAACTAACACTTCAATCTAGCAGTAGATTGAAGTGTCACTGGTTTTGTGCATTTCTCATGCTCTGCTTGTTTGTCAGGTACAAGAAGAACCATACCCAATTTTCATGAACAAGACGAAAGAACTCTCAGGAGGTTAAGAAGAGCTGAAAGAGGGAAAAATATTGTTGGAGAAGAGGAATCAGACGACGAATTCCAAGAGATGGAGGAACATTCAACCAATCCACCAGGTGGAGCAGACAACAACAATGACAACCCACCCCAGAGGAGAGTTTTGGCTTCCTATACCTTTGCAAATCCTAGACATTGTGGGAGCAGCATCTTGGCTCCAAATGTCAATGCTAACAATTTTGAACTCAAGCCACAACTCATCACTTTGGTTCAGAACAATTGCTCTTTTGGTGGAGGACCACTTGAAGACCCACACCAACATTTGTCCACTTTCTTGAGGATATGCAACATTGTCAAAACTAATGGTGTGCCCCCTGACAGTTACAAGCTGATGCTATTCCCATTTTCTCTCAGGGACAAAGCCACTCAATGGTTGGAATCTTTTCCAAGGGACAGCATCAATAACTGGGATGATTTAGTAACCAAGTTTCCTGCCAAGTTTTACCCACCTCAGAGGATTATAAGGTTGAAGGCTGAGGTACAAACATTTACACAAATGGAGGCTGAACCCATCTATGAGGCATGGGAGAGGTACAAGGCTCTAATCAGGAAATGTCCCCCTGCCATGTTTAATGAGTGGGAGAAGCTGCAGAACTTCTATGAAGGCTTAACACTGAAATCCCAGGAAGCTTTGGATCATTCAGCTGGAGGTTCCTTGCAACTCATGAAAACTGCAGAGGAGGCTCAAGAACTCATTGATATGGTGGCCAACAACCAATATTTCTTTGCTCATCAAAGAGGCCGCCAACCATCACAAAGGAGAGGAGTAATGGAACTAGAAGGAGTGGATTCAATCCTGGCTCAAAACAAATTAATGCAGCAGCAAATTCAACAACAATTTGAGCAAATGACCAAGAGGATTGATGGCCTCCAAGTTGCAGCAGTTAACACCAGCCAACCATCAGCCACATGGGGGCAAAATGAAGAAATCCAAGAGGAGCAACAGCAGGAACAAGTCCAGTACATGCATGCAAATCCAAATGAATTCTATGGTGATACCTACAACCCCTCATAGAAAAATCACCCCAACCTCAGATGGGGAGACACTCACAACCAAAACCAACAACCATGGCAGAGGAATTCAAATCAAAACAACCCAAGAAACAACCAAAACTACAACCATCAGCAGACTAACCAAAACACATACAGAAAACCTCAAAACAACTACCCTAATCTCAGCCAGTACCAATCCAACAACCATTCCACCAACCAAAATGGTTACCACCCATCACCCACATCTCACAACCCACCACAAGCACCACCTGAACCTCAAAGACTCACCAACTTAGAGACCTTGATAGAAAAAATGATGAAACACCAGGAAATAACAAACAAAAACCATGAAGCATCATTAAAGAGCCTAGAGAGGCAGATTGGGCAACTCTCCAAGCAAGTATCTGTTGAGAGACCTTCAAACTCACTGCCCAGTGACACAATTCCAAATCCCAAGGAGGAATGCAAGGCAATACAATTAAGGAGCGGGAGAACATTGATAAGCAACAATGACACTACACAGAAGCAAGCAGAGAGCATCAAAGAACCAACAGAAGATGAGAAGCAAGCAAAGGACGATGAGGCCAAGGAGCAAGTTGTGATGCCAAACAAAAGCACTGAGAAACTTAAAGAGAAGGACAACCAGCTACATAGCTCAAAGAAAGTGGCTCAGGGACAGCAGCAAATAGGAAAGAGCATCACACCTCCACTGCCATATCCCCAGAGGTTCAACAAAGAGGTTAAAGACCAGCATTTTCACAAATTCCTTGAGATTTTCAAGAAGCTGGAAATCAATATTCCCTTGGCTGAAGCACTTGAGCAAATGCCTCTATATTCCAAATTCTTGAAGGAGCTTGTCAACAAGAAAAGAAGCTGGGATGAGAAAGAAACCATAATGGTTACTGAGGAATGCAGGGCCTTGATTCAAACGGGGCTTCCCCCCAAGCTTGAGGACCCAGGGAGCTTCCTGTTGCCTTGCACCATTGGGGAATTGACCATCACTAAAGCAATATGCGATCTCGGAGAAAGTATTAACTTGATACCATCCTCCTTGGTGAAAAAGCTGCATATAGAGGAGGTCAAACCAGTACAAATGTCTCTGGAGCTGGTAGACAAGTCAATGGTATACCCCAGGGTGTAATTGAAAATCTTTTGGTCAAGGTGGACAGTTTTATATACCCTGCTGATTTTGTGGTTCTAGAATCAAACGATGATGATGGTGACTCTGTTATACTGGGAAGGCCATTCTTGGCCACTGCTAGAGCTATCATAGACGTAGAGGAAGGGGAATTAACTCTCAGGATGCATGACCAGAGTGTCACTCTGAAGGTATTACCAGAAGCACAATTTAGCAAGGAGAAGAAAGACTGTATAAAAAATGACCAGGAAGGTCACAGCAACATCCCAATGCTAAGGATTGTGCAGACTGATGAAGAAACCCAAGAGGATATTAGAGTATTAGCCACTAAAAAGAGAGATCCCCGAGGAAAGCCTACGGCCAGAAAAGAGAGATCAACAAAAGGAAAGATGAAACGCAGAAACAAAGCAAAAAGGGGTTGGAAGAATAGAAAGATTCCAACAGAGGGGCTTTCCAAAGGTGACAAAGTGCAACTGATATATCAACAGCTGGGGGTAAATCAACAAACCGAGGACTACTACACTATCAGCAACATACTCTCATTAGAGCATGCTGAAATTGAACACCAGAGAACAAAGAAGAGGATCACGGTCAGAGGAGACAAATTGAGGCCCTACAAGCACCAACCACCATAAAAGAAAGCCTCAATGTCAAGCTAATGACAATAAAAGAGCGCTCCATGGGAGGCAACCCATGCTTTAAGATTCATGTCATTTTAAATTCAATAAGTTATGATCAATTGAGCATGAATTCTTTTCTCTTTTCATGAACATGTCCATTGACTGCATGCACTATTTTGAAACGTATGCTAAGTTTGGTGTGCCTTCAAGCACACTAAACCAATGTTACAAATAATTCCATTTTGCATGTTTGGAGTATCTTGACAAAGCATATGGCCAAACACTAAGTTTGGTGTCCACATAGCCTCATGAAAAGTAGAAACTCATGCATCAATAATCATACAATTGTTGTTTTTCAAAACCTTATAAATGGAAAAATTCTTTTCCGGTAATGAAGGCATTAATTGTGATGTACCCTTTGACAAGAAACAAGTTTGGTGTTCATCAAACTTTGATGCACCGATTTAGGGATACAATTGATCCTTCATGAAAAAAAAAAGAGAAAAAGAAAGTATGATGAAAACAATTCTTATGAACTTTTAACATTTGAATCTCACTAATTGGAGGAAGATACTCATTTTCTTTATATATGACCAAACATTAAGTTTGGTGTCCTCCAAGGAGAGTGTCACGGTTTAAATGATATAAGAATTGATGGTTCACATAGGATTAATAAAAAGAACACTCTTGCTATGGTTGGACAAAACTAATGTATGTTGTCTTGTTGTGGTGACTAGGAGGTCAAAGAATCTTCAAAGAAAAAGACAAGACAAAGGAAAGCATAGCATGAGGACAAAATCCCATCACATGCCTCGAAAAAAAAATCTGCTACTCCTTGAGAATGATCACGGCAAAGGCAAGGGAAGGAGCAAACTTTGTCTTCATTCATCCTTACATGCATACCTTTGATCTCCATAAGTCTAATTGCATCCCAGCCCTTCATTGCTCATTTAAAAGCATACCACCTTCAAGCCATGCACATGACCGAACCACTCCAACCTTGGAAACTTCACTCCCTTCATCACTCCTCAACATAACAAGCTCTGTGCAACATTTCTCTTACTTTAAACTCCAACCATTTAAACTTCTCTTCATCATTTCTTGTCATAGCAAGTTTGGTCTCAATTTCTTTTTGCTCCAAACACACATCAAACTCTCCAACATTCTTCACACTCCTTCTAACCTCACAAGACTCAACCAACCAAGTGATCATGGCCTCCTCCTCAAGAACCAAACGAAGAAAAGGGAAAGATCCCATGGTGGAGGAAGACACACATGAATATGAACAACGGAGATTCAAGTCTTGGTTTCATCAAATGCAAATTCAATGGATGAACGAGAAAAGAATCTATCCTGAAATTCCACTCTTGTTGCCGGATGATGGATGTCAAGAAATGAAGGATAAAATTCGGAAGAGGAGGTGGGAGAAACTTGCATCACCAGCCATCCGAATCAATGCCAATATCATAAGAGAGTTCTATGCAAATATCCCAAGGCTTGACATGCGTGAGCCCCCAACGTACAAGAGCTATGTGCGGGGGGTGGAAGTAGACTTTGGCCCGGATGCAATCAAGAAAGTCTTGAAACTAAAGTCAGTCCGCTTTAGTGAACCGGGATACCAACAAAGATTGAATGAGGATCAGGATTATGATGAGATTGCGAGAGACATTTGTATGGAGAACTCCGAGTGGGAAGGAGATGACAAGAACAGATATAAGTACCTGAATAGATGTAACCTCACCCCGGAAGCAAAAGGATGGTATGAGTTGATGAAAAGATCAATTCTGGGCACAGTAAACACCTCAGAAGTTAACAGGGAGAGAGCCGTGATGCTACATTGCATCATTGTGGGAGGAGAGATAAGAGTTCATGAAATCCTTGCAAAAGACATTCAAAAGCTGGCTGAGAAGAATTCGGCCGGATCTTGGTTGTACTATCCGAGTACCATTTGGAGGTTGTGTGCAAAGGCTAAAGTTCCAATGGAGGAGGAGAATCCAATGTGGTTAAGCCAAGGCATGCCCATAACCATTGAACGAATGATGATGCCCCTTGAAGCACATCAAGGCCGAAGACCACATGGAATAAGGGAAAGAGAAGAACCAATGGAAGAAGATGAACCACACTTAGAAGAAGAGCCACAAGAGGAGGAGGAACAGCCACACTTTTTCCCACATGGCAATATAGATATGACTCAAATGCAAGAAGCAATAGGAAGATTGTCACAACAGTACATGAGAATTCAAGAAAGGCAAGAGGAATACCATTCACTGTACATGAAAAACCAACAAGCACAAGAAGAAAGGGAGCTAAGAATAATGAACAAACAAAGTGAATTCGAGTCAAGATTCCTTGTGATGCAAGAAGAACATGCTTTTCAATCTCATGAATCTTTTGGGAAGTTGGAACAAATGCAAGCTGAAAATTTGAGGGCTCTCAAAGAGTTCACAACACTCCAAGATGCAAGGTATGGAGTACAAGCCGATTACAACATCAATAGCCAAATCAAACTGAACTATATTGGAGAACATTTGCACAACATGGATCCGGCTTTCCCAACTTTTGATGAATTCTTCAAAAAGAGAAGTGAGGTAGAGGTAAGCAATGCTATGAGACTTGAAGATAGAGTAGAGGAGGCTATGAATAAGGCTGGATTCTGGTGAGGCCAAGAGACACCAAACACGGATGGTGGGAACACTAGCAGCCAAGTGTATGAAAGGAGAAAGAAAAAGCATGACAAATGAAAGGTGGACTTGCTCCTTGTTCATCACTACAAAGAAAAAAGCATGCATTCTATCTGTTCTAAGTTGTCTTTGCATCTTTAAGTAGTTCTTTTTAATTAAAAGTCTTTGCATTATGTTTGTTTCTTTTAAAATAAGTAGGCTAGTTTATGTGTGTGCTTGTGTGTTTACTTTCGCTTGACAAGAAGCATGTGTTGTCCCCTGCATCTTTAAGTTCAATAAGAGAAAAGTTTGAATGTGAAGCAAGATAGTCTCTGTTTAGATAGAAGTAGAATAAAAGTAAATGGTGGTATGTGTGTGGTTGTATAATAGCTCACTTTTAGTGAATAAAGAGCTAGGATATCTCATTCTAAGTAAAGAGTGGCCTACTGTCTATGAATCTCAATTAAAAAAAAATTTCCTTGGTTAGAAAGAAAAACAAAAAGAAGGAAAGAAAAGAGATAGCCAAAAAGTGGCAGAACAAAAGGAAACAAAAAGAAACAAAGCTGGACACCAATAGCTTGAACTTTAAAATATATGCCTGTGGTGTCTTTGTACTAGGATCTGCTTGGATTAGTAAGCTCTTAGGAGTGCATCAACACTCGGTGACTTGGGTTAACTAATCCGGGATCATCAGCTGAAAGTCCACTATCAAGAGCAACCTAACTACAAGGCATTTAGTAACCCAAAGAGGTGTTGGGCAACAATGTTTTAAGAAGGAATGTGAGCCAAGTGTCTATGGTGAATAATGTGTCAAGTATAAAGAAAAGAAAATGAACTTGCTACACATGACACTCAAATAAAGCTTATAAACAAAGTAATAGCCAAGGATAAAGGAATAATGAGAGGTCATAGCAGTATGTTACTTGAAGCTTGAAGGAGACTTTCTAGGCCTAGGAGTCAATAAGAAGTGAGTATTTACATATCCACACAAAATCCCATGAACTATTAATAATACTCTGCTAGCATGAACATCCTCTTCCATTTCATTCTTTCTTCTCAATAAATCCTTTCTTGCTTGGGGACAAGCAAGTTTTAAGTTTGGTGTTGTGATGACAAGTCATCTTAGCCTATTTTAACTAGTCTTTTTCTTTTGTTTTCATTAGAATTATGCACTTTCTTGAGCTACAAGCAAGCCAATTAGGTAGATTTTCATGTTTTCTTTGATTGAATCAACCATGTATGAATTCATGCTATTTCATGAGGTTTTATACTATAATTGTCATATATTATGAAAGAATGAATATCTCATGATTTTAAGCATAGCTTTGATGTGTTTGGTTGATTAATGATAGGTGAAGAAAGCTTGGAGAAAGGTTGAAGCAAGAAGGAATGGCTAGGAGTAAAGAGAAGACAATGGAATAAGTGAAATTGAACCAGGAAGCAAAAAGTTGGACCTAAAGTTAGCCTCAAACTTTTGCACAAACTTTTGGGTGAAAAGTTAGCCTCAACGTTAGCCCCTAACTTTGAGGCTAACGTTGGAACTTGAAAATCACTCCCTGGGTACCAAAAGTTTGCGCCAACGTTAGCCCCTAACTTTGAGGCTAACGTTGGCACATGAAAATCACCCCTGGGCACCAAAAGTTTGCGCCAACGTTAGCCCCTAACTTGGAGGCTAACGTTGGCACATGAAAACTATAAGGGGAGGAGCAAAAGTTTGCGCCAACGTTAGCCCCTAACTTGGAGGCTAACGTTGGCGCCACAAGTGCACCAAGGAAGGCCAACGTTGGTGCAAAAGTTAGACCCCTAACTTTTGCACCAACGTGAGTATCAGCAAGATGTGGGAGCTGATATGAAAAGTTGGACCAAAAGTTAGACCCTAACTTTTGCTCCAACTTTTGGTCCAACTTTTGCAAAACTCCAACCCGGTTCAATTGGTTCACTTTGGTTCTTCTCCAAACTTCAAGAGCAATCAACCAAGGCCTCTTTCAACCCAATTCCACCAAGAGCAAAGGCCCAACTCAAGGCTTGAAGATCATTTGAAGAAAGTGTATAAATAGGATAGAATTCAAGTTCTTCGGGGAGCTTTCTTTTGGAATTTTCATAATAGTTTTCGGAGAGCTTTGGATATTGAGTGATCTTTAATTTCTTTGTCTTGGGGAAGGAGAATTCACTTCTCTTCCTCTCAGTTTCATTATTTTCAATTTCAATTACAATTGTCTTGGATTTTGGGTTGGAGAATTGAAGAAATTCTGTTTCAATCTCAACCTTGGATCTCACTGCTTTATTTACTGCTTGATTGGATTTCAATTTCTGTTAATTGCTCTTCATCCACTTTCTTTGAATTTCAATTACAATTTCTTGTTGGATCTAGGAAGGCATTGAGATCTAGACTTGGTTTTCTAGTCTCTGGGTCCTGAGATCTAATTTCCCAATTTTACATTCTCTGTTACTGTTTTCCATGTTCATTTACTTTTCTGCTCTGAGATCCAATTTGATCCCACACCTCTTCTACTTCTCTGCTTGATGCAATTTACTTTTCCTTGTTTAAATTCTGCAAATCCAATCCCCAATTCCCTTTACAATTCCAGCCGTTTACATTTCTTGCATTTTAAGATTCCGCAATTTATATTTCTTGCATTTTAAGTTTCTGCTATTTAATTTCTTGTTCTTTAAGATTCAGCACTTTAATTCCCTGTTCTCTTTACTTCCATGCAATTTAATTTCTGCAAATCACAAAATACTCAACCAAATCTTGATTCGCTTGACTAAATTAACCACTAAGCTAAAATTGCTCAATCCTTCAATCCCTGTGGGATCGACCTCACTCCCGTGAGTTTTTATTACTTGATACGACCCGGTACACTTGCCGGTTAGATTTGTGTGTTTTGGGAGAAATTTATTTTTATTACTTGATACGACCCGGTACATTTTGCTATGAGCTCTCCATGCTCATTCTTCACTGTAGTGACTCCAGACTTCTTGGGCACCACTTGTACTGGGCTTACCCATTCACTGTCTGAAATGGGATATATGATACCGGCTTCCAATAGTCTGGTCACTTCCTTTTTGATAACTTCCAAGATGGTGGGATTCAATCTTCTTTGGGGTTGATGGACAGGTCTTGCTCCCTCTTCTAAAAATATTCTGTGCTCACATACTTGAGGGTTGATGCCTACTATGTCTGCCAAGCTCCACCCAATTGCCTTCTTATGCGTCCTCAGCACATCAAGTAACTGTTCTTCTTGTTGAGAAGTAAGTTCCCTTGCAATGATAACTGGAAACCTCTGCTCATCTTCAAGATAAGCATATTTGAGATGTGGAGGGAGGGGTTTCAATTCTAACTTTTGAACATGGGCAGGCTCTGGAGCTTGTGAAAATGACGAAGTGCCCTCATTGTCAGTTAAGAGGGTCCCCACACTTGGACCTTGTTTAGTGTGCCTCTCTTCTAACTCTTCCTTGTGAACTTCAGCTACACTTTCATCTTCTGGGGGATTGTCAATAACTCCGTTCATATTGAAGATTACTATGCGGCCATCTATTTCAAAGGAGTATGTTCCTGAAAAGGCATCCAATTTGAATTTTGATGTCTTCAGGAATGGTCTTCCAAGTAGGATTGATGATGGCTTATCTGAATCATTATGGGGCATCTCCAAGATATAAAAATCAGTGGGAAATGTAAGCCCTTTAATGTTTACCAAAACATCTTTAGCAACTCCGGCCGCTGTAATAATGCTTTTATCTGCTAACACAAAACGAGCTGCCGACCTTTTTAAGGGAGGGAGCCTCAAAATATCATATATAGACAAAGGTATTATACTGACACATGCTCCTAAATCACACATGCAATCATAAATTACTACACCACCAATAGTACAGCTAACTATACAAGGACCTGGATCACTACATTTTTCAGGTAATCCTCCCATTAAAGCAGATATAGAACTACCTAAAGGAATAGTTTCTAATTCATTAATTTTGTCTTTATGGATACATAAGTCTTTTAGAAACTTTGCATATTTAGGTACCTGCTGAATAACATCAAAAAGAGGAACAATTACCTCAACCTTTTTGAATATTTCTACCATTTTGGGGTCAGGTTCCAGCTGCTTCCTGGGCTTCCTTGCAAGTTGTGGAAATGGAATAGGAGTAGCGTTTTCTGTGGTGTTTGCGCCTTTTGGTGCTTCCTCCTGTGGTTGAGCTAATTCTTCTTCAGCTATGTCCTGTATGTCCTCTTCCTCTTCAACATCTTCTATTTCTACTACCTCTTCAGCTGAGGTGTGTTCTGGTGGAATTGGTTCCTCCTGATTCCTCTCCTGTAGTGTGGTTCCAGACCTTAGGGTGATGGCATTAATGCCTCCCTTTGGATTGGGTAATGGTTGAGAGAGAATTCTAGTGGAGCTTGAAGGTTGGTTACTGGAATTTTGCGTTGATCCAATCTGTGACATAAGATCTTGCAAAGTAGAGGTGAGACCATTCAGACTGGCATTAATACTATTCATGATGTTACTTTCCATGGTCTGTTGTCTTCGCTCAAAAGATTGTAGTAGCTCTTCATTAGGAGATATAGAAGAATGAGTAAATTGAGAGGTCTGCTGTTGATTGTTCTGTGGTCCTTGGTTTTGCCTCAGGTGAGGTGCTCTGTAAGGTTGATTCTGCTGTCTGTTGTTGTTATTATTCCATCTCTGATTTCCCTGATTATCTCTGCCTCCTCTGTTATTGTTGTCCCTCCAATTCTGGTTAGAATTGTCCTGCCATCCATGGTTATTATTTCCACTTTGATTGTACCCTTGGTTGGGGCGATCATAGAAGTTATGAGTGGATGCCACCATGTTGTCTTCTTGTTGGAGTTGTGGGCATTCATCATTGTAATGGCTATAATCAGCACAGATTCCGCAAATTCTCTGCGGGACCAGTTGTTGGTTTTGATGTGGTGGAGGAGGTTGAGCTTGCTGAGCTTGTTGTTGATTCAATTGCATTTGCTTCAGTAAGTTGGTCATCTCACATATACTCTGATCTAGAGCCACAGTCTCTCTGCTAGAGGATACTTTTGCAACGGCTTTTGAACGGCCTTGCTTTTGTCTGTGGTTCCTAGTAGATTCAGCTAAATCATTTATCAATTGCGAAGCCTCATCAGTGGTCTTGTACTTCTTCATAGACCCATTGCTAGCACTTTCCAATGTGGTCTTATCTTGGGGCCTCATGCCCTGTGTGATATAGCTAAATAACACTATCTTGTCAATCATGTGGTGGGGGCATGCTTCCAGAAGATTATTGAAGCGCTCCCAGTATTCAAAGAGAGTCTCATTGTCATCCTGAACAATTGTGGAAATATCCTTCCGCAGTTTATCAATAACTTCAGATGGAAAGAATTTCTCCAAAAACTCCTTTCTGAGTGTATCCCAGTTGGATACATTTGCTAGAGGTTGAGTGTAGTACCACTCTCTTGCTTTTTCCTCAAGAGAAAATGGGAAAGCTTTCAGCAAAATTGAAGTTTCATCAGTACCATCACGCCTGACAGTAGAAAAGGCTGCCTGGAAATCTCTCAAGTGCTTGATAGGCTCTTGAGCAGGTAGGCCATGAAACTTGGGCATCAAATTTAGCAGTGCGGTCTTTATTTCAAAATCTGTAGCTACCGCTGGATGATGCGCTTGAAACGGTTGCATTGTAAAATCAGGGGCTCCTTCCTCCTGGATGGTAACTCTCCTAGCTGCCATGTCTTCTGCACGTAAAACAACTGAATCAGTAGAATGGGGGCTGGTTTCTTCCTCAAGTTCACTTTCAGATCCGTCCTCAGAGCGGACTAACCGATGTTGTTCTCGCCTTATTCGTGAAATAGTCCTTTCAATTTCAGGATCGAATATTAGCAACCGCGGATCAGGAAGTGAACGCGTCATTTCACGAAAGAAACATGCAGCTCATAGTAGCAAAATAAAATAAAATGTAAATAAATAAATTCTAATTAATGACTTTAGCACTCTATTGCAACTCTCCGGCAACGGTGCCAAAAATTGATGAGGCACAGAAGTTGGTGAATTAAAAATTATTAAAATAGTTACGTTGCATGTATAGTTCTTAACTCACCGAAAATCTGCCTATCAATTTAGAAATATGTCACAGAGAGTTTAATTTAAAAATTACTGGGAGTTTAAGTCCCAGGTCGTCTCCTAACGAGTTGCAGAAAAGTGTGCTATTTTATTAATCAGATGTTCCAAGAAGTTGAGTTAAGTAGGTGGAAAATTAAATTGAGAAAATTCAAATAATATGAATAAAAGCCTTGACTGGGAGTTGATTAGTTGGAACCTCTATCATTGATGGGATGATTTCAAGATTAATTTATAATCAATGGTTGTTCTGTTTAGTTATTCTTTACTAGGTAAAGGAAAGTCAAACAAGTTGGAATGCTAGATCTGTTCACGAGTTGTAACCCACTTAGATCAAAGGGATTGGTGTTAGTGATTAGATAACAATCCAACAGTTAACCCAATTACAAATTTTCTTTCAATCCTTCCAACTCAAGAGTTCCTTTCAATCAACTCCCTATCAAGTGAGGGAACTACTCACTCATTGTAAATAATATATCCATAACACATGAAAGGGAATTAAAAGAAGACATGATTATTGGAATGGAAAATAAATTAAAATGGAAGAAATAATCCTTGTACTGAATAATCATGAAAATATTCAATTGACAAAATTGAACAAAGCAAAGAACATGGAAGAATAAAACCAAGTTAAGAGAACGAACTAGAAAGACGAAGTCTTGATGAGGAAATAACTCTTCTCAATGTTCCAATGCTAAGACCAATTGAAAATTAAAATTCCTAAAACCTAGAGAAAGAAACCTAAAGGAGTAAAACTAGATCTAAAACTGAAAACTGTGTAGAATGAATGTTGTGTTTTGTTTCTGCATATTCTCTGGCTCTAGTCTGCTATTCCGGGCCGAAAACTGGGTCAAAATAAGGTCTAAAATCGCCCCCAGCGAATTCTGCAGATTATGCAGATCGCACATGTCACACGATCGCGTCATCCATGCGGACGCGTCATTCGCATTTTTCCTTGCCACGCGTTCGCGTCGTCCACGCTACCGCGTCGCCTTAGCTTTTCCAATCCGCGTGAGCCATGCGGCCACGTCACTGCGATTTGCTCTCCTTCGCGCGGTCGCGTGAGCCATGTGATCGCGTCACTTCTCGCTGGTTATCTCCTCAAATTCTTGTGTTTCTTCCATTTTTGTTAGCTTCCTTTCCAATCTCCAACTCGTTCATGCCCTATAAAGTCTGAAACACTCAACACACAAATCACGGCATCGAATGGAATAAAGGAGAATTAAAATTACATAATTAAAGTCTCTAGGAAGCAGTTTTCAAACATGTTATAAATTCAGGAAGGAATTATAATTTCATGCTAATTTAATGAATAAGTGGGTAAGGATCATGATAAAACCACACAATTAAACACAATATAAACAATAAAATAGTGGTTTATCAGGTGCCATTGAGTTGAGAGAGTGTGTTTGAGGTTGTGGAAAAAAAATTTTGGGGAAGGTTGCAAGAGAGGCAAGCAAAACCTTGTTTTGCTCCAACACCAAACTTAGGACTTGATTGTCCCAATCAAGAAAAGGGAAAAGAAGTAGGGGAAGAGAAGTAGTGGAAGTCGAAAAGAGAAAAGAAGAAGAAAGGTGTTTGGATTCTTTTTTGTGTGTGATTAGGGGTTTGAAGTGGGAGAAGAGTTGGGAAAGTTAGGCTTTTATAGGGGGTGAAGAGTGCGGTTTGAATGGTGGGAAATAAAAAGGATTTAATGTTTTCCCACTTGGGGAGTGGCGCCTAGCGTGGGAAGAGGCGCCAACCCTTATCTCATTGTGCCTCTTGCATGTGTTGAGTTCCAAAGTGTAAGTACACTTTGACTTCTTTGCTTTATGAGTTATTCACCATGTGGGTCCCATATTTTCTCCTGAAAATGAAACTAAAACCCGTTAGTAATGACAAAAGAATCCTTCACATTCCTTCTTATCACGGGTAAGTGGGATTGCAACTGATGGGTGTCCCTTGGGACACCAAACTTAATCCTATTACATCTTAATAAATTGGTTTCATCATTGTGTATTTAATGTGTTCATAAGGATGAAATAACTCCAATCTCTTTATTTTCTTTTGTTCCTAATCTCTTCTGAATACATTAAACCACGTTTATGCTCTTGCCAAGATATTAAGTGCTTTCAGATTGAGTAGAATTAGGCTTGCTAGGTGATCCTTGTATGGTGGTAGCCACACCAAACTTAACCTCTGGGCTTACTCTTTGAAATCAAGTTATCAAAATGGTTGTAAGCGTAGATTTAGTGGGTGAGTGGCCACACAAAACTTAGCCTTTTAGCTAGTTCTCAGCTCACTTACTCATCATTAGTACATGCATTCATCAAGTTGCAATTCCGGAATAAAAGAGACACAAGAATGTCAGGTTGTCCTAACTATCAAAATTGATATTTAAACTTCCTAACCTACCACTTGCAATCTAATTCTTAATGGTAATGCAACACAAGTGTGAAACTGAAACTTAAACTATCTAAAGCAATGAATTTTAAATTACTTCTAAGAAAAACAATAAATCAAAAGGATAAAGTGTTGGGGTGCCTCCCAACTAGCGCTTCTTTATTGTCACTAACTTGACACTCCTCCATCTTTAGTTGAGCTTGTAGCTCACTCTCTGCTCCTCTAAGGAACCTCCCAAGTAATGTTTGAGTCTATGGCCATTGACAGTGAAAGTTCTCTGAGTCTTGTCCTCCATGAGCTCTACATGACCATAGGAAAACACCTTGAGTATCATGAAGGGTCCTGACCATCGAGACTTAAGTTTCCCAGGAAAGAACTTGAGTCTCGAGTTGTACAGCAGCATCTTTTGTCCTTTAGTGAACTCCCTTCTTGCTATCTTTTGATCATGCCACCTTTTTGTGTTCTCTTTGTAGATTTTTGCATTCTCATATGCTTGATTTCTAAATTTCTCCAGCTCATTGAGCTGCATTAATCTTCTTTCTCCAGCAGTTTGCTCATCATAGTTTAGCATTTTTAGAGCCCAAAACGCTCTATGCTCAAGCTCAACTGGTAAGTTACAAACCTAGCCATATACTAGTTGGTATGGGGACATCCCAATGGGTGTCTTGTAGGCTGTCCTGTAGGCCCATAATGCATCATCCAGCTTCTTAGACCAATCCTTTCTTAAGCTTCCAACAGTTTTTTCAAAAATCCTTTTTAGTTTTCTGTTTGAAATCTCAGCTTGCCCGTTGGTCTGTGGGTGATATGGAGTTGCCACCTTGTGCTTGACTCCATACCTGAGAAGGAGTGTCTCAAGTTGTTTGTTGCAGAAGTGTGTCCCTCCATCACTAATGAGGGCTCTAGGAACTCCAAATCTGCTGAAGATGTTCCTTCTCAAGAAGCTTATCACACCTTATTGTCATTTATCGCAGTGGCTATGGCTTCTACCCATCGTGAGACATAATCAACAGCCACCAATATGTAACTATTTGAGTAGGAGGTTGAAAAAGGTCCCATAAAGTCAATTTCCCATACATCAAATAGTTCAAGCTCTAGTATGAATTGCTGTGGCATCTCATTTCTCTTGGTTAGATTACCAGCCCTTTGGCATTCATCACATCTTGACACCAATTCCTTAACATCCTTGAACATTGTTGGCCAGTAAAATCTGGATTGAAGCACTTTTGTTGTTGTTCTTTCTCCACTGAAGTGGCCTTCATATGCGGATCCATGGCACTGCCACAGCACTTCCTGCCCTTCTTCATGAGAGACACACCTTCTCAAGATTCCATCAGCACACTTCTTGAACAGATAGGGGTCATCCCAGATGTAGTGTTCGGCATCCTTGATTAGCTTTCTCCTCATGTGTTTGTTGATATTGGTTGGTAGTTCCCCAATAGCCTTAAAATTAGCAATGTCTGCAAACCAAGGGGCTACTCGGATCATCATCAACTGCTCATCAGGGAAGCTTTCATTTACTGTAACCTGGTGCGTCTCTTCTTCTTCTTGTGGAATCCTTGAGAGGTGGTCAGCTACCTTGTTCTTTGCTCTGCTCCTATCTTTAATCTCAATGTCAAATTCTTGGAGTAGCAGAATCCATCTTATTAATCTTGGCTTAGATTCTTGTTTGGTAAGCAAGTATTTGAGTGCTGCATGATCAATGAATACAATTACTTTAGAGCCAATAAGACATCATCTAAACGTATCAAAAGCAAAGACTATGGCTAAAAATTCTTTCTCTATTGTAGTGTAGTTCCTTTGATTCTCGTTAAGGACCTTGCTAGCATAGTAAATAACATGTACTAGCTTGTCTTTTCTCTGTCCTAGAACAGCACCAACAGCAAAATTAGATGCATCACACATTAATTCAAAAGAAAGATCCCATCTAGGTGGTGCTATAATAGGTACAGAGGAGAGTCTCTTCTTAAGCTCATCAAAGGCTACCATGCATTCTCTATCAAAAACAAAGGAAATATTTGAGACAAGTAGGTTGCTAAGAGGTTTTGTAATCTTTGAAAAGTCCTTGATGAACTTTCTATAGAACCCAGCGTGTCCCAAAAAGTTTCTGATTGCCTTGACATTGCAAGGTGGAGGTAATTTCTCAATTACTTCCACCTTTGCCTTGTCTACTTCTATGCCATTTTTTGAAATCTTGTGGCCAAGAACCACCCCTCAGTTACCATAAAATAGCACTTCTCCCAGTTCAAAACCAGGTTGGTTTCTTGGCACCTTTTTAGCACCAGGGCAAGATGACATGGGCAATTAGAATATGAGTTTCCAAACATAGAAAAGTCATCCATGAATACTTCTATGAACTTCTCAACTGGTGAACGAAATTGTGATCTCAACGGCGCCAAAAACTTGGTGCGCACGATTATAATCTCAACTCCTTTTCACAACTCCGCACAACTAACCAGCAAGTGCACTGGGTCGTCCAAGTAATAAACCTTACGTGAGTAAGGGTCGATCCCACGGAGATTGTCGGCTTGAAGCAAGCTATGGTCATCTTGTAAATCTCAGTCAGGCATATTCAAATGGTTATGGGATTTTGATAATTAAAATATAAATAAACATAAAATAAGATAGAAATACTTATGTAATTCATTGGTAAGAATTTCAGATAAGCGTATGGAGATGCTTTGTTCCTTCTGAATCTCTGCTTTCCCACTGCCTCCATTCAATCCTTCATACTCCTTTCCATGGCAAGCTGTATGTTGGGGGATCACCGTTGTCAATGGCTACCGTCCGTCCTCTCAGTGAAAATGGTCCAAATGCACTGTCACCACACGGCTAATCATCTGTCGGTTCTCACTCATACTGGAATAGGATCCGTTGATCCTTTTGCGTCTGTCACTACGCCCAGTACTCGTGTGTTTGAAGCTCGTCACAATCATCCCATCCCAGATCCTACTCAGAATACCACAGACAAGGTTTAGACGTTCTGGATCTCAAGAATGCTGCCAATTGATTCTAGCTTATACCACGAAGACTCTGATCTGAACCAGGAGCCCAAGAGATAAACACTCAAGCTATTGCGGATAGAACGGAAGTGGTTGTCAGGCACGCATTCATATGCGATAATGATGATGAGTGTCACAGATCATCACATTCATCAGGTTGAAGTACGAGTGAATATCTTGGAATAAGAATAAGCTTGAATTGAATAGAAAAATAATAGTACTTTGCATTAATTCATGAGGAACAGCAGAGCTCCACACCTTAATCTATGGGGTGTAGAAACTCCATCGTTGAAAAATACATAAGTGAAAGTGGTCAAGGCATGGCCGAATGGCCAGCCCCCTAAACGTGATCTCTAAACATAAAATTATCCAAAATATGTGAAATAAATCACTAAAAGTAGTTTTTATACTAAACTAGTAGCTAGGGTTACATAAGATGAGTAAAAGATGCAGAAATCCACTTCCGGGCCCACTTGGTGTGTGCTTGGGATGAGCATTGAGCTTTCAGGTGTAGAGACTCTTCTTGGAGTTAAACACCAAGTTGTAGCCTGTTTCTAGCGTTTAACTCTGATTTGCAACCTGTTTCTGGCGTTTAACTTCAGAATAGGGCAGGAAGTTGACGTTTGAACGCCAGTTTGCGTCATCAAAACTCGGGCAAAGTATGAACTATTATATATTGCTGGAAAGCCCTGGATGTCTACTTTCCAACACAATTAAGAGCGCGTCAATTGGGTTTCTATAGCTCCAGAAAATCCACTTTGAGTGTAGGGAGGTCAGAATCCAACAGCATCTGTAGTCCTTCTTCAGCCTCTGAATCAGATTTTTGCTCAAGTCCCTCAATTTCAGCCAGAAAATACCTGAAATCACAGAAAAACACACAAACTCATAGTAAAGTCCAGAAATGTGATTTTTATTTAAAAACCAATAAAAATATACTAAAAACTAACTAAATCATACTAAAAACTACTTAAAAACAATGCCAAAAAGCTTATAAATTATCCGCTCATCATTAACCATGTCCCGAAAAGATGGAGAGCATGCACCTTTGGAATGTTGCAGGTGCATTGCACAATCCAAAGGGCATTCTCCTATAAGCAAAGACTCCATAGGGACAAGTAAAAGAGGTTTTCTCCTAGTCTTTAGGATCTACAACTATTTGGTTGTAGCTAGAGTAACCATCCAGGAAGCAGTAGTATTTGTGTCCTGCGAGTCTTTCAAGCATCTTATCCATGAAGGGCAGTGAAAAGTGGTCTTTTCGGGTAGCTTCATTGAGTTTCCGATAGTCAATGCACATACGCCATTCGGTCACTGTCTTTGTGGGTATCAGTTCATTCTTCTCATTTGACACAACAGTGATCCCTCCCTTCTTTGGGACTACTTGCACCGAGCTTACCCAAGGGCTGTCTGAGATGGGGTAGATCACCCCTGCTTACCACAATTTCAACACTTCTTTTTGAACCACTTCATTCATGGTTGGATTCAGCCTCCTTTGTTGTTGCCTTGAAGGTTTGGCATCTTCTTCAAGTAGGATCTTGTGCATGCATATTAAAGGACTGATCCCTTTTAAATCTGAAAGTGTCCAGGCTATGGCATCCTTGTGTTATCTCAGTACTTGGATAACCTCCTCTTCTTGTTCCTTACTCAGACTTGAATTTATGATCACTGGGTGAATGCTGTTGGCACCCAAATATGCATATTTCAAGCTGGGTGGCAAGGTTTTCACCTCTAGTTTTGGTGCCTCTGCTTCTTTGTTGTCCGTAGTGGTTGGCATGATTGAATTCTTCATGCTTCTTTGTGGTAGTTCTCCACTTGATGCTTGTTCCAGCCCCATAGTTCTTTCACATTGTTCTTCTTCCAAAATCCCTTGAACTATCTGTTTTATGGTGTCTACCATCATGCATTCTCCTATGGACTCCTTGGGGTAACTCATTGCCTTAAAGACGTTGAAGACCATCTTTTCTTCATGTAATCTCAAGACTAGTTCCCTTTTTGCACATCAATGATGGCTCCAGCAGTAGCTAGGAATGGCCTTCCTAGGATGATTGATGTGTTTGCCTCTTCTTCCATGTCCAGCACAACAAAATCAGCTGGGAAAATGAATTTCTCCACTTTCACCAACAAGTCTTCCACTACCCCATGTGGAAACTTAAATGTTCTGTCAGCCAATTGGAGTGCCATTCTTGTTGGTTTGGCTTCCTCAATCTTTATCCTTCTTATCATGGTTAGGGACATGAGGTTTTTGCTAGCTCCTAGGTCACACAAGGCTTTCTCAATAGTGATATCCCCTATGATGCAGGGGATTTGGAAACTCCCTGGGTCCTTCATCTTCTGAGGTAGCTTTTTTTGTATGATGGCACTACATTCCTCAGTTAGTACTATGGTCTCCTTTGCCCCCCCAGTTCCTTTTTCTTGTTATGAGATCTTTCAAGAATTTGGCATAAACTGGCATTTGCTCCAATACCTCAGCAAATGGTATATTGATTTGGAGCTTCTTGAAGATCTCTAGGAACTTAGTGAATTAGCCATCCTTCCCATCTTTTTCCAGCCTTTGTGGGTATAGTGCCTTTGGCACATAAGGCTTCAAGACTGGTTTTGATGAAGATGGAGTAGGGTTCTCTCCTTCATTCTTATTTTCATGCTTTTCTGCAACTTCTTCTTCATAGTTGCCTTTGCTTGGGGTTCCTTCTTCCACAACTTTCCCACTTCTAAGTGTAATAGCCTTACATTCCCCTCTTGGGTTGGCCATGGTATCACTGGGAAATGTGTGTGTGGACATTGGGATTTGCTTGGATAAGATCCCTACTTTTACTTCCAACTTTGAGATTGTTGCACCTTGATTTTTCATATTTGATCTGTATTCTTCTTGGTTGTCGTCTATCCTTCTGTTAGTCTACGTTTGTCTCTCCATAAAGGTAGAGACAGCTCCTGCAAGCTATGATGATAATTGTGCTATTGCAGCCTCCATCCTCTCAAAGTTACTCTTGATTTCACATGGTTGCATAGTTGAGGGTGGTGTGTCTTGATGGTGGTTATTGTGTGTTGGTTGATTGCCATGGTATGATATGTTTTGTGAGTTATGGTAAGGTCTATGGTTGCCTGTTTGATGATTGGGGTTGTGAGTGTTGTGTTGATTTGATGGATAAGGTTTGTTATGGTCCTTGTTATGGCTTTGTTGGTTTTCCCACCCAAAGTTTAGGTGGTTCTTCCAACCTGGGTTGTATGTCTTAGAGTTTGGATCATATGGTGGTCTGGATGAGTTGTTCACATAATTAGCTTGTTCCCAGTCACCTTCAGATTCTGATGCACTTCCTTCTTATTGAGGAGTTTGGTCTTGAATGGCTAAAACTTGAGTAGCCTCCATCTTCTTGGTTAAGGCTGCTAGTTGTGCTACAATTGCCTTGTTTTGAGCTAAAAAAGCATCCACAGAATTGAGTTCTAGTACTCCTTTCTTCTGAGTTCTTTCTGAAGCATAGAAATACTCATTTTTAGGTACAATCTCGATGACATCTATGGCTTCTTCAATTGTTTTTTTCTTATTGAGTGACCCTCCTGAAGAATGATCCATGGCCTTCTTTGATTCATAGGACAGCCATTCACAGAAGATGTGTAGTTGCACCCACTCATTGAACATTTCTGGTGGGCATCTTCTTGTCAAATCCTTGAATCTCTCCTAGGCCTCATAAAGTGTTTCACCATCTTGTTGTCTGAAAGTTTGCACCTCAGCTCTTAGCCTGTTGATTCTTTGTGGAGGATAAAATCTTGCAAGGAATCTGTTTACAACATCCTCCCATGTGGTTAGACTCTCTTTGGGGAATGCTTCCAACCACTTTGCTGCCTTATCTCTGAGTGAGAAAGGGAACAAAAGTAGCTTGTAGGTGTCAGGGTGCACACCATTGGACTTTACAATGTCACAAATCCTCAAGAATGTACTGAGATATTGATTTGGGTCCTCCTGGGCTCCTCCTCCATATGAATAATTATTCTGAACAAGTGTGATGAGTTGAGGTTTCAACTCAAAGTTGTTAGAATGGATTATTGGTTTGAAGATGCTGCTGCCACAGTTTCCTAGATTTGGGTTGATGTAGGAGCCTAAGACTCTCCTCTCTTGCCCAACATGATTTCTAGCATCTCCTCCAACATTGTCCTGTACTTCGTCATCCATGGTGGTTCGCAGATCTTCCTCCACTAGTTCCTCTCTAACTATGCCTTTGCCTCTAGCCTGCCTCCTTAATCTAAGGAAGGTCCTCTCAATTTCACTATCGAAGGAAGATGAAGTTTCTCCCCTTCTACCTGTCATACATTCAACAAACAGCAAGTGGACGACGAGTGAAAGAATCACTATAGTAAGATTAGTGGTTAGCTTCGTTGATGCAATTAATCAAACAGTTAGAAGAATGGAAATATGGATAGTGAATAGCTAAAATAATCAAAGTAAAACTAAGGAAACAGAGTAAACAGAAAAGTAAGGAGCTAAAAGGTAAATAACAAGGGAAAAAATGCTTAATCTAGCTCTCCAATCAATTTAATTACTGTCAAATTTAAACCAATCCCCGGTAACGGCGCCATAAAACTTGATGAGTCTGAATTCACACCCCATTCAAAAAATGGTATCGTATCCACAGAAATTGGTAAATTTGAGCAGTTTTAATCAATTGATGAATTAGTCAAGCGAAACAGATAGATTGTGATTTGCAGAATTATAAATGGCGGAAATGTAATTGGCTAAAATGTAAAGGAAAGCAATAAAGTGCAGAAATGGAAATGGCAGAATGTAAAGTGCAGAATTATAATTGACTTAATTGTAAATGGGAATGGGGAATTGAAAAATGTAAAAGCAAACTATAAAGAAAGTGATAGATAAGAATGGGGAAATTTTATTGAGATCAGGAGATGTTGTCTCTTTGGATCAATTTCAGCTTATATCCTCTTCAATCATGCAACTCATTGACCTATTGGCAATCATGATTGATTGAGTCCCAATCCCTTGGTGACTCAATCTCTCAGATCTTGATCAATAGCCAATTCCTTGGTCTAATTGTTCATAAAGAGAGATATGCTTGGTCCCTGATTATACCACACATCATCATAGGTCCAAGTAGAGGGAGGATTATATGTCACCATATCCAAACACCAAAACCCAGATCCTACTTAACTGTGAGAAGGGATTTCAAGCATGGTTTCATGTTTCCTTTCCCAAGGTTCCCATGAAACACATTTTGCATTCAATCTCTTTTTCAAGATAATTGAACACTAAGCATTAAAAACAAAATTCCTTCTAGCAAATCAAAGAGAATATGAAGAGAAGAAGAATTTCACTATCATCAATCCATCAAGTACAATAGAGCTCCCTCTCTCAATGAGAGGGAATTTAGCTACTCATAGCTCAAAGAAAAGTACTCAAAAGTAACGAAGATGATGAAGTGTAAAAGTGAATCTCAAAACTAATCTCCCTAACTGCTTAACCCTTTTCAGTACTTATTGGGGGTATTTATACTACTCCTAGCTCTCAAAATAAAAGAATTACAAAAGTGAAAAGGAAAATTACAATTTGGTGGGAAAAAAAACTCAATAAGCGTGACTTCCCAACTGGCGCGTGGCTGGCGCTTCAGTGGCGTGTCATGTGCTCCTCCAATTCTGGCTTGGCGTGCCACGCCCAGTCCCTCAACTGGCACGCTCTTCTTCAATAACATCCCTGGCGTGCCACGCCTTCGAGCTCAAGTGGCATGCCCAGGGTCTTTTAATACCCATGTAGCCTGGCGTGCCACGCCTTCGAGCTTAAGTGGCACGCCCTAGCCTCTTTCCTCTTTTTCTTGCCTCTGGAGACTTGAACTAGCGTGGCATGCCCAGGGTCTGGCGTCTCACGCCTTTGCTGCACGCTTGAACAAGCTCTCTGAAAAGTTGAACTAGCGTGGCACGCCCAAGGTTTGGCGTGCCACGCCCTTTGTAAGGAAGTGATTCTTCTGTTTGGCGTGCCACGCCACGAACTCAAGTGGCACACCCCAATGGCTTTTGCCTCCTAGATGACACTGGCGTGCCACGCCTGAGGTCCAAGTGGCACACCCAAGTAAGGAATAGTGGATGGCGTGCCACGCCCTTGACACCAAGTGGCACGCCCATGTATTTGGCCTCCTTCATCCTTTTTGGAAACTTGTACCAGCGTGCCACGCCTAGACGCTGGCGTGCCACGCCCATGATCTTGCCTTGGTTCCAGCAGCTGGCGTGATGCCCAGCACTCAAGTGGCACGCCATAGTGAGATTCTTGGACTGGCGTGCCACGCCTTCGATACCAAGTGGCACGCCCAGCCCTTGTTTTGTCTTCTTTGTGCATTGGTGTACCACGCCTGGTTGCTCAAGTGGCACGCCAAAGTGAGAATAAGAGCTTAGCATGCCACGCCTTCGACCTCAAGTGGCACGCCCAGACCTCTTTGGCCTTCAGCCCCTTCTCTAGGATTTTGTACCAGCGTGCCATGCCATGCTACTCAAGTGGCACGCCCATATATTTGTGGACTTCTCAAGCTTGGCATGCCACCCCTGGTTCCTCAAGTGGCACGCCCAAGTGACTTTTTGGAGCTGGCGTGCCACGCCTTCGATACCAAGTGGCACGCCATAGTGATGTTTCCTCCTGGAGTGATGAGCTGGCATGCCACGCCCCTTGGCTCAAGTGGCACACCCATAGTAGGTGATGGGTTAGGCGTGCCACGCCCCTTTAGTGTCCTCCATTGTTGCTCTCTGGAATTTTGTACTAGCGTGTCACGCCCAGTCTCTGGCGTGCCACGCCCATGTGAATGCTTGAGATTCCCTTCTAGATTTCAGTACTGGCGTGCCACGCCTAGCTCCTGGCATGCCACGCCGATGCATTTTTATGGCGTTTGCTCCAAGTGGCACGCCAGTTTTACACACCCAGCTTCTTTGTTGCTTTCTTCCCATTTTTGTTATCTTTTTCACCTGAAATTCAGCACAACTCATCTCAAAGCAATGTACTATAATATTCATCAAATAATGCATGAATTGCAATGATCAAATGAGATTTATGATCTTTTATGGTCCTCTTTATGCAAGAAAGAAGGGTAGATGATGCAAGTCATCAACCGGCTTGACCGGCAAGGAAAGTGAAGAGAGCGCCGCAACAAGCGCCGATTTACATACCTCAAGGAGCTACTTGTTGGTAACCAACCACCTGAAGAAGACCCAGACACCCCGGACTCCACTTCATTTACCAGCACAGGGAGCCATGACGGTCCCGATTGTGGAGATGCTGCTACCAGCCCCCCTTTGTTCCTGACTAATGGCACCGAGGACGGTGCCAAGCTTTAAGTGTGGGGAGGTCGGTCAGTACTTGACTTCCGGAGGTAATTTCTCTTTCTTAGCACCAATAAATTATTTATTTTTCTTTTGTTTAGGATAGGATAAATTGCATAGTAATAGGTATTTTCATGCATGTTCTATTTGGTTGAAAAATAATAAGTTTCTTTTTAAGACCCTATTTTTGAAAAATTTGACTAATTTAAATTAGAATTTTTTGTGTTAAACTTGTTTGAAGATTGTATTTGAAACATAAATGATAACTAAAGAACACACAACCTGTGAGAATTGAGCTTAATTACATGGTTACATTATTTGACCATAATATTTTATTCTTGTGTGTTTGCTTCTCTATGATTGTAATCTATATTTTGTTCCATTCTATATGTCCAATGTTTAATGTGTTTATATGCATGCATATGATTGAGGCCATTATTTGATTATTAACTCACTTATCCCAAATAGCCTACCCTTCCATTCACCTTTGTCAGCTACTTTGAGCCTTTTAATTCCATTTGTTCTATATTTTACCACATCACTAGCCTTAAGCAGAAAAATAATTAAATACCCCAAATTGAATCTTTGGTTAGCTTAAGATAGAGATTGTGTGTCAATCAAGTGTGGAAAAACTATGGGAACATGTGTTAACAAGGGAATGTGTTATGTTTTTACATTGATAAAATATTGGGAATTTAGGTACCTACTCATGTTAGACCAGAAAAATTATAAATCCATGTGCATTGATAATGTTATGTTTACTTTTACTTTTAAAAAAAACCAAAAAAACCAAAAAAAAAACCAAAAATATTCAATTAAGTAAATAAATAAATGAATAAGGGGACAAAATTACCCCAATGCTAAGTTAAGTTAATAAAAGATCAATGCATGTGTGATACAAGTTAAGAGAAAAGTTTATGCATGAGTATGTGATACAAAAGTGGGAAAATTTTGGGTAGCTAGGCATGATTTTAAAAGTATAAAGAGTGTATGTAGAGGTAAGAGCTTAGGTTAATCAAGAATTCAATTTATAGCTCATTTAGCCATATATATATATCCTCACCTTGACCTTAGCCCCATTACAACCTTGAAAAGACTTCATGGTGTTTGCATTGGTACATTAAATATTTATTAATTGGTTAAGTGAAGAACAAAGTTTAGAAAGCATGACTAGAGAAGAGTAGAGTGATTACCCTATACACTTGAGTGATTAGAGTGCACATATACTATCAATGAAGGTTCAATGCTTGATTCTATGTTCCCTGCTTTCATGAGCTGTCTTCTTACAAGTTTACTTGTTTTAACTGTATAATTTGAATTAGTGGAATTTGAGTTACTTTGTCTTGAAGAACTTATTTATTTTTTTTAACCAAGTAGACAAAACCATCTTAGCATATGGTTGCATTCATATACATAGGTTGCATTGCATTGCATGAGTCTTATTTTTCCATACTCATTTATTTTATCTCCTTAAGCTAAGCATGAGGACATGCTAATGTTTAAGTGTGGGGAGGTTGATAAACCACTATTTTGTGGTTTATCTTGTGTTTAATTGAGTGGTATTATCAAGTCTTTACCCACTTATTCATATGATTTGCATGATTTTACAATCCCTTCCTAGTTTTGTTCTATGGTTGAAAACTTGCTTCCTAGAGATCTTTAATTTGTGTATTTTAATTCTCCTTTATACCATTCGATGTCGTGATCCGTGTGTTAAGTGTTTCAGGCTTTATAGGGCAGGAATGGCTTAGAGAATGGAGAGGAAGCTTGTAAAAGTTGAAGGAACACAAGAAACTAAGGAGATAACCAGCGAGCATCGACGCGCACGCAAGGCTCACGCGAGCACGCGATATGAAGAAATTTGCAGCGACCCATGTGCGTGCCTGACGCTTACGCGTGGATTGGAGTTCGCACAAAAGACGCGTGCGCGTGACTGACGCGTACGCGTGACAAGGAAATTCACCAAATGATGCGCACGCGTGACTGACGCGTACGCGTGACTGACGCGTACGCGTGACATGCGCAATCTGTAGAAATAATAGAAAATACTGGGGGCGCGGGCCAAGTTTTGACCCAGTTTTTGGCCCAGAAACACAGACTAGAGCTAGGGAACGTGCAGAGACTCAACACACATTTTCATTAGCATAGTTTTAGTTTTTTAGATCTGAATCTAGAGAAAAATTACTCTTCCTCTAGGTTTTCTTTATATTCATAGTTTATTAGTTTTATGCTTTCACTTTTGGATATTGAAGAGTCATCACCTCCATTGAAGATACTATTCTAGTTTGTTTTCTTACTCTTTTATTTATTCCATATTCTTAATTCTTTTTTAGAGTTACAATTGGATTATTTTCATGGATTGTTAATGCAAAGGATTACTTTTACTTTTAATTAACTTTGAATCTCTATTTTATTTAAATTATCATGTCACTTTTCTATTCCAAACTCCCAATAACGAAGATGGTATCCATGTCAATAGAGTAGATTCCCTACTTGACATGGGGGTTGATTAAGAGGAGACACTTGAGTTGGAATGCTCAAGTGACTAGTTAAATTGGAAGTTGTTGGCTAATTCTGTATTTACTAATGCTAGACCTTCCCAAGGGAGAGGACTAGGATTTGTGAATAAGAGTTAGCTCAATCACTTGACTTTCCTTTATTTAGTAAAGGTTAACTAAGTGAAAATAACAACCTCTTTATACTACGTTTGAGAAAATTCCAACAAGGATAGAACTTCCAATTAATCATTCCCCCTGTCAAGGCTTTTTATTTCCAATAATATAAATCTCTTTTAGTTTTCACTGCTTTAAATTTACCATTATTTATTTTCTGTCATTCACTCTCAAAATCTCTCGGAAAACTCCTAATTAATAAATTAGCATTCTTTATGGCAACTCGTTGGGAGACGACCTGAGACTCATACTCCCACTATTTTTATTCTAAACTTTTGTGACAACCTTTCTAAATTGATGAGGCGAATCTTAGCTGGTTAAGAACTATACTCGCAACGCTATTTTTATATTGACTTCTTAATTGGCCGACTTACGCCTTACTCCATCAGTTCTCTAAAAATTTTAAGTTTGGTGTTCTCTTTATGTTCTTGTGTTCTTTGAGTCTTTAAATTTTGTTCTTTGTGTTCTTGTGAGTCTTCAAGGTGTTCGAGTCTTGTATGTGTCTTGATCTTAAAATTTTTAAGTTTGGTGTCCCTTGGTCTTTTCCTCCAAATTTTTGAAAATAAAGGGATGCTAGATCTAAAATTTTAAGTCTTGTGTCTTTTTTGTGTTTTTCTCTTTCATCATAAAATTCAAAATAAAAAAAATATATATTTTTTATCCTTATTTAATTATTATTGTTTAAATTTTTAAAATAAAATTCAGATTTCAATTTTAAAATTTTATTTTATCATATCTTAGTTGTCAAGTTTTCAAAAATCAAATTTTTCAAAATTTAAAGTTTTTATCTTTTTCAAAATATCTTATCTTTTTCAAAATCATATCATATCTTTTTCAAAATTCAAAAATCTCATCTTATCTTTTTCAAATTTCAAATTTTAAAATCATATCTTTTTCAAAATCAAACTTCAAGATCTTACCTTTTCTAAAATCAATTTCAAATCTTTTTAATTTCATATCTTATCTTTTTCTAATTTCAAAATCTTTTCTTATCTTACTTTTTATCTTATTTTAAATTTAAATCTTTTCTTATCTTATCTTTTATTTTATTTTTATTTTTTTCTTTTCTTAATTAATATCTTATCTTCTCTCTCTTAATTTTCAAAAATTCCTAACTAACTCATCTCTTCCTCAATTTTCGAAAAAATATCTCCATCTTCTCTCTCATCTTTTTCAAAACTACCTAACTTACTCATCTCTTCCTTAATTTTCGAAAATAATATCTTCTTCTCTCTCTCTTCTTTTTTAAAACCACCTACTAACTCTCTTCTCTCTCAATTTTTGAAAATTTCTCTCTCCTCTCTCTCTTCTATTTTCAAAAATTTAACATTTAAATTTTAAACTCTTTTTAAATTAATTAACTTATTTTCAAAAATAAATAAATAAAAAAATTTTAATTCTTGTTTACTTTTTCTATTTATACTGCTCTTCTTCTCATATTTCTATTAGTCAAAACTCTCCTATCCCTATCTCTTCTTCTACCTCAACTTCTTTATCTTCTTTCCTTTCTTCTTCACAGCTCACTTGGAGCTTCTTGTCAATTGGCACAAAAAGCTTTCTTATGATTTTCTTTCCATCTTTTATTCTATCTTCTTTTATTTACTCCAATCTACTATTTCCAAGGTATTTTTCTTCTACTTCTTTTATTTATTTTTTATTTTAGTTTTTATCTTCTTCTTCTTCCTCTACTTCTGACTTTAAGGAGGAGCTTATTTCCTATTGGCTTGGTCTCTTTATTTTCTTTCATTTTTTTGGCTTCTTGTTTATGACTAGGAGTAGGGATAAAGAACCCCCTCTTGACTCTTGTTTATGGCAGAAGCATTGCTGTACCTGCCATTGGAGGTAACAATTTTGAGCTTAAACCTCAGTTAGTCTCTCTTCTGTAGCAGAACCACAAATTCTATGGACTTCCAATAGAAGATCCACATTAGTTCTTAACAGAATTCTTACAGATCGGTGATACTGTAAAGACTAATGGAGTTAATCCTGAAGTCTACAAGCTTATGCTTTTCCCCTTTTCTTTAAGAGACAGAGCTAAGTTTTGGTTAGATGCCCAACCAAGAGAGAGTCTTGACTCTTAGGAAAAGCTAGTTAATGCTTTTCTGGCTAAGTTCTTTCCTCCTCAAAAGATGAACAAGATTAGAGTGGAAGTTCAAACCTTCAGACAAAGAGAAGGTGAATCCCTCTATGAAGCTTGGAAAAGATACAAGCAACTGATTAGGAGATGTCCTCCTGACATGCTCTCAGAATGGTCCCTCATAGGCATGTTCTATGATGGCGTGTCTGAGATATCTAAGATTTTCTTGGATAGCTCTGCAGGTGGATCCCCCCACTTAAAGAAAATACCTGCAGAAGCAAGAGAACTTATTGAGATGGTTACAAATAACCAATTCATGTACACCTCTGAGAGGAATCCTGTAAACCATGGAATCTCTCAGAAGAAAGAAGTTCATGAAGTTGAGACTCTGAATGCCATCCTACCTCAGAATAAGATCCTTACCCAACAGGTCAACATGATCTTTCAACATCTCACTAGGATGCAAACTGCACCTGGCAGTAATCAGGAAGCTTCTCTTGAAGAAGAAGCTTATGATCCTGATCAACCCACCATGGAGGAACCATCGTAACCTCACATGGAAGAATCAACAGAAACCTCAGCAAGGTTTCAATCAAGGTTGTAGAAACCAGAATAGGTTCAACAACAGACCACCATTCCCATCTTCTCAAGAGAATATGGAGACCTCTAAGCAAAGCCTCTCTGACTTAGCCACTCTAGTCTCCATCCTCACTAAGACCACTCATAGTTTCATTAATGAAACAAGGTCCTCCATTAGAAATTTGGAGGTACAGGTTGGTCAACTGAGCAAGAGGATCCCTGAGATCCCTCCTGACACTCTTCCTAATAATACTAAGGTTAATCCTAGAGAAGAGTGCAAGGCCATAACCATGGAGGTTAAGGTCGAATTAGAGGAGAATGGGATGGCATTAAACGCCAGTGAAGAAGCCTTCACTGGGCGTTCAACGCCCACTAGCCCAGGGAAGCTGGCGTTGAATGCCAGCAAGGACATCCCTGCTGGGCGTTCAATGCCTAGAATACTAGAGGGACTGGTGTTTAATGCCAGTCAGGGTGAACAGCAAGGGCGTTCAACGCCCAATAAGCAAACAGAGCTGCAGTTGAACACCAGTCAAAGCACACCCTCTGAGCGCTTAAAGCCCACTCAAGAACCCTCTAGCCTAGAACCAAAGAAAACCATAAAATCCATTAAGGTTCCTTTGAATGCACTTCTGCAATGCATAAGTTCTGATGACTACTCATCCTCAAGTGAGGATGAAGACACTTGGGAAGAGCAAGTTGCTCGTTTCCTTGGAGCTCTAATGAAGTTGAATACCAAGCTATTTGGTATAAAGCCTCTGGAGGAAAAACTTCCACTGCTCACCAAAGAACTCCATGCTTTGGTTCAGCAAGAGCTACCTCAGAAGCTTCTAGACCCTGGACGCTTTCTGATTCCTTGCACCTTAGGAACTATGAGCTTTGAAAAGGCTCTATGTGACCTAGGGTCAAGCATCAACCTCATGTCACTCTCTGTAATGGAGAAGTTAGGAATCTTTGAGGTACAAGATGTACACGTCTTTTTAGAGATGGCAGACAAGACCATGAAGAAGCCATATGGCTTAGTGGAGGATGTCTTGGTAAAAGTTGAAAACCACTACATCCCTGCAAACTTCATTGTCTTGGACATAGGAGAGGATGAGGATGACTGTGTCATCCTTGGAACACCTTTCCTAGCCACAGCTAATGCTATCATTGATGTGGCTAAGGGAGAACTAACCCTAAAGTTAGGGGAGGATCACATCTTATTCAAGATGCCTCATCCTAATTCTCCCTCTAAAAGAGAGATAATAGTACAACAACTAGGGTGCAAACACTATCTATCTGTGAAGAGCTCTGCAGAGCCCCCAGACAACAATTCTAAGTTTGGTGTTGGGCAGCCCTCAATAAGCTCTAAGCACAAAGGTACTAAAAAGAAATTACCTAAAGGCTGGAGGAACAAAAAAGTTCCTACTGAGGGCCTCTCACCTAGCATGAGAGTTATCTTCACTAAGAATCCAGTTCTACCACATACAATAAATCGTGTCCTATCTCTAGAGCATGTAGAGCTCATCCATGAAAGGACAGGAAAAAAATTCACTGTCAAAGGAGAAAATCTGAGCCCATACTCACCTCTTTATGGAGCTGAAGGTCAAGCTAGTGACTTTAAAAGAGTGCTTGTTGGGAGGCAACCCAACTTTACTTAACTTTATTTTCATTTTGTTTTTCTTTCAGTCTTAGAGTCATGATCATGTACATCAGTCAAGAGACAGAATTCACAACAGTGAAAATAGAACACTTCAGAAAGTGTGTTACAGTTGAACGCCAGTGAGGAAGCCCTCCTGGGTGTTCAACGCCCCAAGAGGGAAGTATTACTGGCGTTGAACGCCAGCCAGGGAACAGCCCCTGCGCATTCAAATGCCAGTGCAGAGAAGCAGGGACTCTGGAATTCCCTAGCCTCTCAGGACCAAGAGGTCCCACGAAAGCTCCACGTACCCCACCTTCTTCTTCCCCATTGATCATATTTGCTCGAAGATGAGCAAAACTCTTAAGTTTGGTTTTGCAAAAGCCTTGTTTTGTGACTTCTACCACTCTTAAGTATAGAAGAAGAGGATGGAGCAAACTAGGAAGCATGCACAAGAGCCTGTGTAGCCGCCTCAACAAGGACAAAGGAGTGACATTGAAGAGATCAAGCACTATATCGGATCCTCAAGGAGGAGCACTAGCCACCATTATTCAGGTGGATTCGTTCTCTTTACACCCCTTTCTAGTTATTTTTCTGTTTTCTGTCTGTTTATTTATCTGTTCTATAGTTCTAGTTGCATGATTATTTGCATTGATGTTTTAAAAGTTGTAAAATGTTCCATATATCTCTCACTATGCTTAAAAGAAAATTTTTAATTGAAAAGAATTAATTGAAAAGAATTGAGAGATGCATGAATTTCAAGATTAAAATAAGATTAGTTTAATTAGTTTGATGTGGTGTCATTTGCTTTTGTTTTCTAAATGTATGATTAAATAGTGCATATTTGAAGTTGAAATTTTAGAATGTTGGTTCTTGAAAGAATAAGGAAAAAGGAAAAATATTATTCATAATCTGAAAAATCTGAAAATTGATTCTTGAAGCAAGAAAAAGCAGCAAAAAGCAAAAGAAGAAGCATGTTGCAAAAGAAAAAAATTATTATGCATACGAGAAAAAAAAAGAAAGAAAAAAATGGCGAAAAGAAAAAAACAAAAAGCAGAAAAATCCATTACTGCCAAAAAGTACAGGAAAAGAAAGGCAGATTGAAGAAGCCAGTAACCCTTTAAACCAAAACACAAGGGTAAAAGGATCCAAGGCTTTGAGCATTAATGGATAGGAGGGCCCAAAGGAAATAAAATCCTGGCCTGAGCTTCTAAACCAAGCTGTCCCTAACCATGTGCTTGTGGCGTGAAGGTGCCAAGTGAAAAGCTTGAGACTGAGCAGTTAAAGTCGTGGTCCAAAGCAAAAAGAGTGTGCTTAAGAACTCTGGAAACCTCTATCTGGGGACTCTAGCAAAGCTGAGTCACAATCTGAAAAGGTTAACCCAATTAAAGTGTCTGTGACATGAATGTATCCGGTGGTAATACTGTAAAAAAGAGTGCTTAGGGTCACGGCCAAGACTCAAAAAGCTGTGTTTAAGAATCAAAATGAGCTTAACTAGGAGAGTCAATAATATCATCTGGATTCTAAGTTCCTAAAGATGCCAACATTCCTGAGTTTCAATGGATAGTGAGATGCCAAAACTATTCAGAAGCAAAAAACTACTAAGTCCCACTCATATGATTTTAACTAAGCTTCATTTGAACTTAGAAATTTATTGTATCATAATTTTTTTATCCTACTGTGTTTTAGTTTCTTGGGGACAAGCAACAGTTTAAGTTTGGTGTTGTGATGAGCAGATATTTTATACGCTTTTTGGCTTCACTTTCATATAGTTTTTAGTAGTTTTGTTTAGTTTTCATTATGTTTTTATAGGTTTTAGTGTTAAATTCACATTTTTGTATTCTACTATGAGTTTTTTTATTTTTGGACATTTTCAGGTATTTTCTGGCTGAAATTGAGGAGTTGGAGCAGAGGTCTGATTCAGAGACAGAGAAAGCACTGCAAATGCTGTCCAAATCTGACTTGCCTGCATTCGGAAGAGCTTTTTGGGAGCTACAGAAGTCCAAATTGAGTGTTCTCAATGGCTATGGAAAGCTTACTTTTAAAGCTTTCCAGAAATATATAATAGTTCATACTTTGCTTCGGATTTGAAGGCCTAAAACTGGCGTCCAACGCCAGCTACCTACCCCCTTCCAGGCGTCCAGCGCCCAAAGAGCAGTGTCCAATGTCCAAAGGCCCAGAGAGGACCACCTAAATACACTATTGTACCCTTACTAGTCATTTGTTTAGTATTTAAGAGATTAGATTCATGTTATTCAAACATTTTTTACAATCATTCAGCCCTATTTTCGTTTTCACCATTGTATTTTACTTTCAGTATGAGTTTCTAAACCTCCTAGGTTGAGGGGAGGAGCCATGCTGAGTCCTATGAATTAATAAAAGTATTACTGTTTCTCCTCGATCTATGTTTGATTAATTCTAAGATGTGTATTCGTTCTTCATCACTATGAATGTGTTGAACTGGCATAAGGTTATCACATTCTACATGGGTTCAGAGTGCGTCTTTCATCGGACAATGATGAACTACCAGCTTGAATACACATCTCTCAGACGGCTAATCCACGACCTCGTTGGGGACTTCTCAAGACATCAGTTTAGCCGATTTACAGGGAGATTAGGGTTTCTGTGGTAGAGGCTAGAACTTAAGGCGCAGCATCCTCCGATCCGAAAGATTCGACCTTATCCAACTTGCGAGTTGGATTGCGTCAAGTGCGGGTCGAAACCGACAAATGAGCTCATTACCTGCGATAGGAATAGGCATGCATAATCCTTGTTTGCATATTTTGCATTTGGTTCGGTGTTGTGAATTATTTGTGATTGCTTGAGTGTGTTTGTGATTTTAATTGCTTGCTAATTTGAACTTCTATGACTAGTTATTGTTTTGGGTCCTTATGCTAGGATGTGAATTAAATTGAGCTGTGATAATCTTGACTTAACTAACTACCCCGACCCTATTAAGAACTCCCCAGTTCTTACACCCTATTTCCACCCCTTTCAGCTACAAGTGCGAAGGTTTAGTGCGGAGCTATAAGAGCATAGAAGAATATATTTACGAGTTGATCTTTTAGATTTTATTTTTCCCTTGTTGTTTATCGTTTTGATTTTTAGAGGGGTAAGATTTGTAGTTGAGGATCATTGATTAAGTCTATGTATATAATGCTACATTAATATATATAATTTTGTGATTAAATGATTTAAAGTACCGACTCTTTGTTTTCTTGGTGAAAGTTTCAGTTCGTATTCGCAAAGGCTCAATATTAAATAAAAATAGTATACAATAAAAAGGTTTAGAGGTAAGTAACTCTTGAGCTTTTAGTACGATTATAAGGTGCTAAAAGTTAGGGTGCTATAATGTGTATGTTTTATTATTAGGGTTTCTAAATTAGGCAAAAAGAGTAAGACTAAAGTAGTAATTGAAAACCAAATATAATTCACTTTAATTATCTTTAAGAATACTATTTATTTATAAATTTGCTAATTAGTTTCAAATAGCTACCCTAATTTAAAAATTAGAGATAATTTAATTAATTCTCTTTTATTTATAAAATTAATTCAAAATCTCAATATTTAAATTAAATTTAACAAACTCTCATTATTTTTTAATTACTAAAATTTTAAATTTTAAATATAAAAATACTTAATTATTATAAAAATTATATGAGTAATAATTAATTTTAAATTTAAAGGCTCATAACTTGGATTTAATTACTTTTTTTATAAATAATTTTTTAAAAATAAAATTATAAATAAATATAATAAATTACAAATAATTTATTATTTAATTTTTAAAAATTTAGAATCTTAAATAATCATAAACTTAAACGCCCAATAGCCGTAAATCAATAGCAATAGTTACAGCATGAGATGACCAAAGATATAGAAAGGATGTGATAGACGAAAATTTCTATTGAAGGTAGGACAATTAAATCTATAAAAGAACTTAAAATTATCTGACAAATAAATCACATTAGGAAATGGTCAATTTTTTCTAGTTTTTAAATACTCAAAAACCCATAAGAAAAAGGTAGAATGATAGAACCTTACCATAGTTCAAAACTGAAATGCAAATAGGCATTCATGTAAAGAAAAATTTTGACACCACATATTCTCTGATTTTTAAAGATATATATAGTAAATGAAAATAACCTAACATTCCAGTGTCGATGCGATTGAGGTTTGTCCAAAATATGGCTATTAACAATGACACAAATAATATAATTAAGATGACATCTACTGAATCATTTTCAACGTCAACCATCACATAACATTAGAAGGCTTTTTTTATTTTCAAATAAAGATATAATCAAGGAACAAAATATATATATATATAGGTGTGACTTCTTTTGTGTGTGATATAATAATTGTTTATGATTATACATGTATGGTTAATATATGCATGTTGGCTCCTTAGTTTTCCTATTTGCCTTGTGACGGACGATGATAATTCTTTTCGACTCCTTGATTATTTGTGTTTAGTACTTGATAAACTATAATTTAATGGTTTATTTTATATTAAAATGAATAAATTTTACTCAATTTATTTTATATTTATTCATTAAAATAGTATAATTTTTGGAATTTCTCTTAAATTATGTTTAAGATTAAAAATATATTTTTTAGGTTCTTAATTTGCTAAATTTAATTCACTTTAATCTCATTCGATGTCTTAATGTGTTTGTTGAAAAGATTTTAGGCTTAAAAGACAAGGATGGATTGAAGTGAAGGGAAAAAAATATACAAGGTGAAAAATTCATCAGAAAATGAAATTTGCAGTATCTCAGGGTCATACGTACGCACACCTCATGCGTATGTCTTAAAAATAAGAGACTAAACTAGAGAAAGGATTTGTGTGTTATTGAGTGTATTTAAGTTGTTTGGAATGATACAATATAGAAAGATAGTTTAAGAGAATCGAAAAAATAAAGACGTAGTATACTATAATAAATATTCAGATATGCTAAATAATGCTAATTAATCCTAATTATATTCTAACATCCCCCTCAAACTCAAGTGACAACTTGAGTTTGAAACTTATTGAAAACAACGAATAGAACGCGTGCAGACGGAACTGCCGGAAGGAAGCTGATACATGCGAAATTGTTACTCTGAGGTTGTAAAATTTGTTGTTCGTTCTCTCCGTGGCAGTGGCGCTAATAACTGGTGCACAATACCATGGTCCAAGCATAACTTCACAACTTCGCACAACTAACCAGCAAGTGCACTGGGTCGTCCAAGTAATAAAACCTTACGTGAGTAAGGGTCGATCCCACGGAGATTGTTGGTATGAAGCAAGCTATGGTCACCTTGTAAATCTCAGTCAGGCGGATATCAAATAGTTATGGAGTTTTCGAAAATAAATAATAGATAGACAGAAAATAAAGATAGAAACACTTATGTAATTCATTGATGAGAATTTCAGATAAGCGTATAGAGATGCTTTCGTTCCTCTGAACTTTTGCTTTCCTGTTGTTTTCATCCAATCAGTCCTACTCCTTTCCATGGCTGGCTTTATGTAAGGGCATCACCGTTGTCAATGGCTACATCCCATCCTCTCTGTGAAAATGGTCCGATGCGCTGTCACTGCATGGCTAATCATCTGGAGGTTCTCGATTATACTGGAATAGGATTCACCCTCCTTTTGCGTCTGTCACTATGCCCAGCACTCGCGAGTTTGAAGTTCGTCACAGTCATTCAATCCCAGAGTCTTACTCGGAATACCACAGACAAGGTTTAGACTTTCCGAACTCTCATGAATGCCGCCATCAATCTAGCTTATACCACGAAGATTCTGATTCAGAGATCCAAGAGATATTCATTCAATCTAAGGTGGAACGGAAGTGGTTGTCAGGCACGCGTTCGTAGGGGAATGATGATGATTGTCACGTTCATCACATTCATATTGAAGTGCGAATGAATATCTTAGAAGCGGAATAAGTTGAATTGAATAGAAAAACAGTAGTACTTTGTATTAATTCATGAGGAACAGCAGAGCTCCACACCTTAATCTATTGAATGCAGAAACTCTACCGTTTGAAAATACATAAGTGAAAGGTTCAAGCATGGCCGAATGGCCAGCCCCCAAACGTGATCAATATGATCCAAAGATGAACTAAAAATCATAAGATGATCCGAAGATGTAAATACAATAGTAAAAAGTCCTATTTATACTAAACTAGTTACTAGGGTTTACAGAAGTAAGTAATTGATGCATAAATCCACTTCCGGGGCCCACTTGGTGTGTGCTTGGGCTGAGCTTGAAGTTTACATGTGCAGAGGCTCTTTCTGGAATTGAACGCCAAGTTGTAACGTGTTTTTGGCGTTCAACTCTGGTTCGTGACGTGTTTCTGGCGTTTAACTCCAGACTGCAGCATAGAACTGGCGTTCAACGCCCTTTTGCGTCATCTAAACTCAGCCAAAGTATGGACTATTATATATTTCTGGAAAACCCTGGATATCTACTTTCCAACGCAATTGGAAGCGCGCCATTTTGAGTTTTGTAGCTCCAGAAAATTCACTTTGAGTGCAGGGAGGTCAGAATCCAACAGCATCAGCAGTCCTTCTTCAACCTCTGAATCTGATTTTTGCTCAAGTCCCTCAATTTCAGCCAGAAAATACCTGAAATCACAGAAAAACACACAAACTTATAGTAAAGTCCAGAGATGTGAATTTAATATAAAAACTAATGAAAACATCCCTAAAAGTAACTAGATCCTACTAAAAACATACTAAAAATAATGCCAAAAAGCATATAAATTATCCGCTCATCACAACACCAAACTTAAATTGTTGCTTGTCTTCAAGCAACTGAAAATCAAATAGGATAAAAAGAAGAGAATATACTATAAATTCCAAAATATCAATGAAACATAGCTCCAATCAGATGAGCGGGACTTGTAGCTTTTTGCCTCTTGAATAGTTTTGGTATCTCACTTTATCCATTGAGGTTCAGAATGATTGGCATCTATAGGAACTCAGAGTTCAGATAGTGTTATTGATTCTCCTAGTTCAGTATGATGATTCTTGAACACAGCTACTTTATGAGTCTTGGCCGTGGCCCTAAGCACTTTGTTTTCCAGTATTACCACCAGATACATAAATGCCACAGACACATAATTGGGTGAACCTTTTCAGATTGTGACTCAGCTTTGCTAAAGTCCCCAATTAGAGGTGTCCAGGGTTCTTAAGCACACTCTGTTTTTTTTTTTTTTTTGCTTTGGTCCTTGACTTTAACCGCTCAGTCTCAAGTTTTCACTTGACACCTTCACGCCACAAGCACATGGTTAGGGACAGCTTAGTTTAGCCGCTTAGGCCAGGATTTTATTCCTTTAGGCCCTCCTATCCACTGATGCTCAAAGCCTTGGGATCCTTTTTATTTACCCTTGCCTTTTGGTTTTAAGGGTTATTGGCTTTTTGCTCTTGCCTTTTGGTTTTAAGAGCTTTTGGCTTTTTCTGCTTGCTCTTTCTCTTTTTTTTTTTTTTGCTATTTTTTTCTATTTTTTTTCTGTAAGCTTTTGTATTCACTGCTTTTTCTTGCTTCAAGAATCATTTTTATGATTTTTCAGAGTATCAAATAACATGTCTCCTTGTCATCATTCTTTCAAGAGCCAACATATTTAACATTCATAAACAACAACTTCAAAAGACAAATGCATTGTTCAAGCATTCATTCAGAAAACAAAAAGTATTGTCACCACATCAATATAATTAAACTAAGTTCAAGGATAAATTCGACACTCATGTACTTCTTGTTCTTTTGAATTAAAACAGTTTTCATTTAAGAGAGGTGATGGATTCATAGGACATTCATAACTTTAAGACAAAGTTACTAAATACTAATGATCATGTAATAAGACACAAACTTAGATAAGCACTTAACATAGAAAACGAAAAATAGAGAATGTAAGAACAAGGAATGAGTCCACCTTAGTGATGGTGGCGTTTTCTCCTTGAGGAATCAATGATGTCCTTGAGCTCTTCTATGTCTCTTCCTTGTCTTTGTTGCTCCTCCCTCATTGCTTTTTGATCTTCTCTAATTTCATGAAGGATGATGGAGTGCTCTTGATGTTCCACCCTTAATTGTCCCATGTTGGAACTTAATTCTCCTAGGGAGGTGTTGATTTGCTCCCAATAGTTTTGTGGAGGAAAATGCATTTGAGGCATCTCCGGAATCTCATGGTGATGAGCTTCATGCGTCTCTTGAGATCCATGAATGGGCTCTCTTACTTGCTCCATCCTTTTCTTAGTAATGGGCTTCTCTTCCTCAATGGGAATGTCTCCTTCTATGAAAGCTCCAACTGAGTAACATAGATGACAAATAAGATGAGGAAAAGCTAGCCTTGCCCAGGGAGAGGGCTTTTCGGCTATTTTGTAGAGTTCAAGGGAGATGACTTCATGAACTTCTACTTCCTCTCCAATCATGATGCTATGAATCATGATGGCCTGATCCACAGTAACTTCAGATCGGTTGCTAGTGGGGATGATGGAGCGTTGGATGAACTCTAACCATCCTCTAGCCACAGGCTTGAGGTCCAATCTTCGTAGTTGAACCGGCTTGCCTTTGGAGTCAATCCTCCATTGAGCTCCTTCCACACATATGTCCATGAGGACTTGGTCCAACCTTTGATCAAAGTTGACTCTCCTTGTGTAGGGGCGTGCGTTCTCTTCCATCATTGGCAAGTTGAACACCAACCTCACATTTTCCGGACTAAAATCTAAGTATTTCCCCGAACCATTGTAATATAATTCTTTGGATTCGGGTTCTTACTTTGATCATGGTTCTTAGTGATCCATGCATTGGCATAGAACTCTTGAACCATTAGGATGCCGACTTGTTGGATGGAGTTTGTTAGAACTTTCCAACCTCTTCTTTGGATTTCATGTCGGATCTCCGGATACTCATTTCTCTTGAGCTTGAAAGGGACCTCGGGGATCACCTTCTTCTTGGCCACAACATCATAGAAGTGGTCTTGATGAGCTTTGGAGATGAATCTTTCCATCTCCCATGACTCGGAGGTGGAAGCTTTTGTCTTCCCTTTCCCTTTTCTAGAGGATTCTCCGGTCTTAGGTGCCATCAATGGTAATGGAAAAACAAAAAGCTTATGCTTTTACCACACCAAACTTAGAATATTGCTCGTCCTCGAGCAAGAGAAGAAAGAATAGATGAAGAAGAAGAAGAAAATACGGAGGAGAGGAGGGAGAGGTGTGTTCGGCCAAGAAGGGGAAGAGAGGGTTGTGTTGTGTGAAAATGAGGAAGAATGGAGGGCTTTATATAGGGAAGGGAGGGGGGTTAAGGTTTGGCCATCTAGGGTGGGTTTAGGTGGGAAATTGGTTTTGAATTTTGAAGGTAGGTGGAGTTTATGAGGTAGGTTTATGGGGAAGAGTGGATGGATGTGAGCGGTGAAGTGGTAATAGGGAAGAGAGATTGAGGTGATTGGTGAAGAGTTTTGGGGAAGAGTGTTTATTGGGAAGAGATGATGAACATTGAGAAGAGGGATGAGAATGAGTGGTGGTAGGTGGGGATCCTGTGGGGTCCACAGATGCTGAGTTGATCCTGTGGGGTCCACAGATCCTAAGGTGTCAAGGATTTGCATCCCTGCACCAATTAGGCATGTAAAATGCCTTTGCATGCAATTCTGGCGTTTAAACGCTGAATTGATGCTTGTTCTGGGCGTTCAGCGCCTAGATGCAGCATATTTCTGGAGTTGAACGCTAGCCAGATGCTTGTTTCAGGCGTTCAGCGCCAGCTCTTCTTTACTGTGCATTTCTGGCGACTGAACGCTAGGATGCTGCTTGTTTCTGGCGTTCAACGCCAGAAACATGCTCTGTTCTGGCGTTGAACGCCAGCCAGATGCTCCTTATTGGCGTTTAAACGCCAGTAAGATCCTCCTCCAGGGTGTGATTTTTCTTCTGCTGTTTTTGATTCCGTTTTCAATTTTTATATTTATTTTGTGACTCCACATGATCATGAACCTAATAAAACATGAAAAGAACAACAAAACTAAAATAAAATTAGATAAATAAAAATTGGGTTGCCTCCCAACATCAATAGCTTGACAGTGGGCTCTCATGGAGCCTCACAGATGTTCAGAGCATTGTTGAGACTCCCCAACACCAAACTTAGAGTTTGGATATGGGAGTTCAACACCAAACTTAGAATTTGGTTGTGGCCTCCCAACACCAAACTTAGAGTTTGACTGTGGGGGCTCTGGTTGACTCTGTTTTGAGAGCAGCTTACTGTGCCTCTTTTCCATGTTTACAGAAGGATGTCCTTGAGTTTTAAACTCAAGGGAGTCCTCATTCAATTGAAGGACTAGTTCACCTCTGTTAACATCAATCACAGCTCTTGCTGTGGCTAGGAAGGGTCTTCCAAGGATGATGGATTCATCCTCATCCTTCCCAGTATCTAGGATTATAAAATCAGCAGGGATGTAAAGGCCTTCAACCTTTACTAATATGTCCTCTACTTGTCCATAAGCCTATTTTCTGGAATTGTCTGCCATCTCTAATGAGATTTTTGCAGCTTGTACCTCAAAGATTCCCAGTTTTTCCATTACAGAGAGTGGCATGAGGTTTATTCCTGACCCCAGGTCACATAGAGCCTTCTCAAAGGTCATGGTGCCTATGGTACAAGGTATTAGGAACTTTCCAGGATCCTGTTTCTTCTGAGGCAATCTCAGTTGATCCAATGCATTTAGTTCATTGGTGAACAGGGGAGGTTCATCTCTCCAAGTCTCATTACCAAATAAATTGGCATTCAGCTTCATGATTGCACCAAGGTACTTGGCAACTTGTTCTTCAGTGACATCCTCATTCTCTTCAGAAGAAGAATACTCATTAGAACTCATGAATGGCATAAGGAGGTTTAATGGAATCTCTATGGTTTCTAGATGAGCCTCAGATTCCTTTGGTTCCTCAGAGGGAAACTCCTTATTGATCACTGGACGTCCCAGGAGGTCTTCCTCCTTGGGATTCACGTCCTTCTCCTCTCTTGTGGGTTCAGCCATGATGGTCAATTCAATGGTCTTGCATTCTCCTTTTGGATTTTTTTCTATATTGCTTGGGAGAGTACTAGGAGGGGTTTCAGTGATCTTCTTACTCAGCTGGCCCACTTGTGCCTCCAAATTTCTAATGGAGAACCTTGTTTCATTCATGAAACTTACAGTGGCCTTAGACAAATCAGAGACCAAGTTTGCTAAATTAGAAGTATTTTGTTCAGAGTTCTCTGTCTGTTGCTGAGTGGATGATGGAAAAGGTTTACTATTGTTAAACCTATTTCCTCCACCATTATTAAAGCCTTGTTGAGGCTTTTGTTGATCCTTCCATGAGAGATTTGGGTGATTTCTCCATGAGGGATTATAGGTGTTTCCATATGGTGCTCCCATGTAATTTACCTCTGCTATTGCAGGGTTCTCAGGATCATAAGCTTCTTCTTCAGAAGATGCCTCTTGAGTACTGTTGGATGCAGCTTGCATTCCATTCAGACTCTGAGAAATCATATTAACTTGCTGAGTCAATATTTTATTCTGGGCCAATATGGCATTCAGAGTATCAATTTCAAGAACTCCCTTCTTCTGAGGCGTCCCATTACTCACAGGATTCCTCTCAGAAGTGTACATGAACTAGTTATTAGCAACCATGTCAATGAGTTCTTGAGCTTCTGCAGGCATTTTCTTTAGGTGAATGGATCCACCTGCAGAAGTATCCGATGACATCTTAGCTAATTTAGACAGACCATCATAGAATATATCCAGGATGGTCCATTCTGAAAGCATGTCAGAAGGACACTTTTTGGTCAGTTGCTTGTATCCCTCCCAAGCTTCATAGAGGGATTCACCTTCCTTATGTCTGAAGGTTTGAACATCCACTCTAAGCTTCCTAAGCTTTTGAGGAGGAAAGAACTTGGCTAAGAAAGCCGTGACCAGCTTATCCCAAGAGTTCAGGCTATCTTTGGGTTGAGAGTCCAACCACACTCTAGCTCTGTCTCTTACAGCAAAAGGAAAAAGCATGAGCCTGTAGACTTCAGGATCTACTCCATTAGTCTTAACAGTATCACAGATCTGCAAGAATTCAGTTAAGAACTGAAAGGGATCTTCAGATGGAAGTCCATGAAACTTGCAGTTTTGTTGCATCAGAGAAACTAATTGAGGTTTAAGCTCAAAATTGTTTGCTCCAATGGCAGGAATTGAGATGCTTCTTCCATGTAAATTGGAATTAGGTGCAGTGAAGTCACCAAGCATTCTCCTTGCATTATTATTTTTGGCTGCCATCTCCTCTTCCTGTTCGAAAATTTCTGTAAGGTTATTTCTGGATTGTTGTATTTTAGCTTCTCTTAGTTTCCTCTTCAGAGTCCTTTCAGGTTCAGGGTCTGCTTCAACAAGAATGTTCTTGTCCTTGCTCCTGCTCATATGAAAAAGAAGGAACAGAAAAATAATAATAATAGGGATCATTTTTACCCAGGTATAGAGGTTCCCTTAGGTGAGTGAAAGAAAAGAAGAATAGAAGAAAAGAAGAAGAGAAAATCTAAACTCAGAGAGAGAGAGGGGGTTTGGATTTTTTTTTTTTTGTGAGTGAGGAAGAGATGTTAGTAAATAAATAAATAAATAGAAGAAGATGAGAGGGGAAAGTTTTCGAAAATAATTTTTGAAAAATGGTTAGTGATTTTCGAAAATTAAAAGAAGAAATAAATTAAAATTGAATTTTGAAACAATTAGTTAATTAAAAAGAATTTTTGAAAAAGAGGGAGATATTTTCGAAAATTAGAGAGAGAGAGTTAGTTAGGTAGTTTTGAAAAAGATAAGAAACAAACAAAAAGTCAATTAGTTAGTTGAAAAAGAATTGAAAATCAATTTTGAAAAGATAAGAAGATAAGAAGTTAGAAAAGATATTTGAAATTCAAATTTTTGAAAAAGATATGATAGAAAATATATGATTTTGAAAAAGATAAGATAAAAAGATATTTTTGAAAAGATATGATTGAAATTAGTTTTGAAAAAGATTTGATTTTTAAAATCACAATTAATGACTTGATTCACAAGAAATCACAAAATATGATTCTAGAACTTAAAGTTTGAATCTTTCTTAACAAGTAAGTAACAAACTTGAAATTTTTGAATCAAAACATTAATTGTTGATGATATTTTCGAAAATTATGAGATAAAAATAAAAAATGAAAAAATTTGATTTTTGAAAAAGATTTTGAAAAAGATAAGATTTTTAAATTGAAAATTTGATTTGACTCATAAGAAACAACTAAATTTTAAAAAATTTTGAAAAAGTCAACTCAAATTTTCGAATTTATGAGAAGAAAAAGGGAAAGATATTTTCTTGATTTTTGAATTTTTTTTTTAATGATGAGAGAGAAAAACATGAAAAGGATGCAATGCATGAAAGTTATGGATCAAAACAATGAATGCATGCAAGAATGCTATGAATGTCAAGATGAACACCAAGAACACTTTGAAGATCACGATGAACATCAAGAATATATTTTTGAAAAATTTTTTATGCAAAAAAAACATGCAAGACACCAAACTTAGAAATTTTTCATGTATAGACACTATGAATGCAAAAATGCACATGAAAAAAAAAAAGAAAAGACACAAAACAAGAAAACATCAAGATAAAACAAGAAGACTGGCCAGGAACAACTTGAAGATCATAAAGAACACTATGAATGCATGAGTTTTCGAAAAATGCATAAAAGTTTTTAGAAAAAATGCAATTGACACCAAACTTAAAAATTGACTCAAGACTCAAACAAGAAACATGAAATATTTTTTTGAATTTTATGATTTTCTAAATTTTTTTTTTTGGATTTTTCGAAAATTAATGTGAAAAAGAAAAATAAGGATTCCAAAATTTTTAATATGAATTCCAGGAATCTTGCACTCTTAGTCTAAAGCTCCAATCTGAGGGTTAGACATGGCTTAATAGCCAGTCAAGCTTTAGCATGTAAATCAGGTGGATCTGGAATAGCAGCAGGTGGATTAGCAATAACTAGCTTGCTCTTGATAGTGTTGGGCTGGAAGCCCCAGTCCAAATGAATTTAGACATGGCTTTATAGCCAGTCAGGCTTCAACATGCTTCATGAAACACTAGAATTCATTCTTAAAAATTCTGAAATAATTTTCGAAAACAAAGGGAAAATATTTTTGAAAGATTTTGAAAACAATTTTTTTTTCGAATATTAATTGGAAAAATGAAAAAGAAGAAAATATTTTTGAAAAATTTTTGAAAACTTTTTGAAAACAAAATAAGAAGAAAATTACCTAATCTGAGAAACAAGATGAACCGTCAGTTGTCCAAACTCGAACAATCCCCAGCAACGGCGCCAAAAACTTGATACATGCGAAATTGTTACTCTGAGGTTGTAAAATTTGTTGTTCGTTCTCTCCGTGGCAGTGGCGCCAATAACTGGTGCACAATACCATGGTCCAAGCATAACTTCACAAATTCGCACAACTAACCAGCAAGTGCACTGGGTCGTCCAAGTAATAAAACCTTACGTGAGTAAGGGTCGATCCCACGGAGATTGTTGGTATGAAGCAAGCTATGGTCACCTTGTAAATCTCAGTCAGGCGGATCTCAAATAGTTATGGAGTTTTCGAAAATAAATAATAGATAGACAGAAAATAAAGATAGAAACACTTATGTAATTCATTGATGAGAATTTCAAATAAGCGTATAGAGATGCTTTCGTTCCTCCGAACTTCTGCTTTCCTGCTGTTTTCATCCAATCAGTCCTACTCCTTTCCATGGCTGGCTTTATGTAAGGGCATCACCATTGTCAATGGCTACATCCCATCCTCTCTGTGAAAATGGTCCGATGCGCTGTCACTGCATGGCTAATCATCTGGAGGTTTTCGATCATACTAGAATAGGATTCACCCTCCTTTTGCGTCTGTCACTACGCCCAGCACTCGCGAGTTTGAAGTTCATCATAGTCATTCAATCCCAGAGTCCTTCTCGGAATACCACAGACAAGGTTTAGACTTTCTGGACTCTCATGAATGCCACCATCAATCTAGCTTATACCACGAAGATTCTGATTCAGAGATCCAAGAGATATTCATTTAATCTAAGGTGGAACGGAAGTGGTTGTCAGGCACGCGTTCGTAGGGGAACGATGATGATTTTCACGTTCATCACATTCATATTGAAGTGCGAATGAATATCTTAGAAGCGGAATAAGTTGAATTGAATAGAAAAACAGTAGTACTTTATATTAATTCATGAGGAACAGCATAGCTCCACACATTAATCTATGGAGTGTAGAAACTCTACCGTTTGAAAATACATAAGTGAAAGGTTCAGGCATGGCCGAATGGCCAGCCCCCAAACGTGATCAATATGATCCAAAGATGAACTAAAAATCATAAGATGATCCGAAGATGTAAATACAAAAGTAAAAAGTCCTATTTATACTAAACTAGTTACTAGGGTTTATAGAAGTAAGTAATTGATGCATAAATCCACTTTCAGGGCCCACTTGGTGTGTGCTTGGGCTGAGCTTGAGGTTTACATGTTCAGAGGCTCTTTCTGGAGTTGAACGCCAAGTTGTAACGTGTTTTTGGCGTTCAACTCTGGTTCGTGACGTGTTTCTGGCGTTTAACTCCAGATTGCAGCATAGAACTAGAGTTCAACGCCCTTTTGCGTCCTCTAAACTCCGCCAAAGTATAGACTATTATATATTTCTGGAAAGCCCTGGATGTCTACTTTCTAACGCAATTGAAACCGCGCCATTTTGAGTTTTTTAGATCTAGAAAATCCACTTTGAGTGCAAGGAGGTCAGAATCCAACAGCATCAGCAGTCCTTCTTCAACCTCTGAATCTGATTTTTGCTCAAGTCCCTCAATTTCAGCCAGAAAATACCTGAAATCACAGAAAAACACACAAACTCATAGTAAAGTCCAAAAATGTGAATTTACCATAAAAACTAATGAAAACATCCCTAAAAGTAACTAGATCCTACTAAAAATATACTAAAAATAATGCCAAAAAGCGTATAAATTATCCGCTCATCACAACACCAAACTTAAATTGTTGCTTGTCCCTAAGCAACTGAAAATCAAATAGGATAAAAAGAAGAGAATATACTATAAATTCCAAAATATCAATGAAACATAGCTCCAATCAGATGAGCGGGACTTGTAGCTTTTTGCCTCTTGAATAGTTTTGGCATCTCACTTTATCCATTGAGGTTCAGAATGATTGGCATCTATAGGAACTCAGAGTTCAGATAGTGTTATTGATTCTCCTAGTTCAGTATGATGATTCTTGAACACAGCTACTTTATGAGTCTTGGCCGTGGCCCTAAGCACTTTGTTTTCCAGTATTACCACCGGATACATAAATGCCACAGACACATAATTGGGTGAACCTTTTCAGATTGTGACTCAGCTTTGCTAAAGTCCCCAATTATAGGTGTCCAGGATTTTTAAGCACACTCTGTTTTTTTTTTTTTTTGTTGCTTTGCACCTTGACTTTAACCGCTCAGTCTCAAGTTTTCACTTGACACCTTCACGCCACAAGCACATGGTTAGGGACAGCTTGGTTTAGCCGCTTAGGCCAAGATTTTATTCCTTTAGGCCCTCCTATCCACTGATGCTCAAAGCCTTGGGATCCTTTTTATTTACCCTTGCCTTTTGGTTTTAAGAGCTTTTGGCTTTTTCTGCTTGCTTTTTCTCTTTTTTTTTTCGCTATTTTTTTTCTATTTTTTTTTCTGCAAGCTTTTGTATTCACTGCTTTTTCTTGCTTCAAGAATCATTTTTATGATTTTTCAGATTATCAAATAACATGTCTCCTTGTCATCATTCTTTCAAGAGCCAACATATTGAACATTCATAAACAACAACTTCAAAAGATATATGCACCGTTCAAGCATTCATTCAGAAAACAAAAAGTATTGTCACCACATCAATATAATTAAACTAAGTTCAAGGATAAATTCGAAACTCATGTACTTCTTGTTCTTTTGAATTAAAACAGTTTTCATTTAAGAGAGGTGATGGATTCATAGGACATTCATAATTTTAAGACAAAGTTACTAAATACTAATGATCATGTAATAAGACACAAAATTAGATAAGCACTTAACATAGAAAACGAAAAATAGAGAATGTAAGAACAAGGAATGAGTCCACCTTAGTGATGGTGGCGTTTTCTCCTTGAGGAACCAATGATGTCCTTGAGCTCTTCTATGTCTCTTCTTTGTCTTTGTTGCTCCTCCCTCATTGCTTTTTGATCTTCTTTAATTTCATGAAGGATGATGGAGTACTCTTGATGTTCCACCCTTAATTGTCCCAAATTGGAACTTAATTCTCCTAGGGAGGTGTTGATTTGCTCCCAATAGTTTTGTGGAGGAAAATGCATTTGAGGCATCTCCGGAATCTCATGGTGATGAGCTTCATGCGTCTCTTGAGATCCATGAATGGGCTCTCTTGCTTGCTCCATCCTTTTCTTAGTGATGGGCTTCTCTTCCTCAACGGGAATGTCTCCTTCTATGAAAGCTCCAACTGAGTAACATAGATGGCAAATAAGATGAGAAAAAGCTAGCCTTGCCCAGGGAGAAGGCTTTTCGGCTATTTTGTAGAGTTCAAGGGAGATGACTTCATGAACTTCTACTTCCTCTCCAATCATGATGCTATGAATCATGATGGCCCGATCCACAGTAACTTCAGATCGGTTGCTAGTGGGGATGATGGAGCGTTTGATGAACTCTAACCATCCTCTAGCCACAGGCTTGAGGTCCAATCTTCTTAGTTGAACCGGCTTGCCTTTGGAGTCAATCTTCCATTGAGCTCCTTCCAAACATATGTCCATGAGGACTTGGTCCAACCTTTGATCAAAGTTGACTCTCCTTGTGTAGGGGCGTGCGTTCTCTTCCATCATTGGCAAGTTGAACACCAATCTCACATTTTCCGGACTAAAATCTAAGTATTTCCCCCGAACCATTGTAATATAATTCTTTGGATTCGGGTTCTTACTTTGATCATGGTTCTTAGTGATCCATGCATTGGCATAGAACTCTTGAACCATTAGGATGCCGACTTGTTGGATGTGGTTTGTTAGAACTTCCCAACCTCTTCTTTGGATTTCATGTCGGATCTCTGGATACTCATTTCTCTTGAGCTTGAAAGGGACCTCGGGGATCACCTTCTTCTTGGCCACAACATCATAGAAGTGGTCTTGATGAGCTTTGGAGATGAATCTTTTCATCTCCCATGACTCGGAGGTGGAAGCTTTTGTCTTCCCTTTCCCTTTTCTAGAGGATTCTCCGGTCTTAGGTGCCATCAATGGTAATGGAAAAACAAAAAGCTTATGCTTTTACCACACCAAACTTAGAATATTGCTCGTCCTCGAGCAAGAGAAGAAAGAATAGATGAAGAAAAAGAAGAAAATATGGAGGAGAGGGGGGAGAGGTGTGTTCGGCCAAGAAGGGGAAGAGAGGGTTGTGTTGTCTGAAAATGAGGAAGAATGGAGGACTTTATGTAGGGAAGGGAGGGGGGTTAAGATTCGGCCATCTAGGGTGGGTTTGGGTGGGAAATTGGTTTTGAATTTTGAAGGTAGGTGGAGTTTATGAGGTAGGTTTATGGGGAAGAGTGGATAGATGTGAGTGGTGAAGTGGTGATAGGGAAGAGAGATTGAGGTGATTGGTGAAGAGTTTTGGGGAAGAGTGTTTATTGGTAAGAGAAGATGAACATTGAGAAGAGGGAAGAGAATGAGTAGTGGTAGGTGGGGATCCTGTGGGGTCCACAGATGCTGAGTTGATCCTGTGGGGTCCACAGATCCTGAGGTGTCAAGGATTTGCATCCCTGCACCAATTAGGCATGTAAAATACCTTTGCATGCAATTCTGGCGTTTAAACGCCGAATTGATGCTTGTTCTGGGAGTTCAGCGCCTAGATGCAGCATATTTCTGGCGTTAAACGCCAGCCAGATGCGCTGTCACTGCATGGCTAATCATCTGGAGGTTCTCGATCTTACTGGAATAGGATTCACCCTCCTTTTGCGTCTGTCACTACGCCCAGCACTCGCGAGTTTGAAGTTCGGAACAGTCATTCAATCCCAGAGTCCTACTCGAAATACCATAGACAAGGTTTAGACTTTCCGGACTCTCATGAATGCCACCATCAATCTAGCTTATACCACGAAGATTCTGATTCAGAGATCCAAGAGATATTCATTCAATCTAAGGTGGAACGGAAGTGGTTGTCAAGCACGCGTTCGTAGGGGAATGATGATGATTGTCACGTTCATCACATTCATATTGAAGTGCGAATGAATATCTTGGAAGCGGAATAAGTTGAATTGAATAGAAAAACAGTAGTACTTTGTATTAATTCATGAGTAACAGCAGAGCTCCACACCTTAATCTATGGAGTGCAGAAACTCTACCGTTTGAAAATACATAAGCGAAAGGTTCAGGCATGGCCGAATGGCCAGCCCCCAAACGTGATCAATATGATCCAAAGATGAACTAAAAATCATAATATGATCCGAAGATGTAAATACAATAGTAAAAAGTACTATTTATACTAAACTACTTACTAGGGTTTACAGAAGTAAGTAATTGATGCATAAATCCACTTCCGGGGCCCACTTGGTGTGTGCTTGGGCTGAGCTTGAAGTTTACATGTGCAGAGGCTCTTTCTGGAATTGAACGCAAGTTGTAACGTGTTTTTGGCGTTCAACTCTGGTTCGTGACGTGTTTCTGGCGTTTAACTCCAGACTGCAGCGTAGAACTGGCGTTCAACTCCCTTTTGCGTCATCTAAACTCAGCCAAAGTATGGACTATTATATATTGCTGGAAAACCCTGGATATCTACTTTCCAACGCAATTGAAAGCGCGCCATTTTGAGTTTTGTAGCTCCAGAAAATCCACTTTGAGTGCAGGGAGGTCAGAATCCAACAGCATCAGCAGTCCTTCTTCAACCTCTGAATCTGATTTTTGCTCAAGTCCCTCAATTTCAGCCAGAAAATACCTGAAATCACAGAAAAACACACAAACTCATAGTAAAGTCTAGAAATGTGAATTTAACATAAAAACTAATGAAAACATCCCTAAAAGTAACTAGATCCTACTAAAAACATACTAAAAATAATGCCAAAAAGCATATAAATTATCCGCTCATCACAACACCAAACTTAAATTGTTGCTTGTCCCCAAGCAACTGAAAATCAAATAGGATAAAAAAAAGAGAATATACTATAAATTCCAAAATATCAATGAAACATAGCTCCAATCAGATGAGCGGGACTTGTAGCTTTTTGCCTCTTGAATAGTTTTGGCATCTCACTTTATCCATTGAGGTTCAGAATGATTGGCATCTATAGGAACTCAGAGTTCAGATAGTGTTATTGATTCTCCTAGTTCAGTTTGATGATTCTTGAACACAGCTACTTTATGAGTCTTGGCCGTGGCCCTAAGAACTTTGTTTTCCAGTATTACCACCGGATACATAAATGCCACAGACACATAATTGGGTGAACCTTTTCAGATTATGACTCAGCTTTGCTAAAGTCCCCAATTAGAGGTGTCCAGGGTTCTTAAGCACACTCTGTTTTTTTTTTTTTTTTGCTTTGGACCTTGACTTTAACCGCTCAGTCTCAAGTTTTCACTTGACACCTTCACGCCACAAGCACATGGTTAGGGACAGCTTAGTTTAGCCGCTTAAGCCAGGATTTTATTCCTTTAGGACCTCCTATCCACTGATGCTCAAAGCCTTGGGATCCTTTTTATTTACCCTTGCCTTTTGGTTTTAAGGGTTATTGGCTTTTTGCTCTTGCCTTTTGGTTTTAAGAGCTTTTGGCTTTTTCTGCTTGCTCTTTCTCTTTTTTTTCGCTATTTTTTTTCTATTTTTTTTCTGCAAGCTTTTGTATTCACTGCTTTTTCTTGCTTCAAGAATCATTTTTATGATTTTTCATAGTATCAAATAACATGTCTCCTTGTCATCATTCTTTCAAGAGCCAACATATTTAAAATTCATAAACAACAACTTCAAAAGACATATGCACTGTTCAAGCATTCATTCAGAAAACAAAAAGTATTGTCACCACATCAATATAATTAAACTAAGTTCAAGGATAAATTCGAAACTCATGTACTTCTTGTTCTTTTGAATTAAAACAGTTTTCATTTAAGAGAGGTGATGGATTCATAGGACATTCATAACTTTAAGACAAAGTTACTAAATACTAATGATCATGTAATAAAACACAAACTTAGATAAGCACTTAACATAGAAAATGAAAAACAGAGAATGTAAGAACAAGGAATGAGTCCACCTTAGTGATGGTGGCGTTTTCTCCTTGAGGAACCAATGATGTCCTTGAGCTCTTCTATGTCTCTTCCTTGTCTTTGTTGCTCCTCCCTCATTGCTTTTTGATCTTCTCTAATTTCATGAAGGATGATGGAGTGCTCTTGATGTTCCACCCTTAATTGTCCCATGTTGGAACTTAATTCTCCTAGGGAGGTGTTGATTTGCTCCCAATAGTTTTGTGGAGAAAAATGCTTTTGAGGCATCTCCGGAATTTCATGGTGATGAGCTTCATGCATCTCTTGAGATCCATGAATGGGCTCTCTTGCTTGCTCCATCCTTTTCTTAGTAATGGGCTTCTCTTCCTCAATGGGAATGTCTCCTTCTATGAAAGCTCCAACTGAATAACATAGATGGCAAATAAGATGAGAAAAAGCTAGCCTTGCCCAGGGAGAGGGCTTTTCGGCTTTTTTGTAGAGTTCAAGGGAGATGACTTCATGAACTTCTACTTCCTTTCCAATCATGATGCTATGAATCATGATGGCCTGATCCACAGTAACTTCAGATCGGTTGCTAGTGGGGATGATGGAGCGTTGGATGAACTCTAACCATCCTCTAGCCACAGGCTTGAGGTCCAATCTTCGTAGTTGAACCGGCTTGCCTTTGGAGTCAATCTTCCATTGAGCTCCTTCCACACATATGTCCATGAGGACTTGGTCCAACCTTTGATCAAAGTTGACTCTCCTTGTGTAGGGGCGTGCGTTCTCTTCCATCATTGGCAAGTTGAACACCAACCTTACATTTTCCGGACTAAAATCTAAGTATTTCCCCCGAACCATTGTAATATAATTCTTTGGATTCGGGTTCTTACTTTGATCATGGTTCTTAGTGATCCATGCATTGACATAGAACTCTTGAACCATTAGGATGCCGACTTGTTGGATGGGGTTTGTTAGAACTTCCCAACCTCTTCTTTGGATTTCATGTCGGATCTCCGGATACTCATTTCTCTTGAGCTTGAAAGGGACCTCGGGGATCACCTTCTTCTTGGCCACAACATCATAGAAGTGGTCTTGATGAGCTTTGGAGATGAATCGTTCCATCTCCCATGACTCGGAGGTGGAAGCTTTTGTCTTCCCTTTCCCTTTTCTAGAGGATTCTCCGGTCTTAGGTGCCATCAATGGTAATGGAAAAACAAAAAGCTTATGCTTTTACCACACCAAACTTAGAATATTGCTCGTCCTCGAGCAAGAGAAGAAAGAATAGATGAAGAAGAAGAAGAAAATACGGAGAAGAGGAGGGAGAGGTGTGTTCGGCCAAGAAGGGGAAGAGAGGGTTGTGTTATGTGAAAATGAGGAAGAATGGAGGGCTTTATATAGGGAAGGGAGGGGGGTTAAGGTTCGGCCATCTAGGGTGGGTTTGGGTGGGAAATTGGTTTTGAATTTTGAAGGTAGGTGGATTTTATGAGGTAGGTTTACGGGGAAGAGTGGATGGATGTGAGTGGTGAAGTGGTGATAGGGAAGAGAGATTGAGGTGATTGGTGAAGAGTTTTGGGGAAGAGTGTTTATTGGGAAGAGATGATGAACATTGAGAAGAGGGATGAGAATGAGTGGTGGTAGGTGGGGATCCTGTGGGGTCCACAGATGCTGAGTTGATCCTGTGGGGTCCACAGATCCTAAGGTGTCAAGGATTTGCATCCCTGCACCAATTAGGCATGAAAAATGCCTTTGCATGCAATTCTGGCGTTTAAACGCCGAATTGATGCTTGTTCTGGGCGTTCAGCGCCTAGATGCAGCATTTTTCTGGAGTTGAACGCCAGCCAGATGCTTGTTTCTGGCGTTCAGCGCTAGCTCTTTTTCACTGTGCATTTCTGGCAACTGAACGCCAGGATGCTGCTTGTTTCTGGCGTTCAACGCCAGAGACATGCTCTGTTCTGGCGTTGAACGCCAGCCAGATGCTCCTTACTGGCGTTTAAACGCCAGTAAGATCCTCCTTCAGGGTGTGATTTTTCTTCTGCTGTTTTTGATTCCATTTTCAATTTTTATATTTATTTGTGACTCCACATGATCATGAACCTAATAAAACATGAAAAGAACAACAAAATTAAAATAAAATTAGATAAATAAAAATTGGGTTGCCTCCCAACAAGCGCTTCTTTAATGTCAATAGCTTGACAGTGGGCTCTCATGGAGCCTCACAGATGTTCAGAGCATTGTTGAGACTCCCCAACACCAAACTTAGAGTTTGGATATGGGAGTTCAACACCAAACTTAGAGTTTGGTTGTGGCCTCCCAACACCAAACTTAGAGTTTGACTGTGGGGGCTCTGGTTGACTCTGTTTTGAGAGCAGCTTACTGTGCCTCTTTTCCATGTTTACAGAAGGATGTCCTTGAGTTTTAAACTCAAGGGAGTCCTCATTCAATTGAAGGACTAGTTCACCTCTGTTAACATCAATCACAGCTCTTGCTGTGGCTAGGAAGGGTCTTCCAAGGATGATGGATTCATCCTCATCCTTCCCAGTATCTAGGATTATAAAATCAGCAGGGATGTAAAGGCCTTCAACCTTTACTAATATGTCCTCTACTTGTCCATAAGCCTATTTTCTGGAATTGTCTGCCATCTCTAATGAGATTTTTGCAGCTTGTACCTCAAAGATTCCCAGTTTTTCCATTACAGAGAGTGGCATGAGGTTTATTCCTGACCCCAGGTCACATAGAGCCTTCTCAAAGGTCATGGTACCTATGGTACAAGGTATCAGGAACTTTCCAGGATCCTATTTCTTCTGAGGCAATCTCAGTTGATCCAATGCATTTAGTTCATTGGTGAACAGGGGAGGTTCATCTCTCCAAGTCTCATTACCAAATAAATTGGCATTCAGCTTCATGATTGCACCAAGGTACTTGGCAACTTGTTCTTCAGTGACATCCTCATTCTCTTCAGAATAAGAATACTCATCAGAACTCATGAATGGCATAAGGAGGTTTAATGGAATCTCTTTGGTTTCTAGATGAGCCTCAGATTCCTTTGGTTCCTCAGAGGGAAACTCCTTATTGATCACTGGACGTCCCAGGAGGTCTTCCTCCTTGGGATTCACGTCCTTCTCCTCTCTTGTGGGTTCAGCCATGATGGTCAATTCAATGGCCTTGCATTCTCCTTTTGGATTTTTTTCTGTATTGCTTGGGAGAGTACTAGGAGGGGTTTCAGTGATCTTCTTACTCAGCTGGCCCACTTGTGCCTCCAAATTTCTAATGGAGGACCTTGTTTTATTCATGAAACTTACAGTGGCCTTAGACAAATCAGAGACCAAATTTGCTAAATTAGAAGTATTTTGTTCAGAGTTCTCTGACTGTTGCTGAGTGGATGATGGAAAAGGTTTACTATTGTTAAACCTATTTCTTCCACCATTATTAAAGCCTTGTTGACGCTTTTGTTGATCCTTCCATGAGAGATTTGGGTGATTTCTCCATGAGGGATTATAGGTGTTTCCATATGGTGCTCCCATGTAATTTATCTCTGCTATTGCAGGGTTCTCAGGATCATTAGCTTCTTCTTCAGAAGATGCCTCTTGAGTACTGTTGGATGCAGCTTGCATTCCATTCAGACTCTGAGAAATCATATTAACTTGCTAAGTCAATATTTTATTCTGGGCCAATATGGCATTCAGAGTATCAATTTCAAGAACTCCCTTCTTCTGAGGCGTCCCATTACTCACAGGATTCCTCTCAGAAGTTTACATGAACTGGTTATTAGCAACCATGTCAATGAGTTCTTGAGCTTCTGCAGGCATTTTCTTTAGGTGAATGGATCCACCTGCAGAAGTATCCGATGACATCTTAGCTAATTCAGACAGACCATCATAGAATATATCCAGGATGGTCCATTCTGAAAGCATGTCAGAAGGACACTTTTTGGTCAGTTGCTTGTATCTCTCCCAAGCTTCATAGAGGGATTCACCTTCCTTCTGTCTGAAGGTTTGAACATCCACTCTAAGCTTACTAAGCTTTTGAGGAGGAAAGAACTTGGCTAAGAAAGCCGTGACCAGCTTATCCCAAGAGTTCAGGCTATCTTTGGGTTGAGAGTCCAACCACACTCTAGCTCTGTCTCTTACAGCAAAAGGGAAAAGCATGAGTCTGTAGACTTCAGGATCTACTCCATTAGTCTTAACAGTATCACAGATCTGCAAGAATTCAGTTAAGAACTGAAAGGGATCTTCAGATGGAAGTCCATGAAACTTGCAGTTTTGTTGCATCAGAGAAACTAATTGAGGTTTAAGCTCAAAATTGTTTGCTCCAATGGCAGGAATTGAGATGCTTCTTCCATGTAAATTGGAATTAGGTGCAGTGAAGTCACCAAGCATTCTCCTTGCATTATTATTTTTGGCTGCCATCTCCTCTTCCTGTTCGAAAATTTCTGTAAGGTTATCTCTGGATTGTTGTATTTTAGCTTCTCTTAGTTTCCTCTTCAGAGTCCTTTCAGGTTCAGGGTCTGCTTCAACAAGAATGTTCTTGTCCTTGCTCCTGCTCATATGAAAAAGAGGGAACAGAAAAATAATAATAATAGGGATCATTTTTACCCAGGTATAGAGGTTCCCTTAGGTAAGTGGAAGAAAAGAAGAATAGAAGAAAAGAAGAAGAGAAAATCTGAACTCAGAGAGAGAGAGGGGGTTCGGATTTTTTTTTGTGAGTGAGGAAGAGATGTTAGTAAATAAATAAATAAATAGAAGAAAATGAGAGGGGAAAGTTTTCGAAAATAATTTTTGAAAAATGGTTAGTTATTTTCGAAAATTAAAAGAAGAAATAAATTAAAATTGAATTTTGAAACAATTAGTTAATTAAAAAGAATTTTTGAAAAAGAGGGAGATATTTTCGAAAATTAGAGAGAGAGAGTTAGTTAGGTAGTTTTGAAAAAGATAAGAAACAAACAAAAAGTCAATTAGTTAGTTGAAAAAGAATTGAAAATCAATTTTGAAAAGATAAGAAGATAAGAAGTTAGAAAAGATATTTGAAATTCAAATTTTTGAAAAAGATATGTTTTAAAAAGATATGATAGAAAATATATGATTTTGAAAAAGATAAGATAAAAAGATATTTTTGAAAAGATATGATTGAAATTAGTTTTGAAAAAGATTTGATTTTTAAAATCACAATTAATGACTTGATTTACAAGAAATCACAAAATATGATTCTAGAACTTAAAGTTTGAATCTTTCTTAACAAGTAAGTAACAAACTTGAAATTTTTGAATCAAAACATTAATTGTTGATGATATTTTCGAAAATTATGAGATAAAAATAAAAAATGAAAAAGATTTGATTTTTGAAAAAGATTTTGAAAAAGATAAGATTTTTAAATTCAAAATTTGATTTGACTCATAAGAAACAACTAAATTTTAAAAAATTTTGAAAAAGTCAACTAAAATTTTCGAATTTATGAGAAGAAAAAGGGAAAGATATTTTTTTTATTTTTAAATTTTTTTTTTAATGATGAGAGAGAAAAATATGAAAAGGATGCAATGCATGAAAGTTATGGATCAAAACAATGAATGCATGCAAGAATGCTATGAATGTGAAGATAAACACCAAGAACACTTTGAAGATCACGATGAACATCAAGAATATATTTTTGAAAAATTTTTTATGCAAAGAAAACATGCAAGACACCAAACTTAGAAATTTTTCATGTATAGACACTATGAATGCAAAAATGCACATGAAAAAAAAAGAAAAGACACAAAACAAGAAAACATCAAGATCAAACAGGAAGACTGGCCAGGAACAACTTGAAGATCATGAAGAACACTATGAATGCATGAGTTTTTGAAAAATGCATAAAAATTTTTAGAAAAAATGCAATTGACACCAAACTTAAAAATTGACTCAAGACTCAAACAAGAAACAGGAAATATTTTTTTGATTTTTATGATTTTCTAAATTTTTTTTTTTGGATTTTTCGAAAATTAATGTGAAAAAGAAAAATAAGGATTCCAAAATTTTTAATATGAATTCCAGGAATCTTGCACTCTTAGTCTAAAGCTCCAATCTGAGGGTTAGACATGGCTTAATAGCCAGTCAAGCTTTAGCATGTAAATCAGGTGGATCTGGAATAGCAGCAAGTGGATTAGCAATAACTAGCTTGCTCTTGATAGTGTTGGGCTGGAAGCCCAGTCCAAATGAATTTAGACATGGCTTTACAGCCAGTCAGGCTTCAACATGCTTCATGAAACACTAGAATTCATTCTTAAAAATTCTGAAATAATTTTCGAAAACAAAGGGAAAATATTTTTGAAAGATTTTGAAAACAATTTTTTTTTCGAATATTAATTAGAAAAATGAAAAAGAAGAAAATATTTTTGAAAAATTTTTGAAAACTTTTTGAAAACAAAATAAGAAGAAAATTACCTAATCTGAGAAACAAGATGAACCGTCAGTTGTCCAAACTCGAACAATCCCCAGCAACGGCGCCAAAAACTTGATACATGCGAAATTGTTACTCTGAGGTTGTAAAATTTGTTGTTCGTTCTCTCCGTGGCAGTGGCGCCAATAACTGGTGCACAATACCATGGTCCAAGCATAACTTCACAACTTCACACAACTAACCAGCAAGTGCACTGGGTCGTCCAAGTAATAAAACCTTACGTGAGTAAGGGTCGATCCCACGGAGATTGTTGGTATGAAGCAAGCTATGGTCACCTTGTAAATCTCAGTCAGGTGGATATCAAATAGTTATGGAGTTTTCGAAAATAAATAATAGATAGACAGAAAATAAAGATAGAAACACTTATGTAATTCATTGATGAGAATTTCAGATAAGCATATAGAGATGCTTTCGTTCCTCTGAACTTCTGCTTTCCTGCTGTTTTCATCCAATCAGTCCTACTCCTTTCCATGGCTGGCTTTATGTAAGGGCATCACCGTTGTCAATGGCTACATCCCATCCTCTCTGTGAAAATGGTCCGATGCGCTGTCACTGCATGGCTAATCATCTGGAGGTTCTCGATCATACTGGAATAGGATTCACCCTCCTTTTGCGTCTGTCACTACGCCCAGCACTCGCGAGTTTGAAGTTCATCATAGTCATTCAATCCTAGAGTCCTTCTCGGAATACCACAGACAAGGTTTAGACTTTCCGGACTCTCATGAATGCCTCCATCAATCTAGCTTATACCACGAAGATTCTGATTCAGAGATCCAAGAGATATTCATTTAATCTAAGGTGGAACGGAAGTGGTTGTCAGACACACGTTCGTAGGGGAATGATGATGATTGTCACGTTCATCACATTCATATTGAAGTGCGAATGAATATCTTAGAAGCGGAATAAGTTGAATTGAATAGAAAAACAGTAGTACTTTGTATTAATTCATGAGGAACAGCAGAGCTCCACACCTTAATCTATGGAGTGCAGAAACTCTACCATTTGAAAATACATAAGTGAAAGGTTCAGGCATGGCCGAATGGCCAGCCCCCAAATGTGATCAATATGATCCAAAGATGAACTAAAATTCATAAGATGATCCGAAGATGTAAATACAATAGTAAAAAGTCCTATTTATACTAAACTAGTTACTAGGGTTTATAGAAGTAAATAATTGATGCATAAATCCACTTCCAGGGCCCACTTGGTGTGTGCTTGGGCTGAGCTTGAAGTTTACATGTGCAGAGGCTCTTTCTGGAGTTGAACGCCAAGTTGTAACATGTTTTTGGCGTTCAACTCTGGTTCGTGACGTGTTTCTGGTGTTTAACTCCAGATTGCAGCATAGAACTGGCGTTCAACGCCCTTTTGCGTCCTCTAAACTCGGCCAAAGTATAGACTATTATATATTTTTGGAAAGCCCTGGATGTCTACTTTCCAACACAATTAGAAACGCGCCATTTTGAGTTTTGTAGCTCTAGAAAATCCACTTTGAGTGTAGGGAGGTCAGAATCCAACAGCATCAGCAGTCCTTCTTCAACCTCTGAATCTGATTTTTGCTCAAGTCCCTCAATTTCAGCCAGAAAATATCTGAAATCACAGAAAAACACACAAACTCATAGTAAAGTCCAAAAATGTGAATTTAACATAAAAACTAATGAAAACATCCCTAAAAGTAACTAGATCCTACTAAAAACATACTAAAAATAATGCCAAAAAGCGTATAAATTATCCGCTCATCACAACACCAAACTTAAATTGTTGCTTGTCCCTAAGCAACTAAAATTCAAATAGGATAAAAAGAAGAGAATATACTATAAATTCCAAAATATCAATGAAACATAGCTCCAATCAGATGAGCGGGACTTGTATCTTTTTGCCTCTTGAATAGTTTTAGCATCTCACTTTATCCATTGAGGTTCAGAATGATTGGCATCTATAGGAACTCAGAGTTCAGATAGTGTTATTGATTCTCCTAGTTCAGTATGATGATTCTTGAACACAGCTACTTTATGAGTCTTGGCCGTGGCCCTAAGCACTTTGTTTTCCAGTATTACCACCGGATACATAAATGCCACAGACACATAATTGGGTGAACCTTTTCAGATTGTGACTCAGCTTTGCTAAAGTCCCCAATTATAGGTGTCCAGGGTTCTTAAGCACACTCTGTTTTTTTTTTTTTTTTTGCTTTGGACCTTGACTTTAACCGCTCAGTCTCAAGTTTTCACTTGACACCTTCACGCCACAAGCACATGGTTAGGGACAGCTTGGTTTAGCCACTTAGGCCAGGATTTTATTCCTTTAGGCCCTCCTATCCACTGATGCTCAAAGCCTTGGGATCCTTTTTATTTACCCTTGCCTTTTGGTTTTAAGGGTTATTGGCTTTTTGCTCTTGCCTTTTGGTTTTAAGAGCTTTTGGCTTTTTCTGCTTGCTTTTTCTCTTTTTTTTTCGCTATTTTTTTTCTATTTTTTTTTTCTGCAAGCTTTTGTAATCACTGCTTTTTCTTGCTTCAAGAATCAATTTTATGATTTTTCAGATTATCAAATAACATGTCTCCTTGTCATCATTCTTTCAAGAGCCAACATATTGAACATTCATAAACAACAACTTCAAAAGACATATGCACTGTTCAAGCATTCATTCAGAAAACAAAAAGTATTGTCACCACATCAATATAATTAAACTAAGTTCAAGGATAAATTCGAAACTCATGTACTTCTTGTTCTTTTGAATTAAAACAGTTTTCATTTAAGAGAGGTGATGGATTCATAGGACATTCATAACTTTAAGACAAAGTTACTAAATACTAATGATCATGTAATAAGACACAAACTTAGATAAGCACTTAACATAGAAAACGAAAAACAGAGAATGTAAGAACAAGGAATGAGTCCACCTAAGTGATGGTGGCGTTTTCTCCTTGAGGAACCAATGATGTCCTTGAGCTCTTCTATGTCTCTTCCTTGTCTTTGTTGCTCCTCCCTCATTGCTTTTTGATCTTCTCTAATTTCATGAAGGATAATGGAGTGCTCTTGATGTTCCACCCTTAATTGTCCCATGTTGGAACTTAATTCTCCTAGGGAGGTGTTGATTTGCTCCCAATATTTTTGTGGAGGAAAATGCATGAGGCATCTCCGGAATCTCATGGTGATGAGCTTCATGCATCTCTTGAGATCCATGAATGGGCTCTCTTGCTTGCTCCATCCTTTTCTTAGTGATGGGCTTCTCTTCCTCAATGGGAATGTCTCCTTCTATGAAAGCTCCAACTGAGTAACATAGATGGCAAATAAGATGAGAAAAAGCTAGCCTTGCCCAGGGAGAGGGCTTTTCGGCTATTTTGTAGAGTTCAAGGGAGATGACTTCATGAACTTCTACTTCCTCTCCAATCATGATGCTATGAATCATGATGGCCCGATCCACAGTAACTTCAGATCGGTTGCTAGTGGGGATGATGGAGCGTTGGATGAACTCTAACCATCCTCTAGCCACAGGCTTGAGGTCCAATCTTCTTAGTTGAACTGGCTTGCCTTTGGAGTCAATCTTCCATTGAGCTCCTTCCAAACATATGTCCATGAGGACTTGGTCCAACCTTTGATCAAAGTTGACTCTCCTTGTGTAGGGGTGTGCGTTCTCTTCCATCATTGGCAAGTTGAACACCAATCTCACATTTTCCGGACTAAAATCTAAGTATTTCCCCCGAACCATTGTAATATAATTCTTTGGATTCGGGTTCTTATTTTGATCATGGTTCTTAGTGATCCATGCATTGGCATAGAACTCTTGAACCATTAGGATGCCGACTTGTTGGATGTGGTTTGTTAGAACTTCCCAACCTCTTCTTTGGATTTCATGTCGGATCTCCGGATACTCATTTCTCTTGAGCTTGAAAGGGACCTCGGGGATCACCTTCTTCTTGGCCACAACATCATAGAAGTGGTCTTGATGAGCTTTGGAGATGAATCTTTCCATCTCCCATGACTCAGAGGTGGAAGCTTTTGTCTTCCCTTTCCCTTTTCTAGAAGATTCTCCGGTCTTAGGTGCCATCAATGGTAATGGAAAAACAAAAAGCTTATGCTTTTACCACACCAAACTTAGAATATTGCTCGTCCTCGAGCAAGAGAAGAAAGAATAGATGAAGAAGAAGAAGAAAATATGGAGGAGAGGGGGGAGAGGTGTGTTCGGCCAAGAAGGGGAAGAGAGGGTTGTGTTGTGTGAAAATGAGGAAGAATGGAGGACTTTATATAAGGAAGGGATGGGGGTTAAGATTCGGCCATCTAGGGTGGGTTTGGGTGGGAAATTGGTTTTGAATTTTGAAGGTAGGTGGAGTTTATGAGGTAGGTTTATGGGGAAGAGTGGATAGATGTGAGTGGTGAAGTGGTGATAGGGAAGAGAGATTGAGGTGATTGGTGAAGAGTTTTGGGGAAGAGTGTTTATTGGGAAGAGAGGATGAACATTGAGAAGAGGGAAGAGAATGAGTGGTGGTAGGTGGGGATCCTGTGGGGTCCACAGATGCTGAGTTGATCCTGTGGGGTCCACAGATCCTGTGGTGTCAATGATTTGCATCCCTGCACCAATTAGGCATGTAAAATACCCTTGCATGCAATTCTGACGTTTAAACGCCGAATTGATGCTTGTTCTGGGCGTTCAACGCCTAGATGCAGCATATTTCTGGCGTTAAACGCCAGCCAGATGCGCTGTCACTGCATGCTAATCATCTGGAGGTTCTCGATCATACTGGAATAGGATTCACCCTCCTTTTGCGTCTGTCACTATGCCCAGCACTCGCGAGTTTGAAGTTCGTCACAGTCATTCAATCCCAGAGTCCTACTCGAAATACCACAGACAAGGTTTAGACTTTTCGGACTCTCATGAATGCCGCCATCAATCTAGCTTATACCACGAAGATTCTGATTCAGAGATCCAAGAGATATTCATTCAATCTAAGGTGGAACGGAAGTGGTTGTCAGGCACGCGTTCGTAGGGGAATGATGATGATTGTCACGTTCATCACATTCATATTGAAGTGCGAATGAATATCTTGGAAGCGGAATAAGTTGAATTGAATAGAAAAACAGTAGTACTTTGTATTAATTCATGAGGAACAGCAGAGCTCCACACCTTAATCTATGGATTGCAAAAACTCTACCGTTTGAAAATACATAAGTGAAAGGTTCAGGCATGGCCGAATGGCCAGCCCCTAAACGTGATCAATATGATCCAAAGATGAACTAAAAATCATAAGATGATCCGAAGATGTAAATACAATAGTAAAAAGTCCTATTTATACTAAACTAGTTACTAGGGTTTACAGAAGTAAGTAATTGATGCATAAATCCACTTCTGGGGCCCACTTGGTGTGTGTTTGGGCTGAGCTTGAAGTTTACATGTGTAGAGGCTCTTTCTGGAGTTGAACGCTAAGTTGTAACGTGTTTTTGGCATTCAACTATGGTTCGTGACATGTTTTTGGCGTTTAACTCCAGACTGCAGCGTAGAACTGGCGTTCAACGCCCTTTTGCGTCATCTAAACTCGGCCAAAGTATGGACTATTATAAATTGCTGGAAAGCCCTGGATGTCTACTTTCCAACGCAATTGGAAGCGCGCCATTTTGAGTTTTGTAGCTCCAGAAAATCCACTTTGAGTGCAGGGAGGTCAGAATCCAATAGCATCAACAGTCCTTCTTCAACCTCTAAATCTGATTTTTGCTCAAGTCCCTCAATTTCAGCTAGAAAATACCTGAAATCACAGAAAAACACACAAACTCATAGTAAAGTCCAGAAATGTGAATTTAACATAAAAACTAATGAAAACCTCCCTAAAAGTAACTAGATCCTACTAAAAACATACTAAAAACAATGCCAAAAAGCGTATAAATTCTCCGCTCATCAGAAGCGCAGATGGAACTGCCGCTTGTCTGAAGGAAGCACAGACGGAACTGCCGCTTGTTGGAAGGAAGCACAGACGGAACTGCCACTTGTCTGAAGTAAGCGCAGACAGAACTACTGCTTATTTGAAGGAAGCGCAGACGGAACTGCCACAAAGAAATACAGACAGAACAGCCTTAAGAAAGCACAAACGAAACACAGACGGAACTGCCACGAGAGAACGCAGATGGAACTACCAAAAGAGAGCAAAAACTATATGATTTCTTCATGAGAATAGGTAATCAATAATGGTGTTTGATCTTCGACTCGGAAAAAAACACAAGACAGAGAGAACAGGCTAGTCAGTGCGGTGAAAAAGTATCAAAGGAGTGATAAAAAGTAAGGAAAAATGGAATAGAGGAAAAGTGTGAAAAATACGGTGATTTCACCAAAAGCAAAACAATATATTACCATGGCTCTGATACCATCTTAGAAACAAGAGACTAAACTGGAGAAAGGATTTGTGTATTATTGAGTGTATTTAAGTTGTCTGGAATGATACAATATAGAAGGATATTTATAGGTATTAAGAGAATCGAAATAATAAAGACGTAATATACTATAATAAATATTCAGATATGCTAAATAATGCTAATTGATCCTGATTGATCCTAATTATCTTTTAACAGTACGCATGAATGTCAAGCTGCGTGTCCGCATGCCTCATACGTACGCACATTTTGGAAATTTGCAAATTCATACGTAAGTGAACACATGAGTTGCGATTTCAGGGCTTTCTTGGACCTAATCCAACTCATTTCTGAAGTATTTCAAGCCAAACTCAAGAAAGATGGAGAGGAGAACAATTAATATAGGTTTTTGTTATGTTTTAAGTTAGATTTCTAGAGAGAGAAGCTCTCTCTTCTCTCTAGAATTTAGGGTTTTATGTTTATTTCTCTCCATAGATTTAGGTTTTAAACTTGCTTTGATTTAGTTTCAACCACAATTTCTTGTTTTAGCATCTTAATTCTCTTAGTTTACTTGTTAATTTCATTTATTTTGTTGCTTTTATGTTCATGAACTCTTGTTAATTTTGATTCCATTTAATGCAATTTGATATTTTTATATTTTTAAGATTTCATAATTTTGTTCCTTTTCCTTTATTAGTTAATTGCTATTTGCTTTCTTGTTATTTAAATTCTAGCCAATTGCTATCACAACCCCCTTTTCTCTCCTAGCCAATGATACGCACATCTTACTGCAATTCCTTTGAGAGACTACCCGAGGTTTAATACTCTCGGTTTTTATTGTTTTGTGTTGTGACAAACAAATTAAACTTTGATTTAGAGTTAATTGTTGATTTGGACTATGTTTGCAATGAAATTCTATTAAAAAATTCTAAACCGACATTAATCTTTACATCAGTACGACATGCTCATATTATATATAAATTATATAAACATATACAGAGTTTCATAGGTTGATCAGATGGTAACTCCGGATAATTAACACTTGTGACTGCAGCATGACATGCTAAAAATAAAGATATTATAAATAGTTCCGTACATTCAACAATTTTGTAGCTGGAATGAGACAACATGTTTTTATGGTGTGCTATATTATTTTTGAGGTAGCTTGACGATTAGATTCTGTTGGTAAAGAAATTCACAGATAAATTCTCGTTGCAAGTATAGTTTCTAAACCAACAAAGAATCCTTTCGTACAAAAGTTTGGTTGTCACAAGTAACAAAACCCAATAAAATTTATAACCGAAGTATTTAAACCTCGGGTCATCTTCTCAAGGAATTGCAGGGAGGTATGATTTATTATTGGTTATGGAAAATGGTATATTTTTGGGTTTTTGAAATAGGGAACAAGGAGAATAAATTAGCAATAAAGTAAATTAATTACTAGAAAAACTCTTGGCAAGGTATGAGAACTGGAAATTCCATCTTAGTTATCCTTATCAGGTGTGATGAGAATTGTTATTGCTCCCACTTAGTTAACCCTTACTAAATAAAGGAAAGTCAAGTGGACTAATTAATTTGATTCCTCAAATCCTAGTCAACTCCTATGGAAAGACTAGCTTTAGAGGGATCCAAATCAACCAGCAAGAATTTCAATTTTCAATCAACAGCTGAGTTTGACAACTCAAGTGTCACCAATTACTCAACCAAAGCTAAAAGGGGAAAAATCCAAATTATTTATATCATAAATAAAAGAAAGCAATCATAAATGTGAAATACCTCAAATTATATTAAATAGAAAATAAAATTAAACATAGGAATCCATAAACCAAATTGGCAACATCAAGTAATCAACTAAAGTAATAGAATAATTAAAAGTAGAAGAGAACATAAAGTAAAGAACATTGAACCTGGAATGAAGAAATAACCATAAGCTAAGAGAAATCCTAATTCTAAATCCTAAGAGAGAGGAGAGAGAGCCTCTCCCTCTAAAAACTACATCTAAAATTTAAAATTGTGAATTATGAATGTTCCTATGAATTGATTGATTCCCCCACTTTATAGCCTCTAATATGAGTTTTCTGGGCCAAAAATTGGGTCAGAAACAGCCCAGAAATCGCTGAGGGCGTTTTCTGAATTTTTCTGCGCGTGACGTCCGTCACGCGTGCGTGTCATTTAGAGATTTTCCTTGCCACGCGTACGCGTCAGTCATGCGTACGCGTCGCTTGCGTTTTGCACTAGGCACGCGTCCGCGTCGTCCATGCGTGCGCATCGCTGCCATTTTCTTCAAAACTCCATTTTGTGCATTCCTTCCATTTTTGCATGTTTCCTTTCTGTCCTCTAAGCCATTCCTACCCTATGAAGTCTGAAATTACTTAACACACAGATCACGGCATCAAATGGTAATAAAGGATAATTAAAATTAATATTTTTAAGGCAAAGGAAACATGTTTTCACATATATCACATAATAAGGAAGGAGTTGTAAAAATCATGCAATTCATATGAATAAGTGGGTGAAGAATTGATAAAAACACTTAATTGAGCACAAGATGAATCATAAAATAGGGATTTATCATAGCTTAAATACTTTTGAGGTAATTTTGTTTACTCAATATAGCTTTTGAGATTATATTTTTTAGTATATGGTCATTCTTAGGTTAAAAAAATCAAATTTGCCTACACTACTTAAGAAAAATTCCTAAGTAAATTTCCCACTTGAGAAAACATCATATAGCTTTTAATAAAATTATATTAGATTTGTTAATCATCAAAAATTTTTGAATAAATTTCATACTTGAGAAAACATCATATAGCTTTTAATAAAATTATATTAGATTTGTTAATCATTAAAATTCATCAATTTGAGATAATATAAAGATAACATTGTCTTCTTCAGATACGACTTGAACTTGAAACTCCCAATTTTGTTTCAAAGATTTAGAGAACTTTCTTTTGTTTCAATTTTAAATGTGGTTAGTGGGGAATTTGGACGATTACAACGACGTAAAAATTAGAGTAAAGGACAAATAGGTCCCTGGCCTTTTTTTTCACGGACACTTTCGTCCCTGACGAATGAAAAATACATTCATGTCCTTGACCCCTCCGAAATATAGACAAATATACCCCTCCGTTAAAGTCACTCCGTTGGCCCTGAATGAAAATGCTGACGTGGATCCCCTGGCGCTGATGTGGCCGTTACGGGCTGACACGTGGGCTGTGCTTTCTAAAAGAGGATGTATTAGTCCCTAGGCAACAGAACGTCGCCATTTTTCTCCCACCCCTCGAAACACACCTTAATTCCCATATGCAATACCCATAACACCCATGTATGAGTTTCTGAATTACTGAAAACCCTAAGAAGAGCAACGGTCAAATTCCCTCCTCCCTGTTTCTCCCTTAAAAAATTACAGACATAGAAGAGCAATCGGTGTGGGGGTGAAGTTACTGTCGGAGGCAACAAAGAAGGTCTTTGTTGAGGTCGTTACTGTTGTCTTCGTGATACGGTATGATCGCCTTGCTTATCGATGAAGTTTCTGTTATTGATGTGTGTACTAAGGGTGGAGTAATCATGTGTGTGTGTTGACAGTATGTGTAACAGTGGTATAGTGAGGTGAAAAAATTGTTTTTAGAACGTCGTGTGTAGGACTAGTAGGAGGGATTGGGTTAGGGCAACGGGGTTTTATTCATAAATTTTGAATCTATCCTAATACTGACACATAGTTGTTCGTTGGTCAGTTTCAGATGGTTGATGTTTTTGTGGTGCTAGTTTTTCACCATGGAGGCAACCTCGTGAGAGGAAGTGATGGCCCTGGTTTATCAAAATGGTAAGGAAGAGAAGTTTTGATAGCATGGAAACTTGTCTCTCAACAAATTTTCCTTCGGTAAGTATACCGAATTGTCGTCAAGTAATAACTCACAAAAGAGTGAGGTCGAATCCCACAGAGATTAACGGATTAAGCAATCAATAGTTGATTGATTATCCTAGTTAGACGATTCAGATTTGGATGATGAGTAACAAGGAACTGTAAATGGCATAAAAGTAAAGAAAAAATAAAGTGAAGAAAAGTAAAATGGCAAGAAAAGTAAATGTAAGAACTAAAAATAAAATGAACATTGGGATCAAGAGATATTGCAATCCTCCGGATCAAGTTCATTCTCATCTCTTCCTCAATCAATGCATTCATTGATCTCCTTGGCAATCTTAAGTGATTGAATTGGTAATTCAATCTCTCAAATCTTGATCAATAGCCAATTCCTTGGTCAATTGCTCATGAGAAGAGATGAAGTATGGTCACTGATTATACCACATGCATTCCCAAATTAGGTGTTGGTAGAATTATAGTCACCATATCCATCCAACCCCAATTTGGTCCAACATGAAAAAGCATTTCTAGCATGATCTCTTCATTCCTCTTCCAAGGTTCAGAAGAGATCCAAGTATAAATAGCTTCTTTTCCTAGATAACTATCCAATTGGATGAAGATTGAAAGCTTTCTAGTAAAATCAAGAGAAAAGAAAGAAGAAGAGAAATGAAAACTATTATTGATCCATCAAATTACAACAGAGCTCCCTAACCCAATGAAAGGGGTTAGTTGATCATTGCTCTAACAAAATAGAAAAGAAAGAAAGTGCAGAAAAGTAAAGATGGAGATTAAAACTAAAATTGAAACTTCAAAATTCATGAATGAAAAGTACAAAGAAAAGAAAGAGAAGGAAAAGTGTGTGAGGGGAGGGAGTCCAAAGACCCCTCTCCAATCCCCCATTCCAGAATTTCCATCCTCTGAATGTAAAAGCTAAGGCCCTTATATAGGCTCTTCTAAATTACAAAATGAAATTAAAAGCAATTTACAATTAAATGAAAATTCCTATTCTAGATGCTTCTCGTGGCCTTGATTGGTTGACACTTGTGGGCTTGCTTCCTTGAGGTTGGGTGGTCCTTGAAAGAGAATCAAGTTGAGGTCCAGGTGCTAATGTCAGTGCTAACGTTAGCCACACTAACGCTACAAGTGTTGCGTTTGTGTTGAAGTTAGTGTGGCTAACGTCACACTTGCTACCCAGTTGGTGTTTTTGAGGCTTAAAAGATGCCTCTGGTTTGTGCTCCAATTTTACGCCCACTATAGAGTATTATATATCGTTGGAAAGCTCTGAATGTCAGCTTTCTAACACAACTAGAATCACCTCAATTAGACCTCTGTAACTCAAGTTATGCTCCTTTGAAGGGGACAGGGTTGCTAGCATGGTGGCTGGCGTTATTGGCAAACGTGAGTGCCAATAACGTCCGCGATTAGGGGCTGAAAATTGCCAGTTTCTGAAGCTCAACTTAATGCTCACCCCATACTATTATATATTGTTGGAAAGCCCTGGATGTCTACTTTTCAACGCTTTTGGAAGCGCATCATTTGGAGCTCTACAACTCGAGTTATACTTCTTGGAAGGTGAAGAGGTCAGCTGGCCTTACTACAGGTTGATACCATGTTCATCTTTGCACTTTCGGGGCAGGTTTTTTCCCTAAAATTTAGTGTCCACCATGTAGTGCCATATATTCTTGGAAAGCTCTGGAATCCTACTTTCCAATGCCACTGGAATCACCTCATTTGGAGCTTTGTGGCTCAAGTTATTCTTGTTTGAAGAAGGCATAGTCAGGCTGCTGGGTGAGACTTTTGCCCATGTTAACTACCACGTTAATGTAGTTAACGTGGAAGTTAATGTGGGTCTTTTTGCTTCGCCAACATTAGTGGAGATCACCTTTTCCACTAACTTTGGCATCTCTCTTTCCTTCCACGTTAGTTCCCACGTTGATGTAGTTAACGTGGAAGCTAACGTGGATTTTTTTGCTTCGCCAACGTTAGTGGAGATCACCTTTTCCACTAACTTTGGCATCTCCCTTTCCTTCCACGTTAGTTCCCACGTTAATGTAACTAACGTGGAGACTAACGTGGGTCTTCTTGCACCTTCTTAGCGTTATTGGCACTCACTTTTGCCACTAACGCTGCTCCTTCTTCAAAGTTGATGCCATTAACGTTCCCACTAACGTTCCAACTTTTCTTCCTTCCATGGTAGTGGCCAAGTTAGTGGTACTAACGTAGCCACTAACGTGGCTCTTCTCTGCTTCTTGTTACCTGAAATCAATCAAACAAAGTGCATCAAAGTCTTGCTCTTAATCATGGGATCATGCATCATCCATTTTATCATTCAATTCATGCATAATTCTCATGAAATCATTCAAAATTCACAATGTTTGCTTGAATCATGGCGTGAATGCATTTTCATTCAAATACTTGCTCATTTCCTAGAAAAATGCATGAAACCACCCTAAAGCATACAAAAAATGGCTAGTAAAACTAGCCAAGATGCCCTGGCATCACAACACCAAACTTAAATCTTGCTTGTCCCCAAGCAAGAAAAGAATTTATGCACAAAGAATTCTCTTAATTGAAATGTATTGAAGAATTGCTTATGATGCCTTAGTGGGTGAAGTGAATAAGTGGCAGTGGAGTGAACTCTAATTTGTATGCTTATGCAAGGATTCCAATGCTCATTAGTCCTTACATTTTGGAAGTCTTAAATCTTAGGACTTTCATTCAAATGATATTATGGAATCCTCTTTATAGATTGTCACCTTTGAAGCAGCACTTATTTTCTAGCATTTTTCTTTTTCTTTTTTTTGTATCTTAGCCTCGACTCTAGATATCATGTCTCAAAGCGGCTTTTTAAGATGAGCTTTCAATCAATACTCCCAAACCAGTTGGTCTAAGGTATTAGGTGTTGAAGCATAGGATATACTTGCTCAAGCCTCTCTCTTTGACACAAATCCACCACAAGCATGTAACTAAGACAATAACTCTTTGAGTTCTTGTTTCTTTCTTTTTCTTCCTAGTTATTGATACTCAGAGCCTTGGGCTTGTTCTTTGTTTTTCTTATTCTTTTGTTTTCTTTTGTTACTGCTTCTTGGATCAATAGATGTTTGAGAAATTCCATAATACTTCTCTAAACTTCATTTCTTGTCTATGAGCTCCCATGCAAGTTTTCACAAACATGCAACCTCAATACACAATCATACAATCAGAACCTCCACTCCTCTTAATCTTTTGCTTGTCCCAAGATTTATAAAATTCTTCAACATTTTCCTTTCAGAAGAATGATTTCCTTGTTGCATTCTTAGAGATTTTTGGGTGCAAGTAAAATTCAAGATGATAATCATGATATCATAGCAACATGTTCTAAATCAAATATCAAATTATGCTTATTCATAAGGAGTAATCACACATGCATACAAAGAAAATAAAAGACAATCATGCAAATTAAAGTGCTGGAAATAAGTAAGAGGAGAAAGGAACTTTACCACCTTGTATTTTATCTTCATTATTGTTGCCCTTTTCCTCCTATTCTTCCCCTTCCCACACCAAACTTAGAATGATTGCTTATACTCAAGCAACAAGTAAAACAGTGGTAATGGGGTCTATGATGGATCATGAATGTCTTAGAATGAAGTGTGAGTATGCATGTGTTTCAGCAAGTAAGATTAAGGATACAATAAGGCACAAGAGATACAAACAAAGACATTTTGATTGCATTAATAAGTGGTATTGGCATGGTACTTTGCATGAAAGTTAAGTGGCAACACCAAACTTAGTGTGACACTGTCATTTTAGAATGATGCAAATACCTAGTGAAGATTGAAAATCATTTTATTGCATGGCAACACCAAACTTAGAATGCAATCATATGTCAAATTATTGAAAGTAAACTATGCAAGGAAAGAAAATATTACCTACGGTTGGGTTGCCTCCCAACAAGTGCTCTTTTAATGTCATTAGCTTGACATGTTGTTCATGGCTTTCTTCCTCTTCTTCCAGTTTGTTAAGAGGAATGACCTCAAGAGGAAAGAGGAGCCAGTTAATGCCCTTTGTTTTGAGTGCCTCTCCCCAGCAAGCTTTCTTCTGTTGTTAGCTTGTGTAAACTTGCTTGTTGGGGTAGGGGTGGGATGGCTTTTAGTTGACCTTTTCTTCTTCATGGATATTGTCCTTCTTTTCTTGGTCACCATCCTCTTTTTAGTGCTCATGTTGATTGCCTTCACCACCTTGATTTCAGGACTTGGGTGATGTACTATGGTTGGAGCTTCTTTTTCATCAAGAGCTTCTTGAATTGGTGGTTCAATGAACTCACCCTTTATGCAACTCTCTGTTTCATTGGAGTGTGGGTTCCCTTGATTAACTTCCTCCCTTATTCTTGACCTTGGAATGAACTCCTCTGTTTTTGGAGAGAGTGAAGTGGTCTCTCTTTGTGATCTCAGCTCTTTAATAAATTGTTCTTCAGAATAGAGTTGTGCATTCTGTCTCAATTTTTCTTCATGGTCTCTTTTTGCTATTTTCTCCTCTTCGTTTGTTTTTATTATTTCTTCAAGGAGGAGTTCTATCCTAGTGAGTTTCTCCTCTTCTCTACTTTTTCTGAGTTCTTCAATGATGAGTTCCATCCTAGCAAGTTTATCTAAAGGAGGTTGGGTAGGTTGTAATGGTTGGGCGGGGTTGGCTTGTGAATGGAATTGGTTGTTTTGTGGTTGTGTGTTCTGAAAGTGGTATGACTCTTGTGGGTAGTGGATTGAGTTTTGTGGATGGTGAAATGAATTGTATGGATTTGGGATAGACTTTTGTGCTGAGGCATACTCAAATGATGAAGAATTTAGGCATGTAAAACTTGGAGGTGAGGTTGTATAATTGAGAGGTGATGGCTCTTGATGAATGGGGTATGGATGAGTGAAATCTCCTTGATTTTGATCTTCCCAGCCACAACTTGAGTAGTGATCAATTTCACCAAAATATGGACCATTTTGTGGCTCTGGAAAGTACCCCATTTCATGTTCTTGATACTCCCATCCACCATGAGCATAGTAAAGTGAATCATTCTGTGGTGGTGGAGAGTTTCCCATAAAATTTGATTGACTAAAATATGATGGATGCTCCTTTCTTTCCTGCAGAAAGCTCTGTCTCAAACAATAATCACCAAAAGAAATTAGAATCTCCATTGTCACAGATGAGGAAATTCCCAGTGAGGCAATATCACAAACAGTTAGTTAGCAAAAGAAAATAAAGAAGCAAAAGAAAATAAAGACAAAAGAAAAGTGTCTAATCTAGTAAATCAATCAACTGGTAGTTTGTTAATCACAATTAATCCCCGGCAACAGCGCCATAAACTTGATGCACACGGAAAACTTGTCTCTCAACAAATTTCCCTTCGGCAAGTATACAGAATTGTCGTCAAGTAATAACTCACAAAAGAGTGAGGTCGAATCCCAGAGAGATTAACGGATTAAGCAATCAATAGTTGATTGATTATCCTAGTTAGATGATTCAGATTTGGATGATGAGTAACAAGGAACTGTAAATGGCATAAAAGTAAAGAAAGCAATAAAGTGCAGAAAAGTAAAATGGCAAGAAAAGTAAATGTAAGAACTAAAAATAAAATGAACATTGGGATCAAGAGATATTGCAATCCTCCAGATCAAGTTCATTCTCATCTCTTCCTCAATCAATGTATTCATTGATCTCCTTGGCAATCTTAAGTGATTGAATTGGTAATTCAATCTCTCAAATCTTGATCAATAGCCAATTTCTTGGTCAATTGCTCATGAGAAGAGATGAAGTATGGTCACTGATTATACCACATGCATTCCCAAATCAAGTGTTGGTAGAATTATAGTCACCATATCCATCCAACCCCAATTTGGTCCAACATGAGATAGCATTTCTAGCATGATCTCTTCATACCTCTTCCAAAGTTCAGAAGAGATCCAAGTATGAATAGCTTCTTTTCCAAGATAACTACCCAATTGGATGAAGATTGAAAGCTTTCTAGTAAAATCAAGAGAAAAGAAAGAAGAAGAGAAATGAAAACTATTATTGATCCATCAAATTACAACAGAACTTCCTAACCCAATGAAAGAGGTTAGTTGATCATTGCTCTAACCAAATAGAAAAGAAAGAAAGTGCAGAAAAGTAAAGATGAAGATTAAAACTAAAATTGAAACTTCAAAATTCATGAATGAAAAGTACAAAGAAAAGAAAGAGAAGGAAAAGTGTGTGAGGGTAGAGAGTCCGAAGACCCCTCTCCAATCCCCCATTCTAGAATTTCCGTCCTCTGAATGTAAAAGCTAAGGCCCTTATATAGACTCTCCTAAATTACAAAATGAAATTAAAAGCAATTTACAATTAAATGAAAATTCCTATTCTAGATGCTTCTTGTGGCCTTGATTGGTTGACACTTGTGGGCTTGCTTCCTTGAGGTTGGGTGGTCCTTGAAAGAGAATCAAGTTGAGGTCCAGGTGCTAATGTCAGTGCTAACGTTAGCCACACTAACGCTACAAGTGTGGCGTTTGTGCTGAAGTTAGTGTGGCTAACGTCACACTTGCTACCTAGTTGGTGTTTTTGGGACTTAAAAGATGCCTCTGGTTTGTACTCCAATTTCATGCCCACTATAGAGTATTATATATCGTTGGAAAGCTCTGAATGTCAGCTTTCTAACGCAACTAAAATCACTTCAATTGGACCTCTGTAACTCAAGTTATACTCCTTTGAAGGGGACAGGGTTGCTGGCATGGTGGCTGGCATTATTGGCAAAGGTGAGTGCCAATAACGTCCGCGATCATGGGCTGAAAATTCCAAGTTTCTGAAGCTCAACTTAATGTCCACCCCATACTATTATATATTGTTGTAAGCCCCGGATGTCTACTTTCCAACGCTTTTGGAAGCGCATCATTTGGAGCTCTAAAACTCGAGTTATACTTCTTGGAAGGTGAAGAGGTCAGCTGGCCTTACTACAGGTTGATACCATGTTCATCTTTGCACTTTCGGGGCAGGTTTTCTCCCTCAAATTTAGTTTCCATCATGTAGTGCCATATATGCTTGGAAAGCTCTGGAATCCTACTTTCCAATGCCACTGGAATCACCTCATTTGGAGCTTTGTGGCTCAAGTTATTCTTGTTTGAAAAAGGCATGGTTAGGCTGCTGGGTGAGACTTTTGCCCACGTTAACTACCACGTTAATGTAGTTAACATGGAAGCTAACGTGGATCTTTTTGCTTCGCCAACGTTAGTGGAGATCACCTTTTCCACTAACTTTGGCATCTCCCTTTCCTTCCACGTTAGTTCCCACATTAATGTAGTTAACGTGGAAGCTAACGTGGGTCTTTTTGCTTCGCCAACGTTAGTGGAGATCACCTTTTCCACTAACTTTGGCATCTCCCTTTCCTTCCACGTTAGTTCCCATGTTAATGTAACTAACGTGGAGACTAACATGGGTCTTCTTGCACCTTCGCTAGCGTTATTGGCACTCACTTTTGCCACTAACGCTGCTCCTTCTTCAAAGTTGATGCCATTAGCGTTCCCACTAACGTTCCAACTTTCCTTCCTTCCACGTTAGTGGCCAAGTTAGTGGTACTAACGTAGCCACTAACGTGGCTCTTCTCTGCTTCTTGTTACCTGAAATCAATCAAACAAAGTGCATCAAAGTCTTGCTCTTAATCATGGGATCATGCATCATCCATTTTATCATTCAATTCATGCATAATTCTCATGAAATCATTCAAAATTCACAATATTTGCTTGAATCATAGTGTGAATGTATTTTCATCCAAATACTTGCTCATTTCCTAGAAAAATGCATGAAACCACCCAAAAGCATACAAAAAATGGCTAGTAAAACTAGCCAAGATGCCCTGGCATCAAGTTTTCTGAGATGGACCGAGACTTTGTGAATTTCAGAGACCTTATAACGTTATATAAGGGTTTGGGATACTAGCTATACAAGGCAGTATACTGGTATGATCCAACAAGTGCTGATATTGAGTCTAGGCTGAACGTGTTAACTGGGGATGCAGGGATCAATGTAATGCGAGAGAACTTATTGAAGAACTAACAGACTCTTGAGTTCCACATATACTTTGATCACCCCGTTGATGCTCCAGAGGTTGTAGATGATGCTAGCAAGAATGGTGATGGCGCAGTGGATGTGGATAAAATATTAGAGGAACTAAAGACATCCTTTTCATCGGATGACAGGTACGAGAGAACCGAAGATATCTTGTATAAGCCTTCACCAGCTGGATTTGAGAGTGATGACACTAATTCTGACAGTAATAGCGGGGCTGCTGGTGGCAAGAGAAAAAGAGGAATGAAGGAAAGAAAGAAGGTAGTGACTCCGATGAAGCCGGTTGCAAAGAGACCAGGGTTAAAGAAAAAATCTAAGGTTGGAAAGAAGAAGGTGCAATATGGTGCGAGGGTGAATGCAAGAGGAGAAAATAGTGGGCACACTAAAACTGGGGCTGGTGGTGAAGGTAGATTGTAGGGGGCCGATGGGCCGAATGATCAAGGAGTTGGTGGTGATGGGCCTGAAGTGGTGCCAGATAATGTAGTGGCAGGTGGATTCTATGTCAGTGAAGTCCTAACAGAGGTTGAAGAAATCATGTTTGAGTACGAGTCCGAGGAATTGCATACACCCATATCATCCGAGGATGAAGGTAACAACTACAAATTTCCAGAGTTTGATGATGACTATGCTCATGGTGAGGGTAGATTTGAGTTAGGAACGAGGTTTGCAACTGTTGCAAGGTTTAAAGATATGGTAAAGGATTCATTCATTGTTGAGGAGAGAGAGTTGAAGTGGATAAAGAATGACAGGGAGAGGGTCAGAGGCATTTATAAAATACTAAAAATATCATTTTAAATTAGAAAATAAAAATTCCTCTAACCTGCATTAGGTTTCTTCCTCCTAGCTAGTTGTGACAACACACACTCCATCAGATTCCAACCTCCTATATGATCTTTATGACCTCTCATTCTACAGCTACCATAAATCTCCACCAGTCTTCCATCCTTGTACCTTTATATCTCTTTTCTAAACCCAAACCACTCCTGCATTCCTTTCCATCTCCTTCAAACTTGTTATTCTTAAACACTACCTTTTTAATCTCATCACTTACATTTTTAATGTTTCCTTCAAATGTAATAGATAAAGAAGGAGAGACATTGAGCAAAATAGTAGAAGAAAGAAAAAGAAACATCGAAGAAAGTAAAAGATTGAGAGGCAGTGGAGGAAGAGAAAATTAAAGGATAGAAAAAAAGTAGATTAAGAATTAAAAAAAAAGAGTGAGAATATGTTAATCAAATACATTTTTATAAATTTGTATTTCTATGTTATCTATCTTAAGACGCAAAATTTTGTTCTTTTATATCTCTATAATAAAGAAATTTCCCTAATAGACGAAGCTTTTTTTTTTTTTTGTCATACAACACACTCACACTTACATTCCACACACATACACACATTAACCTAGTAGCTCCACTAGGATTCAATTCTAGTGTGGCTTCATTTGAGGCAAACATCTTTGCCACTACATCACATGCCTCGCCACATACACGAAGCTTGTTTGTTACAACTTCACCCCTACCCCACCAAATTTTTTTTGGTTGAGCCTACTCCACAACCTATCAAATACTGCCCAAAACTGATCCACCACAAAGAAAGTGGGGCCCACTACGAGAGCTTCAAGGAGGTCACTACTAAGGGCCCTTAGAAAATAGTAGTTAAAACAAGTGCTATTCATTCAGGCCCAAAACATCTCTCTTCCACCGATTACCTTGCATCATTCCTGGGCCTAAATACAAAAGGAACACAAACCAAGCGAAGAGCCGAAGCCATCCCTTTCCCAAATTTATCCGCCCAATAAACTGCGATAGAAAAATAAAACCCAAAACCAAAAAGAAAGAAGGACCCTCCATTTACAATTTCACCCTTAAACCCTCATCCCAAACGAACCCTAACGAACAACGAAGCCTCCTCCACCATTTGCGTTAACCCTAAAACACTCTTCAAAGCTCAGAGCTTCACTTCCCTCATCATCAATGGCGTCGCAAATGACGATCCTCTCAAGAGCCCGCTCCTTCATCCCAAAACCCACTCTCATTAAAACCATCTCCACCTTCCCGTCCCTCTTCCAAGAACCCCAACTCGCTACCCCTGAACCCACCCATCCAACCACCACCACCACCACCTCCCTCCCTCCAAACCCAGCCTCGGGATCCCCACTCTACAATGAAAACTGGCGAAACCCAATCCCACCATCTTCCTTCACTGCCTCCTCTATCACCCCTCAGAACTTGTTCACCAACCAGCAACAAGGGTTCCAAATGCAAACACTCTCCAACACCCACGACGCGACCTCGCTGATGAACCTCTTCGCTAGTTGGATGGCGTCGCAGCAGTGGGCCGACGTAAAGGCCCTGTTCGAGGCCTGGGTGAGGTCTCTCGACAAGAACGGCAAGCCCAACAAGCCCGACGTCGGTCTGTTTAACCATTACCTTAGGGCTAATCTCATGCTTGGGGCTTCTGCCGCCGAGTTGTTGGATCTACTTGCACAGATGGATGAATTCCAGATTGTCCCTAATACGGCGTCGTTTAACCTTGTCCTTAAGGCTATGTATCAGGCCAACGAAACCGTTGCTGCCGAGAAGCTCATCGAACGGTTAGATCCCCGAACAACTTTGTCAATTTGATTTGATTTTCGATTAATTTTTCTATTAATTTTTCGAATCAGTTAAGCAAATGCGGAACTCAGAATGTTAAAAGTGAACTCTTTGATCAACAAAGATAGACAATTTTTGTATTTCACTAATTTTGGACAGAATTTTTGTATTTTCGATCCTAGTGTTTCAATTTGTGGCTTTGGCTTCCGTTTTTTGAATTTAGTTTCTATGCAATGATTATAGAAAGTGGAATAGTTGTGCTTGATGATAAATGTGAAGAATTTGTGAGGCCGTTTAGTGATTTTGGGTGGGTACTTAGTAGGTCAAATCACTGTAAGGAGACGGAGAATAAGGCCTGTCTTATTGGCACTACTTCTGATGCTGCGGATATATTATGGGAGAAATGACATTTGAAACAATAGCCTGTGGGATATGGGAATTGATGAAACCAAACATTTAATGTTACGGTGGCTTGAGTTGTTGGAGTTGTTTAGTCTGGTAGCTTTGATGCAGTAGTGTGGCACATCTTTACATTGTAGTAACATTTCATGTATGATCTGATACTTCAATCATTTTGTTGGCTAAAATGTTTTGAGGTGGAGTATGGTACTTCGAGACCATAGGTGCTGAAAAACTATTTTAATGAATTAATTATAAAGAAAATAAGCTTAGCTTTTGTTTTTATGAAAGTTTTTCCTGAATAGTATTTGCTTTAGGCTGTGTTCTACTGGTGTTAGATGTGCATTAATTGATGCCTTGATTGTTTTCTGATGCTCCATTTGTGTTTCTGATCGTGGTTTGTTAGAGCCACTGTTTAAGAGTTGGGACAAATTTTAAAAGTGAGAGTTTTGTATCTGATAACAAGCTGATACTGAAGTCTAGGTCTTCTATCAATCTCATCTTGTAAGAAAGAGCAACTGACACAGTAATCTCATCTTTTTTGGAGGGTGGATCTACAGGTTGTATGCCAATTTGGTCTAGGGTGTTTAGCCCATCCTTAAAAGTCAAGTCATTATAGGTGCTTCTACCTAAGATGGAGTTTTGCATCTCACTGCATAAATGCATTATGCTTTCCAAATTCCAATGAGACAAGCCAATGTCAACATTACCTTCTACACAGTTTTTAGTACTGTTGTGTGCGTAAATTGAACAAATTTGCTTTGTTATTATCAGGATGCTGCAGACAGGCAATGAATCTCTCCCCGATGCTGAATCATATAACTTGGTCATTGGAATGCTCTTTCAGTCTGACCAGATTGATGCTGCATTCAAACATATAGATTTAAGTTTGAAATCTGGTTCTGTGTTGTCAATGAACGTATTTATGGAATGTGTGAAGAGTTGTGTCAAAAAGCACAGACTTGATTTATTGGTTACAATAATTGAAAGGTGCAGGGTGAGTGATTAATCTTGCTGTTGCCTCAGTTTTTCCTTTACGGTTTGTTTCCAAAATGGGATCTTTAGGCGATGGGAGGGAAAGCATTAGTTGCTCACTAGCCATTCCTTTCCTTCTATTACCCTCTGAGATCCCAACTCGCCAAAGATATAGTAATATTCTAGTAACTTAATGTTTATTGTGTTTTCTAATTGATTTTTTCAGACAACAGATCAGAACAAATCACTTTGTCCCTCCTGGAGTATGTGCAATTATATAGTTGAAATTGCTGTTCAAGAGGATAATAGCAAGTTAGCTTTTTATGGCCTGCAATTTATGGCTAAGTGGATGTTGAAGGGTGAAAGTGCAAGACCTGCCTTATTACTTTCCGTAGATGAAGGTTTAGTTGTGGCAGCTCTTGTGACTGCAGGTAGAACTTATAATTCCGAGCTGTTAGGAGCATCATGGGCAGTTTTGATCCGCTCATTGCGTAAAAATAAAGCTCCTAATCCAGAATCATATCTTGGAAAGATATATGCCCATGCATCCATGGGGAACCTACAAAAGGCTTTTGCTACTTTACATGATTATGAGTCTGCATATGGAGAATCCACTGAAGAAGTCGAAGACTTGTTCTGCCCGTTTACTTCTTTACATCCATTGGTTGTTGCATGCTCCAAGAAAGGTTTTGAGACTTTGGATACTGTATGTCTTGCCTTCTATTGAATTGAATCAACAATATTAGCTAATCAATATAGCATATCTTTCAAATTGTCTTTTTTATTAAGTTTTTGGTTTTCATTTGCAGTTTGATCTAATCATGTTGTTTCATTTAGGTTTTTTTTCAACTGGAGAATTTAAGCCGTGCAGAGAATCCTTATAAATCTGTTGCTGCCCTAAACTGCATCATTTTAGGTTGTGCAAATATATGGGACCTTGATCGTGCCTACCAGACTTTTGACGCAATTGGATCTGATTTTGGGTTGACCCCTAATATTCATTCATATAATGGGCTAATTTATGCTTTTGGGAAGCTCAAGAAGGTGATGACTGTTCCATCACACAAATCTTTTATTAATTATCAAACCGCATCGCCTTCCTGTCTCCCTTTATTGCCTCTTTCTTTTCAAATTGTGTTAAACTTACAATCAATGATATTTGAGATATAAAGTTGTCTCTGCAGCCGAAATTGCTGCTCTGTGTCATCCGTTTTTTCTGCTGAAGCATTTTGTCACCGACAGTTGAAATATTTTTCTTTTGTTAATGGGTGTGTGTGGGTTCATGGAAAATGATGCTGATATTGTTGTACCTGGTTTTTATCTGATTTGGATGTTCATCTTCTGTTTGGCTATATTCTTAATTTCCTACAACAGGGTGTGATGCACCGAAGTCCGAAATTATAACTTGGATTGTATTGTGGTTTTTGGCAGACAAGTGAGGCTATGAGGGTGTTCGAGCATCTCTTGAGTTTGGGTGTTAAGCCCAATGTAAAATCATATTCGCTCCTTGTTGATGCCCACCTGATTAACCGTGATGTCAAATCTTCCTTGGCAGTTCTTGATGATATGGTAACTGCAATGGTCTTAATATGCTTTTTGAGTTTTTTAAAATGTTTTTTCCAGCAAAGATCGCTGACATATGCTAACTCGATTGGCAGATTGCTGCGGGGTTTGAACCATCAAAAGAGACACTAAGCAAGGCCAGAAGGCGATGTATGCGAGAGATGGATTATGAAAGTGATGACAGATTGGGATCAATTGCAAGATCTCTGAAGATACCAATAGGTTCAGAAGGCCGTCGGAACCTTTTGTTTAATCTTGATTACAGTGTGGAATATGCTTAAAAAGTGAGATAACTCGTATCCTGAGACAGTAAGTTTGACCAAGTTACGTTTTTAAACTTATTAGAGATGGTATTAAATTTTTAAATGGGACTGTGAATTTGGATTTTTTTTGGTACATGGATACTCTTGAAGTTAATGTCTAGTATTATAGCTGTGCTTCGTCTTGATTTGTAACTAATTTCCCCCTCTTTTTGACAGGCACATTTCTTTTGATGCCCCAATCAATTGTTTAAAGAAAATTGGCAAATATTATATGCATCCATCTCTGGGAGTTCCAGTATGTATATTAGTGGATGGGGTGCAAAATTCTCGGCCATAGTAGGGTCACCCAGGGTTATCTTCCTGCAATCTTCATTTTTGTATTGTGTTTGAGGCGTCAGTTTATGGAAGATGGAACTGGCTTTCTTAGCGAAGACTGAGCAGTGAGTTTTCAGCTAAGTATTATAAAATAATTGAAGGACAGGTCCAATTTAGGTAGGATAGATACCAAGGATGCAATTTACATTTTTAATGATTATTTTGTTTTCACTTAGTTTTTCTTTATTTTTGGCATTTGCTTCTTTTTGAGGACCTTGTGCTGGAAAATGACTAGAAGCTGCAAGGCTTTGGAAGCCTTAGTAGCAGAATTACTAACCGTTATTTTTAGCATTTGCTTGTATCTAATTCTACTGCAAATGCTACCATGTTAAATTAATTCGGTGCCCTTTCAATAATTCTGAAATCATAAGAATCTCCTGGGTTTGGAGATTTAAAGTTGCCTTCTAAACATAAGTTCCTTGGTGCTAGCAAAACCATTTAAAGAGCAAAATAGTGGATCTGCCTAACTTGTAGTTTCATAAATTTGGCAAATATGGTAGATGGTAGTAGTTTGCATCCTTCAATTGATTTTTAAAAGAAATGAGCAGTAATCTAAGGTAGCGTTTGTTTTCGGGGGCAGGATACGGAGACATGGACAACACTTGTTTAAAAAGTGTTTGGAAGCAGAGACATGGACAGTGGACATATTGTCTCCGAGACAGTTTTTTATATTTTTGTGTCTACTCTTTCACGAAGGACAATGATGGACACTGGATTTGGAAGAGTGGACACGGACAATTTTATAAATTTTGTTTTCCTTTTTTTCCATTATTATCCCTTTTTATTTTTCCTATTGTGTTGTTCAGAGATATTTTTTTCTTCCTGTTCTTCCTCTATCTCTTTTTTTTTCAGGTACTAGAATTTTTTATTGGAGGTAGATAATTCTTTTCTTTTTATCGTGTTACTTCAATACCATTTTAATCTTATATTATATTAATTGATTTGTAATAAAAATAATAACAAAAATAATTAATCTTGAAACTTTTAAAAGATAAATATTAGCAAAAGTAAAATTGATCTTTTAAAATGTTAAAAAATAATTTATAAATTGTAATTGATTTTATATAAATTAAAGAAAAAATAGTTTTTTATAAAAAAAAATCAGTTTTTAGATAAAAAAAATTAGTTTTTTTAAATAAAAATAGATTTTTTTTAAAATTAAATTTTTATTTAAAATTAATTTGGCTTATTAACTTAAACCAAATTTTTTATTAATCAAACTCAAATTTATTTTTTTTGTTAATTTTAACCATATGTATTCCTATATATTAATAATAAATTTTAAAATAAAATAATTATATTTATAAATTTTATTTTAATATAAATACTAATATATTTTTTATTAAAATTTTTTGCATCTTCAAATATTTTTTTCAAGTTCCATCTGTACTCCTACGTACTCTTATTTTTTATTAAATTAATTTGTATTGATGTAGAAAATTTGGAATCATAGGGCTATTTTAGTCATTTCATATAATATTTTAGTCTTGTCCATGTGTATCCAAACATAATACTAGACATTACATTAGTGTCTTGTCCATCGTATCCAAACACAATAGACAAAAGATAATTTTTAGTGTCTCCGTCCTATTGTCTCCGTTTCAGTGTCATGTTCTGTCCTATCTCTAAAAACAAACGCAGCCTAAATGTTTAATAATTGAATAAATTATCATTTTTATTCGTAAGTTTAGAACGCAAATATATATATATATTTTAAATTATCTTCTAATTTAACCTAATTTTCAATTTTAATTTTATTCCATACTACCACCATTCCAATCTCTAACCCAAATCCTTCATTTCTTCCACTCTTTTCTCCAATCGGCGTCTTCGTACAGAGAACGAAGTTTGCCGTCGCTGGGATTAACGAGGATCACTCCTCCGTAATATTCCTCCACTCTCGCGGTCTTTCTCAACCTGCGATTTTATTATGCATCGTCAGATCCATGAATATTTCCTCTTAAACCTTTTCATTTGAAAAGATTCATTGAACGAGTGCACTAGAAATTGAGTTTTGAATCACCTTACACAGGAATTTCCCATAGTTTCTAAGCAAAAGTGCGCTCGTATGGTTTGACATAAGCATTTCCTCGTGGCACCTGCAAATCTCCATCCTATCGCCGCCATTTCCTCTGGTCATCGTTGCAATGAAGGATTGGAATGGAAGTGATGAAGGATTTGGGAGTAGTGGGATTAGGGATTTGATTGATGGCAGTATGGAGTAAAGTTAGAATTGATGTTAAATTAGAGTGTAATTTAGAAATTTTGAATAATTTTTTAGTATTTAGATAATTTTGTCAATAAAAATTCATCTTTCATGGGTATAAAATCAATTTTATTATTTTTATGGATAGATATGTCAGTGTTCTAAACTTTCGTGAGTAGAAATAGTAGTAGTTTACTTTTTAATAATTATTACCAAAAAGTTATTTTACACTTCAACTTTTTCCCTTCCATTCATTTCATTCTCAAATTCAACTCCTCAAACACATTTGTAGTTTAAAAAACTCTAGTGAAGTCGACTTCACGTGAAGTTGATACCTGAGAGCCGTTAGATGAAAATTTAATCAAATCAGTCAAATCATTTAACGGCTCTCAGATATCAACTTCACGTGAAGTCGACTGCACCTGAGTTTCCACCTTTAATTAAACTTGACATTGGAGACAGGTTATACTTATGTTATGCTTCGAAAATGTCTTATAAGTGATGAGCCAATAACCACCGTTGGGGTAGTTCTACTATTGATGGTAAAGTAGGGGCTGTTGGGATATCTCTTCTAGAAGTGGGTGAGAGATAGTAGGGATTAGTTATAACTCCTTCAGGGGGGAGTTACTTCTTGGTGGTGTCCTGTCCGACCTCTTAGGAGGCCGGTTATTTGGTGACTGTCTTTTTGGGCTTTCTCTGGTTTGGGCCTGGCTTATGTTTTGGGCTAGGGTATGAACAGTGCCCCTACTTGAGCCCGATCTTTGATTTAAGTCGGGTTCAAGTATGCGTGACGTCGGGCAGGTGTTGACAAGTAGAGTTATCACATCGGGTTTCTCTGGCCTCTATTTTTAAGTCGAAAACACGATGTGATTTTGGAATGCCAACCGTTGCGCCTGTTGGCTTTCCACTTTGACAGGTGGGATGCAGTTAGATTGGTAACCGTGCATGCTCTTTAAATGAGGGAGAGATATTACATTTTTGCCCCTTGGGCCTTATAAATGTCCCTTCCCCTTTTTCTTTCTTCTTTTTCGTTTCTTCTTCCTCTGTGAATTTCGCGCACTTCTTTCTCTCTCAAGTTTTTCATTTTCCTCTCATATGTCGAAGCTTTATTCTTTTCCTAAAGAACTCTAAAGAGCGTGTATTTTCCTTTTGACGGGGATCGTTTGTTGTTTTGATGTAGCCTTCATTTGCTTTTGGTTTCTTTGAAGAAAACAATGGTTAGCTTTCTGTCTTGTATAGTATTTCCGTGTATTGAAAAACTTTGTAAAATCTTTGTTGGCGAATCTTTGCTTGTTAGCAGTTTCATGGAAGCTAGCTCTGTTGCATTTTTTGTTGGTTTGGTTTGCTTTTGCTGCTATGATGCCCCTAAATGAGACTGTTGTGGTTTTTTGAGAACAATATCATTTTTCTTTTATTGAAGACACTCCCTCGGTAGTTGTTGATTATTTTCGTCTGTGCCCTGCCTTCGACTTGTAGTAATAATTTTTTTTTTATAATGTAGGTATATCTCTTCTATATGTCTCTTTCAACTGTCTCAAAAATCTCGTCCAAGGAATGGGTAGATTTTTCAGTTCTTTCTGCAGTTCCTATAGTTGATAACGTTTTTGTAGATGAATTCTGTAGACACCATAGGATTTGTAGTTCTAGAGATGATGAAGTGAAATACGAGTTAGTGGCCCCTGACCCCGAAGACCGAGTTTGCTTTAGCCGAGTTGCCACATCAGAACCCTATTTTCTTTTCTTGTATGATAGCCTTTTTACCCGACTTGGGATAGTTTTCCATTTTGAAACTGAGGTCTTGTCATACTATAAAGTGGCGCTTTCGCAGCTTCACCTGAATTCTTGGGGGTTTATGAAAATCAACCAACTCGTGAGTCGTGAACTTGACTTTTCGATTTCTTTGAAGCTCTTTTTCTTCTTATTCCATCTTACCAAACCCTTCAGTTCCATCTCGAATAAACAACGGGTTTTCTTCCGAGCTATCCAAGATCGGAAGGTATTCTCTATTTTTGATGATTCATTTCAAGATTTTAAAAACTTCTTTTTTAAAGTCCGTGCTGCTGAGGGTCATCACCTGTTCTTCCTAAATGAAAATAATGAACCATGCTTCCAATTATATTTTGTAGAGGCAGCCCCTGTTGAAAAATATAACCTGATAGATTTGGATGAGGTTGAGAAGGCTATAGTTGAGTTCTTCTGAGAGGCTTGGGGACGGACTCGAAACCTTGATATGAAGAAGTTTCTTCTCGGAAAGCTGAGTTATGTCCGTACCGAGCTAGGTAGTTATTGCTAATATTTGTAAATACTTGTTTATTGATCCGAGTTGTTTCTAACTATTCGTGTTCTTGTACAGAAAAAATGAAGAGTGGTTCGAAGGTCTACCAGAAAGTTCAGGAGGCGAAGAGGAACGCTAGAGCTCAGGCTGCACAGCTTCTGAATTCGGCAAGGTCAGATACTCCTTCTCCGACTAAATCAGACTCGGGCACTTCTTCTCATTCCAAGTTGGTAAACCCTCTTCCTCCTCGTCCTCCTCCTCCTTTTGTCGTCACCCCAATGTTCCCCCTTTCTCGGAGCCAAGTTCTAAAAAATGAAAGACTTTGCAATCGAGTGGTGTCAATATTTATGACACTGGTTTTGACGCGGTGAGGTTTTGTGAGAAACACGTCCTTCCTCATAGCTTCATTGCTATGGATGATGTTTTCATCAAAAACCACCTCCAAGTCTTGATCCAAGGTGGGATTCGAACAGCAAGGGTGTGCTCCACTTTGCTGAAGGAGCTGGAGAAGACTCCTTTGAATGCTACTCAGTATTCTTTGGAGGCTTTACAAGCTGAGGTGGCCTCCCTTCACGAAGCAAAAAAGAAGTGGGAGGAGGAGAAATCTAAGCTGGAATCCGACCTCCGTAAATCTTGGAAAAAAGAAAGATAATATGCAGCCTCTTATGCGATGGCTGAGGGGATGATGAAAAAAGCTGAAGAAAGCTATACCAGGGTTTTTGGGGAAAATTTAGATCTGAAGGAGGAGGTGAACCGACTTAAGGATGACTATGCCGATTTGGAAGAGTCGGTTGCTGAGGGTACAGAGGAGATGTTTGAAAATCAGAAGGCTTAAATTTAGGTTATTGCTCCCGATTTGGAACTCTCTCCTCTGAACCTGGACATGGTTGTGGTTGATGGAAAGATTGTCCCTCCTCTTCGAGAAGGGGACATTCGCATGTCCGATATGAAGGCTTCGGGGGAGCCTCATGGAGAGTCCCCTCAAACTGAAGTCGTTCTATCTGAGGAGACCATGCCGACTTCCTCTCCTCAGCCTGTAGTCGTTCTGCCCAAGGAAAAAGCTTGCGAACTTCTTCTTCTCCACTTGAAACCTCCACTGGTGCTGATGAACAGAATCCTTTCATTGGTCTGATTTAGTTTCTTTGTCAAGGCCCGGCTTGTGGGACCTTTATGAACATTTTAATTAAATGTTATTATGTGTACTTTTGTGGATACTGATCCTTTTCTGAGAATTTAACAACTTTTTAGGTATGAATATTTCTGTTTAAGTTGTTATTTTGACTGTTGCAAAGCTTTTATAAAAGCGTTCTGAATGAATATCCTTTTGACTTAGAATTTATTTTGAGGAAAAGAATCTTTCCATTGCTACATTCGAACGACTGATTTCTTTTTATAAGTCGGCCATTTAAGACTTAGATTATTTTTGCGATGCATTCTGTGTTGCCTAGTGATGACTCCATATTTGATGATAAATTTAGGCTTGAAATGAATATATTTCATCACATAATCTCACATTTTTTCACTAAAATAGCATGCACTTGTGATTTCCTTTCAAATTGAACTTAATTGCAAAAACATGCTTTTTAGGATCCAAAAATTCTAATTTTAATTCTCTTAAATTCCATTCAATGCCCTGATATTTCTGTTAAGTGATTTTAGGTCTTAGGAATCAATGTTAGATTGGAAGGGATGGAAAAAGCATCAAGCAAGAATAGGAAATCATAAAGAAATAAAGATTTTGGATTTCTGCATTTGTGTGTACGCATCATTACAGCTGTGCGTACGCACACTTCATTTTCTCCTCAACCACGTTGACGAACGGATTTTTTGACGGTTTAGAAATTCACTAATAAAATCTCGTTGTAAAGTATAGTTTCTAAACCAAGCAATAATCCTTTCATACAAAAAGTTGTTTGTCACTAGTACAAACCCCTAAAATTTATAAACCGAAGTATTGGACCTCGGGTCGTTCTCCCTAGGAATTACAATGAAGTGTCTTGTTATTGGTTATGGATTGTATTTTGGGGTTTTGGGATAAGAGACATGAAATGTAAATGACAATGAAAATAAACTAAAAACTATAAAAGGCTCTTGGAAAGGTGTGAGAACTAGAAGTCCTATCCTAGTTATCCTTCTCAATTGTGATGAGAATTGTTCATTGCTACCACTTAGTTAACCCTTAATAATTAAAGGAAAGTCAAGTGGATGAATTGACTTGAGCCACAAGTCCTAGCCAACTCCCAAGGAAAGACTAGCTTTAGTGCACTCCAAACCAATTAGCAATCTCTCCAATTGCCAATCAACAAAGGAATTAGATAACTCAAGCGTCACTAATTACTCTACCTAGGCCAAGAGTTACAAAATCTACACTAAAACTAAAAGAGACATTTCAACAAACACATAGAGTGCAATAGAAGTAAACATTATTAAATGCAAGAATTAAAGGAATCTACAACTACAAAGGCAAGAGATCAACAATAGAAAAGCAAAGAAGAACAATTATTATGAATTATCTCTTATTGAATTGGAAGAAAGTAGAAGGAACAATACTAGATCTATAACAAAATACAAGAACAACATAAAGGAAATTGCAATAAAAGAATGGAAGAAGAATCAATGTAACTACAAGGAATTGAGATGTAGAAGTGGAAGAAAGCAAAGATTAAAACCTAGATCTAAGATTATTGCACTAAACCTAATCCTAATTCTAGAGAGAAGTGAGAGCTTCTCTCTCTAGAAACTAACTCTCACTACTAAACTAAGCTAAAACTAAACTAATGGTGACAAGTCTATTGATCCCTCTTCAATCCTTGGCTTAAATAGCATCTGAAATTAGTTGGATTGGGCCCACAAGGCTTTAGAATTCGCTGGCCACGTTTTGCTTTAAGTGAACTAGGTGGCAGCAACGGCGTGTGCGCGTACTATGCGCGTACGCGTCACCATACGTGTAGCAACTATGGCAAATCTTATATCGTTTCGAAGCCCCGGATGTTAGCTTTCCAACCCAACTGGAACCGCATCATTTGGACCTCTGTAGCTCAAGTTATGGTTGATTAAGTGCGAAGAGGTCGGCTTGATAGCTTTCCGGTTCTTCCATTTCTTCATGAGTTCTCCAACTTTTCATGCTTTCTTTCTTCATTCCCTTGATCCAATCTTTGCCTCCTAAACCTTAAATCACTTAACAAACATATCAAGACATCTAATAGAATCAAGGTGAATTAAATTTAGCTATTTTGAGTCCTAAAAAGCATGTTTTCACATTCAAGCACAATTAAAGGAGAATATACAAAACCATGCTATTTCTTGAATAAATATGGGTAAAAGGTGATAAGATCCCCAAAAATCAATACAAGATAAACCCTACAAATGGGGTTTGTCAACCTCCCCACACTTAAACCAAGCATGTCCTCATGCTTAAACCAAGAATGAAGTAAGAGTATGGCATTTATTCAATGGAGACTAACTAAATGCAATCTACCTATATGCAACTATCTAAATGAATGCAAGTGCTTGGTCAAAATAAATCAATTCCCAAGAAACATATATGCACAAGGGCTAAGGACTAGCAAGTCTAATCCACAATTGAATTGAGTTATTAAATATTTTTACAAACTTGCATGAAGAATGATGATCATAGGTGAAAACATGTAATTGAGCATCAAACCCTCACCGGATGTGTTTGCACTCTATTTGCTCAAGTGTTTAGGGTTGATTCACTCAATTCTCCTCTATTTCATGCTTTCCAAGATTTGTTTTTCTTCTAACAATCAACATTTATTTCATGCATGCATACAAGTATCATGAGGTCTTTTCATTGGTTGTAATGGGGCTAGGGTCAAGGTAGGATGCATATTTGGTCAAGTGAGCTTGAAATTTGAATCTTTGATAAGTTTAAACTTCCCACCTAACCTATGACATCCTATACAATTAAGTTCTAATCTAGCTACCCATTTTTCACCTTTTCACATACTCATGCATTTTCTTTTCATTTCACAACTCATATGCATTGATCTTATTGAGCTTCACCTTGGGGCATTTTGTCCCCTTTTTATTTCTTTCTTTTTCGTTTTCTTTCTTTTTCCATTTTTTTCTATACTTTTCATATATTTTTTTTTGTTTTTCTCATTTTTTTCTTTCTTTCAAACTATATACAAGAGTACCAATGCATAAGGTCTATACATTTAATCAATACATGAGCATGTACCCAATTCCCAATATTTACAATAATAATACAAAACTACCCTTTTATTCACCCAATGTCCCAAGGTTCCCACACTTGAATGATACACACACTCTAGCCTAAGCTAATCAAAGATCCAAATAAAGGACATTCATTGTTTTTTTCGCTTTAAGGCTTGTAATGTGCTAAATTAAGAACAAGTGGGTTAATCGTAGGCTCAAATTTGGCTAACAATGGAAGATAAAAGGTAGGCTATTTGGGTAAGTGAGCTAAATGAAATGATGGCCTCAATCACATAAATGCATGAATACACAAAATAATGGACATAAAGAATCAAACAAATCAAAGATTACATTCATAGAAAGAGAATAATGCACACAAGAAGGAAAAATACGTGGTTATAAGATGTAACCACATCATTAGGCTCAAATCTCACAAGCTTGTGTTCTTAGCTCAAAACCATGTTCCAAAATAAATTCTTTCAAGCAAGTTCAACAAAAATTTTCAAATTGGTAGGTTGCCCTAAAATAGTTTCTTGGAAAGAAAATCATCACCCTAACCAAGTAGTCCTAATAACAAAAAAGTGGTAAAAATATGTACAAATTATAACTAACATGCAACCTATCATGCAATGCAATAGCTAATCTAATTAAAGAAAATAAAAAATTTGGTGTTGAAAAGGAAATTTTACCCATGGAGATCGGTCAGACGACCTCCCCACACTTGAAGATTGCACCGTCCTCGGTGCATGCAAGGAAGAGCAAGGTGGATGGGTTGCTACAATTGATGAGCTTCTTCGAAAGGTTGTGCGGATGACTTATTCGTTGCCCCATTTAAAAGCTTTTCCGTTCCCTCCTTTCTTGGTGGCCAGCCTAAAATGAGAGAAAAAAAGAAAGAAAATTAAGCCTACAACAAAGATATCAAAGTAAATAGAACATAGGCGGGGGCTAATGCCAAATAAGAGTATGATTCTTTACTACATGGTAGCTAAGCATGTGAGTGAGAAATCAATATAAGCAAAAGGCATATCAACTGATACTTGATGCAAGAGTAAAGTTAAAGCATGGAGAGTATATTGAGCATCAAGATCAAATAAGAATTGACACAAACAAGATTAGTGATACGCATGAAAGCACTTGATTCTAACCTAACTCAATGATGAAGCGGTACAAGAAAAAAACAAAGGGTAATGAATTAGGAAGGACTAAAGCACTAATCTTGTGTGTTGACAAATATTACAATTAATGTAACAAGTCATGAAGCACCAAAACAAATGCAAGAAATTCACAACAATTTAGTGAGAGAATTCAACACCATTATTAAAATGAGAAATTTAGAAAATAAAATGAGAACGAATAGAATTAAAATGCAAAGAATAAAAGTATGCAAATGTAATAGACAAAAGGAAATGGAAGAGGAGAAAAAAAAATTTTTTTTTATATTTTTAATTTTTTTTAGTATTTTATTTATTTATTTATTTATTATATTTATATTTTTTTTATTATTAAAATTTTTTTTTTTATATTAAAAGAGAAAAGAAAAAAAATCTTTCAAGAGAGGAAGAAGAAAAAAAAAATGAGAAAGAAAGAAGAAGAGAAGAGGAAAGAAGGAGAAAGGAGGGAGGAGAAAAGTAGGGTGCAAATCCGCGCGCGCGCGCACAGCGCGCTTACGCGTGGATGAGGTTGTGCTCCCAGCACAATGCTGGCACAACGCGCGCACAACTCTCTGGTTTTTGTACCAGAAGTTGCGGAAGTGCAATGTGCGCGCGCGCGCACAGCGTGCTAACGCGCCGATGGCCGTTTTTTTTTTTTTTTTTTTTTGCACCAATCTCAGCATTCTAAACCTCCAAGCATCTACCAAAACACCCTAAAACCTTATTTAACATACTAAACTACCAATTAAACTCAACTATCTAAACAAAACATGAAATTAAACTAATTCTATCAATATGTACAAAAGAGAAAATGAAAGGATTTTACCATGGTGGGTTGTCTCCCACCTAGCACTTTTGTTTATTGTCCTTAAGTTGGACTTATGGGGAGCTCCTCATCAAGGTGGCTTGTGCTTGTACTCATCTTGGAACTTCCACCAATGCTTGGACTTCCAATAAGCTCCATCATTCAAGATTAATATCTTCAAGCTTTGATGGAGTTCTTCACAAACCATGGGCTCCCAATGTTGATCCTCATGTGTTCCCGGATCCCATATTTTGTCTTCACACCCATCTCCAAGTTGATTATCATTAATCCATGTGGGTGGTGAGCAAAGTGAATTCTCAAGAAAATGACCAAACATCCTTCTAGACCCATGTACTCTAGTTATACACCAACCTTTGCTATCAAGCTTTGGACATGTGACCATAATGAACCTAGAAGGATGCTTCCAACCACTAACCATCTCCTTTTTACTCTTAAAGCCACTAATTTTTCTAAGTTGACCATCCGTCTCAAGCAAACCATATTCAAGGGGAATAACAAAGCTTAAGTATAAGGAATTTACCCACTTGAATGAGAGAATGGATGGTGGTGGCTTGGGGAGAGGTATCTCCAATGTTCTTGCAAGCTCTACTCCCTTGTTTGCTTCCTTGTCAATCTCCACCTCTTCATAAACTTCTTCATTTTCAATCCTTTGTTCATCAACTTCCTCTAACTCTTCAACATCACTCAAGTCATAAATGGGAGGTTGAGAGAAATCTACCTCCACATCACTTTTAAATTCATTGGGAGAAGGTTCTTCAAATTCAAAGGATTCTTCACCAAGAAGATTGGATGCATGATCTTCATCACCAAGGGAACTCAATTCTTGCTTCATTCTCTCCAATTCTTCATATAGAATATGCCTCGGAGGTTGTGCACATTCCTCCTCAACATCAAATTTACTCTTCTTGGAGGGATTTTCTTTGATTTTAGCTTCCCATGGAAGTTCCGCATCTCCTAAGTCTTCAACCACTTCTTCCTCTTCTTCAATGGTCCTAGGTTCCTCCAATTGTTCTAACACAAAGTAGCCTTCCTCCTTTTCCACCGGAGTTTCCAATCTCTCCTTCATGCTATGCTCTTCTTGAGCCATGGGAGTTCCTTGAGTGTCCAAAAGTTGGGATGCTAACCGGTTTACCACCGCATCCAAGGCGATCATGAATTGTTGCACATCCCTTGTCATCTCCTCATGTCCTTGAAGAAGAACACCAAGGGTTCCATCCATTAGAGGTTGGAGTGGATAAGAAGGTTCATTGTCTTGGAGAAAGGGTTCATTATAGGAAGGTGGTTCTTCTTGGTAAGGTGGTGGTGTGTATTGAAGTGGTTTTTGGGAGTAGTAATCTTGGAATTGTGGTTCCATGTATGGCTCATATGGTTCAAAAGGAGGTTGGTATGGTGGGTAAGGATCATGGTCATATGGAGGTGTTTGTTGAAAATAGGCTTGTGAGTGTGGTTGAGGGTCATGTTGAGGATATGACTCATAGGCATATGGTGGTGGTTCTTGAAAATCACAAGGAGATCCACCATAGCCATTTGATTGATATGCATCAAAGAATGGCTCTTCCTCATAGTGCATTGGTGGGGGTTGTTGCCATGATGATTGATCATAAGCATATGGCTCTTCCCACCTTTGATTGTCCCATCCTTGATACACATCTTCATTGTAGCTCCCATCACCTACAACATAGTTGTAATCACACTCATAGCCAAAATGAGAATTCATGGTGAAAAGATAAAATAAAAACAAAAGTTAATAGAAAACAAAAGAAACAAAATTCTACAACTAGCAAATAAAGCAAAAAGCAAGATATTCACACTATTCACATATGTACAATAACCAATAACATAACACCATTGCAACTCCCCGGCAACGGCGCCATTTTGACGAACGGATTTTTTGACGGTTTAGAAATTCACTAATAAAATCTCGTTGTAAAGTATAGTTTCTAAACCAAGCAATAATCCTTTCATACAAAAAGTTGTTTGTCACTAGTACAAACCCCTAAAATTTATAAACCGAAGTATTGGACCTCGGGTCGTTCTCCCTAGGAATTACAATGAAGTGTCTTGTTATTGGTTATGGATTGTATTTTGGGGTTTTGGGATAAGAGACATGAAATGTAAATGACAATGAAAATAAACTAAAAACTATAAAAGGCTATTGGAAAGGTGTGAGAACTAGAAGTCCTATCCTAGTTATCCTTCTCAATTGTGATGAGAATTGTTCATTGCTACCACTTAGTTAACCCTTAATAATTAAAGGAAAGTCAAGTGGATGAATTGACTTGAGCCACAAGTCCTAGCCAACTCCCAAGGAAAGACTAGCTTTAGTGCACTCCAAACCAATTAGCAATCTCTCCAATTGCCAATCAACAAAGGAATTAGATAACTCAAGCGTCACTAATTACTCTACCTAGGCCAAGAGTTACAAAATCTACACTAAAACTAAAAGAGACATTTCAACAAACACATAGAGTGCAATAGAAGTAAACATTATTAAATGAAAGAATTAAAGGAATCTACAACTACAAAGGCAAGAGATCAACAATAGAAAAGCAAAGAAGAACAATTATTATGAATTACCTCTTATTGAATTGGAAGAAAGTAGAAGGAACAATACTAGATCTATAACAAAATACAAGAACAACATAAAGGAAATTGCAATAAAAGAATGGAAGAAGAATCAATGTAACTACAAGGAATTGAGATGTAGAAGTGGAAGAAAGCAAAGATTAAAACCTAGATCAAAGATTATTGCACTAAACCTAATCCTAATTCTAGAGAGAAGTGAGAGCTTCTCTCTCTAGAAACTAACTCTCACTACTAAACTAAGCTAAAACTAAACTAATGGTGACAAGTCTATTGATCCCTCTTCAATCCTTGGCTTAAATAGCATCTGAAATGAGTTGGATTGGGCCCACAAGGCTTTAGAATTCGCTGGCCACGTTTTGCTTTAAGTGAACTAGGTGGCAGCAACGGCGCGTGCGCGTACTATACGCGTACGCGTCACCATACGTGTAGCAACTATGGCAAATCTTATATCGTTTCGAAGCCCCGGATGTTAGCTTTCCAACCCAACTGGAACCGCATCATTTGGACCTCTGTAGCTCAAGTTATGGTTGATTAAGTGCGAAGAGGTCGGCTTGATAGCTTTCCGGTTCTTCCATTTCTTCATGAGTTCTCCAACTTTTCATGCTTTCTTTCTTCATTCCCTTGATCCAATCTTTGCCTCCTAAACCTTAAATCACTTAACAAACATATCAAGACATCTAATAGAATCAAGGTGAATTAAATTTAGCTATTTTGAGTCCTAAAAAGCATGTTTTCACATTCAAGCACAATTAAAGGAGAATATACAAAACCATGCTATTTCTTGAATAAATATGGGTAAAAGGTGATAAGATCCCCAAAAATCAATACAAGATAAACCCTACAAATGGGGTTTGTCACACGTACGCAGACCACACTGTCGCGTACGCGGGAATGCTGTCACGTGCCTCATTAGTGAAAACAAGTTGGGGGGGGGGGGGGGGGCGATTTCTGAGCTGCTTTTGGCCCAGTTTGAAGCCCAATTCAAAGACTAGAGGTTGGGGGTGAAGCATGCTTGAGGACATACATTCCATTAGTTTAGTTTTACATAGTTTTGAGTTTTAGAGAGAGAAACTCCTCCTTCTCTCTAGATTTTAGTGTTCCTTGTTCATTTTCACTTCAATCCATGGTTTAGATTCTTGTTAATTTCATTTTTTATTATTCTAATTGTAGTTTCTACTATCTAATTTTACTTAACACTCTTGCAATTTTAGTTATTTTGGGTTATGATTTTGGATCTTGTTGGATTTTGATTTTATTAATGCATTGAAGTTTTTCATGTTCCAATTGTGTTATTTGAATTGTCATTGTTGATTATTGCTAGTAGGTACCTTTAATTTGGATTGTTTTCTTAATTTTATGATGCTTTTTACTATTGCTTACCAAGTGTTTGAAGAAATGTTAGTTATGACTATGCAGTACATTTTTTTTTCTTGGCCTTAGCTTGGAATAATTAGAGACTCTTGAATTGCAAGAATTTAGTGTTAATTGGTAATTGAAGATTTCTTGTTAGCTTGAACTCCACCAAATCTAGTCTTTCACTAGGATTTGACTAGGACTTATGGACTAGAGTTATTGTTGCTCACATGAGACGACAGTTAATGGCAACAACTCTTGACCAACTATGCCCCGCCGACTACTCATGAGACTACTATTCCATGGGAGATGGCTATTTTGGTTTGGGTTATGTTAGAGGGAAAGCTGGTGAATTTGCCCAAGGTTATCAAGCATTCGATGTGGAAGGTGCCGATATCTATCAAGCGAAAGACGGCTTTTCCGGTTTTAGTCACTAAGATAATTGCCAAAGCCAGCCTTGAGTGGGAGGAACATGATTATCCACTTACCTTGGCGAACAAGGACTTGTACATCCCTCATGGCGATTGGCTGAAGGATTATGTAGGCTTTGGTGATGTAAGAAAGAAGAAGAAGAGACCTTCATCATCTAGTCTTCAAGCCCCCATGACTCAAGAGCTCGGTCTCAAGCTCTTGCAGAGGCTAGAGCACTTAGAGAGGTGCATGAACCGAAAATATGAAAACATCAAGCTGTAAACCAGAGAGTAGAACCCTATGATTGAAGAGTTGGACATCCTGAGGAACTTTTAGAGGCTAAGGATGTTGAGCCAGCAGCTGAGGTGCAGGCCGAGACTGACACACAGGCGGCAGATGCTGAGATGCCGACGGCTGACATTGAGGTAGCTCCGTCACCGCAGCCTGAGGCTGCACAACCTACCCTTCCCGTTGACTGACACTTTTGCTAGCACGGAGGACCATGCTAAGTTTACGTGTGGGGGAGGGGAGGATTTGCAACACTTTTCGGTCGTAAATTTCTACTCCAAACACTTTGCATTATATTTTGCCTCTAGCTATGTCTATTTTGCTTTAAGTTGTTAGAAATTTTTGGATATTTGCTACTCTTGATTTTTACATTGCGCACTTTTATTTTGGATGGATATATATCCTGATTTAGCTCTAGTTTCAATTCTAGTATGGCATGCTCTTTTACCTTATTTAGTGTATATATTGCCTTATATTTTAGTATATATGCTATGCTATGGATAGTGATTGTGATTGGATGATTGTGAATAGTTGATATGCCTAGCTCATGCATGTTTTTCTCTAAAAGTCATGATTAATTTTTGGATAGTGAAGTTAAGGAAGAGTGATGACTTGCATCATTTACCCTTTTTTCTTATCTAAAAAGGACCATAAAGGAGCGTAATCTCATTTGATCATTACAATTCATGAACTAATTGATGAATATTATGGTACATTGCTTTGAAAAGGGTTTGTGCTTAATTTCAGGAGAAAAGAGAAACAAAAAGGGAAGAAAACAACAAAACAAAGCTGGGCGTGTGAAACTGGCGTGCCACCTGGAACAAACGCCATGAAAATGTGTGGGCGTGGCACGCCAGTAATGATTTCCAGGAAAGCATGATTGAGTCTTTTACATGGGCGTGGCACGCCAGGAGCCGGGCGTGGCACGCCAGTATAGTTTTTCAGAGAGCAATACTGAGCGCCACAAAAGGGACATGGCATGCTAAGCTGGGCGTGGCACGCTAAGTCCGTCACACACTATGGGCGTGCCTCTTGAACCATTGGGCGTGGCACACCAATTCATCAATCCAGAAGGGACAACCACTTGGGCGTGCCACTTGGTATCGAAGGCATGGCACGTCAGCTCCAAACCATCACATTGGCATGCCACTTGAAGACCCAAGCGTTGCACGCCAAGCTTAAAAGAGCCACCTTAAAGTGGGCGTGCCACTTGAGCAGTAGGGCATGGCACGCTAGTACAAGTTTCCAGAGAAGAGGTTGAAGGTCCAATCACTTGGGCGTGCTACTTGGTGTCGAAGGTGTGGCATGCTAGCTCTCATCCTCACTTTGGCATGCCACTTGAAGACCCAGGCATGGCACGCCAACACTAGAGAAGACCAAGCAACGCTGGGCGTGCCACTTGAGGTCGAAGGCGTGGCACGTCAACTCTCATTATTCACTTAGGTGTGCCACTTGGATGCTGGGCGTGGCACGCCAACTACTGGAGTAAGGAAGAATGTTGGGCGTGGCACGCCACACACACTGGGCGTGGCATGCCAGTTCTATTTTCCAGAGAAGTGAAGAAGGTTCTCCATGGGTGTGGCACGCCAGTAGTAAATTCCAGAGAAGAAAGTGAAGCAACCACAACGGGCGTGGCACGCCAGACTTTGGGCGTGCCATGCTAGTTCAGTTGTCCAGATAAGAAGAACAAGAAGGAGAGTCTGGGCGTGCCACTTGAGCTCTAGGCGTGGCACGCCAACAAAGAGGCCAAGCACATACAAAGGGCGTGGCACGCCAGACCCTGGGCATGCCACGCTAGTTCAACTTTCCAGAGAGGAGAAGAAGAAAGAAGAGGCCTGGGCATGCCACTTAGGCTCGAAGGCGTGGCACGCCAGGCTAACCAAGGTTTAAAAAGACCCTGGGCGTGCCACTTGGGTTTGAAGGCGTGGCACGCCAGGGACACCAAAACATGAGGCGTGCCACTTGAAGAGCTGGGCGTGGCGCGCCAAGCCAAATTGGAGGCTTGGCGTGGCACACCACTTAAACGCCAGTCACACACCAAGCTGGAAGGTCACGCTTATTGAGTTTTCTTTTCCCTCCAAATTGTATTTTTCTTTTCACTTTTGTATTTTCTTTATTCTAGTGCTAGGAGTAGTATAAATAGCCCCTGAAAGTACTGAGAAGGGGTTGTTGAGCGGTAGTTTTGTTGAAGTATAGTTAGATTTACATTTCACATCATCTTTTCCATCTCTTGTGCTTTTCTCTAAGCTATGAGAAGCTAAGTTCCCTCTCATTGGAAGAGGGAGCTCTGTTGTACTTGATGGATTAATGATAGTGAATTTCTTCTTCTCTTCATCTTCTCTTTGATTTGCTAGAAGGAATTTCGTTTTGATGCTAGTGTTCAATCATCTTGGGAAAGAGGTTGAATGCAAAATGGGTTTCATGGGAACCTTGGAAAAGCAAACATGAAACCAAGCTTGAAATCCTTTTTCACATTTGAGTAGATATGGGTTTTGGTGATTGGATATTGATGACTTGCATCATCTACCCCTTTTTCTTATCTAAATGGACCATAAAAAGAGCATAATCTCATTGACTTAATACAATTTCATGAACCAAATGATATATATTATGGTACATTGCTTTGAAATGGGTTTGTGCTAAATTTTAGGTGAAAAGAGCAACAAAAGGGAAAGGAAATAACAAATAAAGCTGGGCGTGTGAAGCTGGGCATGCCACTTGAAGCTTTGGGCATGGCACGCCAAGCTTTTGAACCAACTCTCAACAATGGGCGTGCCACTTGGAGCTTCGGGCGTGGCACGCCAAGTTTTTGAAGCCAAGTTTGTGAAGCCAAGTCTCAAAGAGGGCATGCCACTTGGTGCTATGGGCATGGCACGCCAGGCTTAAGTTCCAGAGGAGTGATTTTGAGCCCCAGTATGGGTGTGGCACGCCAAGCATTGGGCGTGGCACGCCAGGGCATATGCCAACCTGACCTCATTCAAATGAAAATATCTTGAGCTACACAACTCTAAATGAGATGATTCCTGCGCCATTAGAAAGTAGACATTCCGAACTTTCCAACCATATATAATACTTTATGATGGACACTAGAATTGAGGAAGATATTGACCCCGAAAACACAAGGAGCAAAAGACGTCCCTGCAGAGTTACCAGCCTGACCTCTTCATCTTCAAAGGAACATAACTTGATTTTTAGAGGTCCAAATGATCTAATTTTGGTGGCGTTGGTAAGCTGATACCAAGAGCTTTCCAATGATATATAACACTCTAGGGTGAACGTTAAAACGGGAGGTGAAAAAGGCCATTATTTCAGCGTTGCAAAACCTGGGTGTGCCACTTGATATCGAAGGCGTGGCACGCCAACTGTATTTTCATAATGGGCGTGGCACGCCAGGTTCTGGACGTGGCACACCAGTTCTAATGGCCTGAGAGGAACATTTTGTGCATCATTGTAGGCGTGGCATGCCAAAGAGTGGGTGTGGCACGCCAGTTTTACAACAAAAGGGGCGTGGCACTTCAGAAGTGGGCGTGGCACGTCGGGCTACTCGACAGACTGACCTCTTCACCTTCAAATGTGCATAACTTGAGCTACAAAGGTCCAAATGAGTTGATTTTAGTGGCGTTGAAAAGCTAACATCCATGGCTTTTCAACAATATATAATACTTTATAGTGGACATTCAATTCACTACAACATTTTGGGTCTATGGCCACGGTTTTTTTGGTCACGGTAAAAAACCGTGACCATAGAGGGTCTATGGTCACGATTTTTTAGGGTGACCAAAAAAAAAGCTATAATCACGGTTTTTTTAGAAAGAGTGACCATAGAGTACCTATGGTCACGGTTTTCTAAAAAAGGGTAGCCTAAAAGGGTCTATGGTCACGGTTTTGAGGGGTGACCTAAAGGGGTCTATGGTCACGGTTTTTTACAGTGACTAAAAAGGGTCTATGGTCACAGTTTTTCAAAAAAGGGTGACCTAAAAGGGTCTATGGTCACGGTTTTAGGGGGTGGCCTAAAGGGGTCTATGGTCACGGTTTTGGGGGTGGCCTAAAAGGGTCTATGGTCACGGTTTTGGGGGTAACCCAAAGAGGTCTACGGTCACGGTTTTTTACTGTGACCAAAAAGGGGCTATGGTCACGGTTTTTCAAAAAAGGGTGACCTAAAAGGGTCTATGGTCACGGTTTTGGCGGGTGACCTAAAGGGCTCTATGGTCATGGTTTTGGGGGTGGCCTAAAAGGGTCTATGGTCACGGTTTTAGGGGGTGACCTAAAGGGGCCTATGGTCACGGTTTTGGGGGTGGCCTAAAAGCGTCTATGGTCACGGTTTTGGGGGTGACCTAAAGGTGTCTATGGTCACGGTTTTTACAGTGACAAGAAAGGGTCTATGGTCACGGTTTTTCGGAAAGGGTGGCCTAAAAGGATCTATGGTCACGATTTTGGGGGTGACATAAAGGTGTCTATGGTCACGGTTTTTTACAGTGACAAAAAAGGATCTATAGTCACGGTTTTTTGGAAGAGTGGCCTAAAAAGGGTTTATGGTCACAGTTTTAGGGGGTGACCTAAAGGAGTCTATGGTCACAGTTTTAATCATTTGAGTTTTAATTAATTAAGATTTTTATGTAATTTTTATTATTTTAAATATTTTTTCTTTTTGAAATTAAAAAATTTTAATAATTAAAAACTAATAATAAATTTATATAATTTACTTTTAAATATTAAAATTTTAAATCTAATTTTATAAATATAAAATTAGGTTGAATACTATTAATAATTTTAAATTAAAAAATAATTTAAAATTTATTAAAATGATTGTAGAATATTAAAATGAAAGATTCATCTTATTGTAATTAATTTAAATTATTTGAGTGGTTATTTTTATTTGTTTATTTAAATACATAAAACAAATTAATTCTTGGTATGTTGGATAAAATAATATTGTAAAAAATAAAAATAAAAGGCTCATTATTACAAAATTTATAATTTATATAATATATCAATTTTATTATCTTAATTTAAAAAAATTACACTCATTTACTTATTAGTTTATTATTTTTCTTAATTTTAGGTGAATCAATGTGATATGTATATATAGTAATATACGTTAATTATTAAATAGTGATAGATCTTTTTTGAGAAATTATATATATATATATATATAAAACCATGGCAATAAATAATTAATGACGAGGAGGGAACACCGTGAACATCAAGAACTTAAGGAAATTGAAATCCTCTCCCCTTCTTTCTTTCCCCAATTAGTAACCCTAGTCTCTCATTGCCACCGCCGTCCCAAGCTCCTCGACGCGGTCGCTTCTTCCTCTTTTCTGTTTTGCAAAACCCAGAAAGCACAGCACATCGTTTTCATCTTCGTTGGCTTCTCTGTTCGTCGAAGGTTAGAGACTTCTCTGCTCAAACAAGTTATTTTGAAGCTTTGAAGGAAACAGTGAGTGTTGTCTTAATTCTCTTTTCTCCTTTTATTTTAATGTTTTGTAGAGGCATAAATCAGGAACCTAGTTAGTTATTGGTTAGGAATGTGATAGTGCCATTTTCTGCAGATCTCATACAAATGTGTTTTATTGTGGTTTGACAGGGCTCTTTTTTTTTAAGCATTATCGCATTATTTTGGGAGTTTACGCTTCCTTGTAATTCACCTAAGTATTAAATAAATAATAAAGCCTTTTTGATTTCAAAATATAACCTGCAGGCATCTCTTGAGTATTGTGATTCTAATGCTGGATGGGTTTTTAAAAATTCCAATAGCGATTCATCCTCAACTACATCAGTGTGGCCTCTCTTCCAAATCAACTCATCTCATTTTCTGTTGATTTTTTAATCTCGTGATGATGATTATAAGTGTTATGAGATCTTTCTCCAGGCTAGTTTGCACGGAGGACAGGTTCTTTCATAGAAAACAGAACGGGGTGAAGAGTTATTGTTCACTAGTTCTAAGGTAATTAATTAATTAATTAAATGTTTGTCCTTTCAGAAAATTAAAAATTGTTAATTAATCCTCAATGAATTGGTACTGAATTTTCTTCCCTCCTTCCTTTTCAGGCAATATTTAATCCTCCTAAAGCAGTTAGAGGAGGAATTCCAATCTGTTTTCCACAGGTATATATATAAATATAGTAATGAATCTCTATTAATGAATTACATAATACAATCATAGATGTGCTTAATTACTTTTTTTATACTCAATTTGGAAACCGTGGATCATTAGAGCAACATGGATTTGCGAGGAACAGGATGTGGATCATTGTTCAAAATCCTCCACCTCTTCCTAATGAATCCAATGCAAAACCTCATATTGACTTGCTACTCAAAACATCCGAAGATGATCTCAAAATATGGCCACATAGGTAGTAATAAGAATCCATCATTTCTTTAACACTATATATAGAATTATATAGTGAATAGTGCGTGATATTAAGTTATTATTTTGTGCAGCTTTGAGTTTAGGCTAAGGGTGTCACTGGCAGCAGAAGGGTATCTAAGTGCTTCATTTATGTTCCATGTGGCCTATTTATGTTCCAAGTTCTTCTTTAATTTAGTTTTAATTAATCTATCCTTATCAATAATCTTACCATATCTCCGTATCCCTTTGTTTTAGTTGATACCAAAACGTAGACTATTAAATTCAAGGGCACTCACTACTCGTATGTCGTATGTGGAAGCTAAAAACATCTTGAGGTAAGAATAATTTGTTTTTAATAAATATTAAACGTGTCTCAAATTCCAATTAAACAAGTATCAATTTAATCGGGCTAAATTTTATTAATATATAAAAAAATAGTTTAATGATCTATTATGCTCATTTATTTTATTTTTGGTTTTATTAGGCATTGATCTATTAATGTTAAATTTGCTGCAGGTCTAGCTTGTGAAGGTCTCAAGCCTTTCTGTGCAATTTATTCATCATTCATGCAGAGGGCTTATGACCAAGTAAGAAATTTGTTATGCAGAGCTGGATTAGTTATGTAGAATTTGCAATGAAATTTGTTTGATGGGTTGGAAGCTAATAATAGTATTTCGGTATTATTTTGTTTTTTAAGCTTCTATTTTAGTTGTGGTTGTTTCTTTGTGCTGGATTTTTTCAGTTTTAAGCGACTTCAATAGGGGAGTTGAAGCTCCACTCAAAGATAGATTAAAAACATATAAACATTACCAAATGGCTCAAAACCTTAGCAAATGCTCCTTGTTATTTAGTGGTTGAAATTTTCATATTGATTGACTTATTTAACTTGTGCTCCATATTCATTACTCAACTGTACTGCATGCATCATCAAAAACCTTTTTGTTCTGTTCTAACTTCTTTATTTTTTTTGCTAGCAGGAAGACATGATGTGAAGAAAATATGTTCTATACAAATATAAAATGGGATGGGTCTTATAATAATTTTGGTTATCTAAATGTATTATTTTGTTGTGTTCTTTACATTTTGATAAGATACTTCATTCGATATTACATGTAATGGATAAATTACACCCTATTTTGGTTAGTGTTGTAATGAATATCTAGTTTTTAATGAAACTTTTATGATTTACATTTATTGAATTTTTCATTCTTAGATTTATTTTGTGATTATCATCATTTTGGGATGTGATTATGCTTTAAAAAAAAAAATTAAATTTCATAAAACAAAATAGGCTATAGTCACCATTTAAAAATAGGGTGACCATAGATAAGTTATGGTCACGGTAAAAACTGTGACCATAGATAAGCTATGGCCACGGCGAAAAACCGTGACCATAGATAGGCTATGGTCACGGTTTTAAGGAGGGGGTGACTATAGATAAGCTTTGGCCACGGTGAAAACCGTGACCATAGATAAGGCTATGGTCACGGTTTTAAGATAGGGTAACCATAGAAGCTATAGTCACGGCGAAAACCGTGACCATAGATAGGGCTATGGTCACGGTTTTAAGGAGGGGTGACCATAGAGGCTATGGTCACGGTTTTGAGTGGGGTGACCATAGAGGCTATGGTCACAGCAAAAACCGTGACCATAGATAAAGCTATGGTCACGGTTTTAAGGTGGGGTGACCATAGAGCTATGGTCATGGCAAAAACTGTGACCATAGAGCTATGGTCACAGATAAGGCTATGGTCACGGTTTTAAGGAGGGGTGACCATAAAGTCTATGGTCACGGTGAAAACCGTGACCATAGATAAGGCTATGGTCACGGTTTTAAGGAGGGGTGACCATAGAGGCTAAAACGTGACCATAGATAAGGCTATGGTCACGGTTTTTACGCGTGACCATAGATTAACCTATGGTCACGGTAAAAAAACGTGGCCTAAAGTGTCAGAATTTGAAAATTGAAACCGTGACCATAGAAACCGTGACCATAGGTAAAAAAACCGTGACCATAGACCTATGGCCACGAGAGAATAGGCCACGGCAAAAAACCGTGACCATAGGTCCAAAACCGTGACCATAGATCTATGGTCACCGTTTTTACTAGCTATGGTCACGGTTTTTTACCGTGACCATAGACCTTTTTTTTGTAGTGATTTAAGGCCCAAACAACTCCATTTTCACAGCGTGTCAAATAGGTCACATTCCAAAGAGCAAAATCAAGTGAAAGTGGCACTTGAAACCACACGCCAACTTCTTCCTGCAGCCCCCAGCCTTCAATCAAGCCCACTCCAACTCTCATTCAAGCCACACTTATCAATCAATCAAGGCCACAAGAAGCATCTAGAATAGTTTATTTTCATTTCATTGTAATTTGCTTTCAATTTCATTTAAATTTATAATTTAGTAGAACCTATTTAAAGGCCTTAGTTTCATAGAATTGGGACTCTTGGCTGAATTCTACTAGAGAGGGGTCTTTGGACTCCCTCTTCTCACCATCATCTTCTTCTCTTTTCCTTCTTAAATGTAAATATTTTTTAGTTATGAATCACTAACTCTTTCCATTAGGAAAGAGGGCTCTATTGTTTTTCAATGGATTGATTGCTTTTATTCTTCTTCTTCTCTTCATGTCTCTTTGATTTACTAGAAAGGATTTCGTTATTCATTCTAGCATTCAATTATCTTGGAAAAGAGATTGACTGTATTTGGGTTTTATGGGAACCTTGGAAGAGGAAACATGAAACCATGCTTGAAATTCTTTCTCACACTTGAATAAATTTGGGTTTTGGTGATTGAATATGGTGACATAATCCACCCACTACTTGGATTTAGAAAAGTGTGTGGTATAATCAGGGACCATTCTTCATCTCTTCTCATGAGCAATTAGACCAAGGAATTGGCTATTGATCAAGATTTGAGAGATTGAGTCACCAAGGAATCGGGGCTTAATCAATCATGATTGCCAAGAGGTCAATGAGTTGCAAGATTGAAGATGAGATGAAATCAATTAATCTGGAGAATGCAATATCTCTTGATCCCAATGTTTATTTTATCTTTCTTTCTTTTATTTACTTTATGGTTATTTACATTTTCCTCACTTTACATTTCTTGCACTTTACTTTCTTGTACTTTACTTTTCTTGCCATTTACTTTCTTGCACTTTATTGCTTTCCTTTACTTTCATGCAATTTACATTTCCTGTTGCTTATCATTCCAATCTGAATAGTCTAACTAGGATAATCAATTAACTATTGTTTGGCTTAATCCGTTAATCTCTGTGGGATTCGACCCCACCCCTAGTGGGTTATTACTTGACGATATTTGGTGCGCTTGCCAACGAACGGATTCATTTTATATGGGAGTGAATTCTGGTCATCAGATATGGTGACATATAATCCACCCTCTATTCTGGATCTACAAGGATGTTTGGTATAATCAGGGACCAAGCATATCTCTCTTCATGAGCAATTAGACCAAGGAATTGGCTGATTATCAAGATTTGAGAGATTGAGTCACCAAGGGATTGGGGCTCAATCAATCATGATTGCCAAGAGGTAGATAAGTTGCATGATTGAAGATGAGATGAGCTGGATTTAATCCAAAGAGAACACCATCTCCTAATCTCAATGAATTCCCTTATTCTTATCTTCCACAATCTTTATAGCGTTTTGCCTTTAAGTGAGTCACGTGCAAGCATCGACGTGTACGCGTACGCGTTGCCATGCGACATCACAATCCACGCGTGCGCATCCTCTGCCCGTGCACGTCGTTGATCTTATCCCAAATCCTTGTTTTTCTATGGTTTCTCCACTTTGTATGCTTTCTGTAACAACCCCGGTTTTCGAGTACGCGAGATCTTTTCTGAAAGTACGAATTTCTCCGAATGATCAGTAAGGGAAAAACCTTTGATATATCATCAAGTATCTCAATCCTCATTGTCATTATGTTATCTTTAAGCTAGAACCTTTTCTAAGGCAAGCTCGATAATGCGGTCACGAAGAACTTAGTTTTTGAACCGTATCGGTTAGGAGTTTTGATTCGGTTTTTCATAAATAGTCTCAGTTTGACAAACCGGACTCGATTTATGAGATAAGAGAGATAATAGCATGATATTATCATTATATTAGTATTATAAGCTTCTTGAATGATATTATAAGGTTACCTGGTCAGTTTTAGTTAAAAACAGAAAATCGGTTTAACCGGGTTCACAATTTACTGGTGCAGCTTAGCACCAGCACTCTCTGATGACTTTAGCAATGCTAAGGCCTCATTATTCATGTTTTATTCTCATAATAAATATGTTACTAGTGTCATTTATGCTAGTAGCTTAGAAAATAATTTTTAGAGATGTTTTTACAAGTGTTCCGATACATCTAGTTTTAGTCGTTATACACCTGAGATATTTTAATATTATTTTAATCCACCTCCAAGCCAACCAATCACAAAACACCCTACACCCCCAAAACCCCCAAGTCTGGCTCATTTTCACTTTGTGGCCGAAAATAGGAAGAGAGAAAAAGAGAGAAAAGTTCTTAGTTCCAAATCTTCAAAGCTTGATTTCTGCTGAACTAAAACTCAAATCAAAATTCCAATCTGACCAAAATGATCCTCTCTTATTTCTCTACATGATCATATAACTTATCAAGGCTGGAATCAAGGTGAGTTGGCTGCACCATCTCTCTTTTGATTCGGTTTCAAGGAAACATGTTTAAACATGTGTTTTCTTGATGTTCTTCCTTAGGAATCGTGCTTAACTTGACTTGAGAGCCAAGAAACGTGAACTTCCAGCAAGTCTAAGGTTAGAAATCACTTCTTAACATGCTGAGTGAGATTTGGTTAGTTGAGGGTTTTTGGATTTAAAGTTGTTATTGATGTGATTTAGGAGGAAAAAGTACTTAAGGACCACCTGAAAGTCTAACTGAATTAGGAGCAGCAAAACCAGGTAGGGTTTGACGAAATTAATCTTGATTGATTGTGTTTGAGTTGTATGGTTATGATATGGTTTGGATGTGCTTGAAATTGATTGTTTATATGATTGATTCTTGTTGAAATTTTGGTGAAAATTTGATGAAATTTGATGATATTCAACTTGAAACTTATGTTCTTCATGGCTGCTGAAAAAACGAACCTTAATCCTTAAATTGGGGTTCAATTTGTGTTAAAATCATGTAGAAAAGATGGGGTTTTAGTGGCTGCTAATTTAATTTGAATTATGGTGAAAATCGGTTGCTGAAAAGACTGAAAAACGGGTAAAAACAGAGAAATAATCTGAAGAATATACGAAGAACACGAAGAACACTTTGAGTGTGGTGAAGAACATTGAAGAACACCTTTTAGATCTTAGAAAGGGCAAGGAAGTAAATATTTTGGTGTTTGGGGGGTTATTTTGTAATTTCTAAAAGTTAGGGTGGTAAAAGTAGAAATATTAAAAGTTACGGGTGGTAAAAAGTGAATTTTAAAGGTTAAAAGTAAAAGGTAAGTTAATTTTCGAAAATTAATGATAAAATAATAAATAATAATAAAATATTAAATATTAATATTTAATTAAAAATAATATTTTAATAAAAATAATAAAATAATACGAAAAAGGCAGTTTGCGAAAAAGTTTATAAAATATTTTCAAAAAATATAAAAAGAAAATTGAAAAAGATTTAAAAAGATAAATTTTTAAAATTGAAATTTTAACTTAACTAACAAGAAACTACCAAATTTTAAAAATTTTGACTAAGTCAACCTAAGAAATTCGAAAATGATGAGTAAATAAAGGAAAAGATATTTTTTGAATTTAATGAGGGAAGAGAAAAAATAATAAGATGACACCAAACTTAGAATTTTTAGATCAGAACAAAGAAAACAAAAAAGAAAACTTTGATTGTCCAAATGAACACCAAGAACACTTTGAAGATCTAGATGAACACCAAGAACAAATTTTGGAACTTTTTAAGAAAATAAAAACACAAAGGACACCAAACTTAAAAATTTTTTTATACTTTGGACACTAATAATTCGAAAATCCACAAGAAAAACAAGAAAAAACACAAAACAAGAAAAACTAAAGATCAAACAAGGAAAATAAACAAGAAGAACTTGAAGATCAATGAAGAACACAATGCATATATTTTCAAAAATTAAAGAAAAATTAAAACATGCAATTGACACCAAACTTAAAGCATGAAACTAAACTCAAACAGAAAACTCAAAGGAAAATTAAAGATTAATAAAGAAAAATAAGATTTTTGAAAAGAAAATAAAAGTCTCAAATTTAGTGACTCTAAACCAAAAAGATAAATTTTTCTTAATCTAAGCAACAAAATAAACCGTCAGTTGTCCAAACTCGAACAATCCCCGGCAACGGCGCCAAAAACATGGTGCACGAAATTGTGATTACACTTTTCACAACTCCGTACAACTAACCAGCAAGTGCATTGGGTCGTCCAAGTAATACATTACGTGAGTAAGGGTCGATCCCACGGAGATTGTCGGCTTGAAGCAAGCTATGGTTATCTTGTAAATCTTAGTCAGGAGATTAATGATAAAAATGATTTTGTTTATGAACAGTAAATAACATGAAATAAATGGTACTTGTGATTCAGTAATGAGGAACAGGTTGAGGTTCTAGAGATGCTCTGTCATCTGAATCTCAGCTTTCCTACTATTTTCTTCTCCAAACACGCATGGCTTCCTTCAATGGCAAGTTGTATGTTGATGGATCACCGTTGTCAATGGCTACCATCCGTCCTTTCGGATGAAAAATACCAGGCACAGTTTCTGTACGGATAATCAACTGTCGGATCTCTCGTCTCGGATGAAAAATACCAGGTACAGCTACCGCACGGCTAATCATCTGTCAGTTCTCACTTGTGTCGGAATAGGATCTCTCTATCCTTTTGCACACTGTCACTGTGCCCAACATTTGTGAGTTTGAAGCTCGTCACAGTCATCCCGTTCCAGATGCTACTCGGAATACCACAGACAAGGTTTAGACTTTCCGGATCTCAGGAATGCTGTCATTTAGTTCTAGCCTCTACCACGAAGCTTCTAATCCCATGGACTCGGTCTGTGGATTAGAGACCCAAGAGATACGCAATCAAGCTGTCGCCCAATGACTACGTTGAGCTCAGGTAGAACGGGAGTGGTTGTCAAGCACGCGTTCATAAGTTTGAGAATGATGATGAGTGTCACGGATCATCATATTCCCTATATTAAAGTACGAGTGAGTATCTTAGAACAGAATCAAGTGTGATTGAATAGAAAACAATAGTAACTGCATTAATCCATTGAGACACAGTAGAGCTCCTCACCCCCACCTATGGGATTTAGAGACTCATGCCGTAGAAAATACAATATGAGATGTAAAATGTCATGAGTTACAAAAAGAATCTCTAAAAGTAGTTTTTATACTAAACTAGTAACTTAGGTTTACAGAAAATGAGTAACTAAGTGCAGATAGTGCAGAAATCCACTTCCGGGGCCCACTTGGTGAGTGTTTGGGGTTGAGCTTTGAAGCTTTCACATGCATAGGCCATTCTTGGAGTTAAACGCCAGCTTGGGTGCCAGTTTGGGCGTTTAAATCCAGTTCTGGTGCTAGTTCACGGCATTTTACGCCAGAAAAGGGTCTCTGGCTGGCGTTTTACGCCAGAAAAGTGTCTCTGGCTGGCGTTTAAACGCCAGTTTGGGCCATCAAATCTCAGGCAAAGTATGGACTTTTATATATTGCTGGAAATTCCAAGATTTCTACTTTCCAACGCAATTGAGAGCATGCCAATTGGGCTTCTGTAGCTCCAGAAAATCCACTTCGAGTGCAGGAAGGTCAGAATCCAACAACATCTGCACTCCTTTCTCAGCCTTTGAATCAGATTTTTTCTCAAGTTCCTCAATTTCAGCCAAAAAATATATGAAATTATAGAAAAATGCACAAACTCATAGTAAAGTCCAGAAATGTGATTTTTTCATAAAAACTAATAAAAATATAATAAAAAGTAACTAAAACATGCTAAAAACTACCTAAAAACAATACCAAAAAGGGTATAAATTATCCGCTCACTAGTCGCTCTCAAAATAAGCCGTCGATGCGCACGTGTGATATATGCGTACGCGTCGCTTCCATTGCACCATCATCCACGCGCGCGCGCAATGTGCACGTACGCGTGAAAGCCCTTCCTTCGTTACACTTCTTTTCTTCTCCTCTTTCCATTTCTTTCCTTACCCTTTCTTCTTCCCTCCTCCTACCCCTCATCCAACACATCCAAACACCATCTATAACCACTTCTTTTAGTTAGTTAGGTTATTTAGTTAATTACTTAGTTTAGTTTTCATTTCATTTTCTCTTTTTCATTATAAGTGTTGGATTATGAATTTTGTTTACCATATATTGCTGATTATTCTTAATTGCATGCTATCTTAGCATAATTGTTTTTGGATAGTCTTTGTTGGATTCTTTGATTGAGGATAATTTGCTACTTGGTTTTGACTTTTTCATACTTAATCTTGAGAATACCAAGTGATGAGAATTACCTTCGAGCTTGTAACTCTTCGTGAATTGCATGTTGTAGCTAGCCACCATGTGATTTGAATTCTATCCCTTGATTAGGCAATTTTTTGATGAATGATGATGTGCATTTATCTTAATGCGTTGTGTTTCATGATTATATGCATGCATATGTTATGGCTTGAATGCTCTCATGCTTCTTTAATGCTTGTTTTACCTTACAAGTTTACTTAAAGCATCTCAAGCACACTAGGATAAGTGTAGTGCATGCTTCTCTTGTGACATAGCTTTATATGCTAGAGTGTGTTCTAAAGGGCGCCTAATTTAGAATTCACACATATACTTTCCTTAATGTCGCACTAATTCACTCACTCCATTCTAGTGATTTACCTCATACCAATAATGTATGCTTCTTCATTTTGTATTTTCTCATCTTATGGTGTTATGTTCTATTTCTCATGAATGATGCACAATAAGCAAGAAACGGAAGCGGAAGAAAGAACACGCAGCACCGGTCGACCTACCAGCTGAAGGTAGCAACTCAAAAAGTTGCCGTACCCCCTTGCTCATCTTTGAATGCATCGAGGACGGTTCATTAGGATTTTTAGTTTCATTTTCTTAATTTTGCATATGTATACATAATAAGCTTAGTCAAAATAATGAAATTTTTTAAGATTTATATCTATAGGGCACCTCAATTGATTTGAGTAAAAATCTTTTCATAGAACTTGCATGAATATATATTTTGTGGAACATGTTTTGAGCTAAGAACTCAAGCTTGTGAGTTTTGAGCCTAATGGTGTGGTTACATCTTATAAACACTTATTTTCCCTTCTTGTGTGCATTATTCTCTCTCTATGATTGTAATCTTTGATTTGTTTGATTCTTTATGTCCATTATTTTGTGTATTCATGCATTTTTATGATTGAGGCCATCATTTCAATTAGCTCACTTACTCAAATAGCCTTACCTTTTATCATCCATTGTTAGCCAATTTTGAGCCTACGATTAATTAAATAAATAGACCTTATGCATTGATGCTCTTGTATATAGTTTGAAAAAAAATGAGAAAAATAAAAGAAGAAGAAAAGAAAAGAAGAAAATAATATAGAAAAAGAAAGAAAGAAATAAAAAGGGGACAAAATGCCCCAAAGCAAGTAAAGTTCAATAAAGATCAATGCATATGGGTTGTAATAAAATGAAAATGAAGTGCATGAGTATGATAAAAAGTGAAAAGAATGGGTAGTTAGGTTAGCTTGAATTGTATAGGATGTCATAGGTTAGGTGGGAAGTCTAAACTTATCAAAGATTCAATTCTCAAGTCTACTTGACCAAATATGCATCCCACCTTGACCTTAGCCCCATTACAACCTAAAGAAAAGACCTCATGATACTTGTATGCATGCATGGAATAAATGTTGATTTTTAGAAGAAAAATAAATCTTGGAAAGCATGATTAGAGGAGAATTGAGTGAATCGACCCTAAACACTTGAGTGAATAGAGTGCAAACACTTCCGGTGAGGGTTTGATGCTCAATTACATGTCTCCACCTAAAATCATCAATCTTCATGCAAGTTTGTAAAAATATTAAATAGCTCAATTGAATTGTGATTTGGCATGGTTGTTAATACCTTTAGCCCTTGTGCATATATGTTTCTTGGGAATTGATTTATTTTGACCAAGAAATTGCATTCATTTAGATAGTTGCATATAGGTAGATTACATTTAGATTAATTTACAATTGAATAATGTTGATACCCCTTATTTCATTCTTGGTATAGCATGAGGACATGCTATGGTTTAAGTGTGGGGAGGTTGATAAATCCCATTTTTAGGGTTTATCATGTGTTGAATTTAGAGCATTCTAGCAACCTTCCCCCACATTTACTCAAGGAAATAGCATGGTTTTGTGACTCTTCCTTAAATTGTGCTTAAAGGTAAAAACATGCTTTTCGATCTTTAATTTGATGATTTCAATTCACCTTTGATTCCACTAGATGCCTTGATTTGTTTGTTAAGTGATTTCAGGTTGAAAAGGCTAAGAATGGATCAAAGGAGTGAAGAGGAAAGCATGCAAAGTGGAGAACACATGAAAAAGCCAAAGATTTGGATATATTCATCCACGCGCACGCGCACTATATGCGGACGCATGGATCGCAAAACCGCAAGGGACGCGTACGCGGGATGTACGCGTACGCGTCGGTGGCCACACATGATATTTAAATAGAAAACGTGACCAGTGAATTCTGAGAGCTGTGGGGCCCAGTTTACAACCAACTTTGGCTCCAAAATGCATAAAAGGACCAAGGATTGAAGGGGAATAGATCATTCTCACATCTTTAGCTTATTCATACACATTAGGATTAGTTTAGAGTTAGTTTTAGAGAGAGAAGCTCTCACTTCTCTCTAGGATTAGGATTAGGTTTAGTTCTTAGATCTAGGTTTTAATTCATGCTCTCATCTTCTTCTACTTCTCAATTCTTTGTTGTTACATTCATCACTCTTCTATTCTTTTGTTGTAGTTTCCTTTATGATGTTCCTATGCTTTGTTGTAGATCTACGCTTGTTCCTTCTATTCTCTTTCAATTCAATTTGAGGTAATTCATAATAATTGAGTTCTTTTGATTGTTGATGTTAATTCTTTTCAATAATCATTGTTAGATTTCGTTGTTGTTGTCAATCTACTATGTTTTCCTTTTATCCCTTCTAAGTGTTTGATGAAATGCTTGGTTGGATTTTAGGATAGACTTTTCCCCTCTTGGCTATGGTTGAGTAATTAGTGACTCTTAAATTATCTAATTCCTTTGTTGATTGACACTTAGAAGTTGCTAATTGATTTGGATACCATTAAAGCTAGTCTTTCCCTTGGGAGTTGGCTAGGACTTTTGGAATCAAGTTAATTCATCCACTTAACTTTCCTCCATGGTTAGAGGTTAACTAAGTGGTAGCAATGGACAATTTTCATCACAATTGAGGAGGATAATGAGGATAGGACTTCCAATTCTCATAACCTTGCCAAGGGCTTTTATAGTTATTAGTTTACTTCATTGCCATTTACATTTCATGTCTCTTATCTCAAAAACCCCAAAACATACTTTATAACCAATAACAAGACATTTTATTACAATTCCTAGGGAGAACGACTTGAGGTTCCAATACTTCAGTTTATAAATTTAGGGGTTTATTTTAGTGACAAACAATCTTTTGTATGAAATGATTATTGTTTGGTTTAGAAACTATACCTGCAACGAGAATTCATTTATGAATTCTAGACCATCAATAAAATGTTCATCAATGAGCATCCTGAAATCATCAGGGAAATCAACAGCAGGGGATGGGTACTCTTGTACAACCCATAAAGGAAGGTGGTGGAGAGCTTGGTCAGAGAATTCTACACTAATGCAGTGATTCAAACTGGGCAGCCCTATGGTTATTTGAGCTATGTTAGGGGAAAGGCCATCGACTATAGCCCCTCCAACATAGACAGGATGTTAATGGTGAAGCAAACAAGCTCCACCTGGAGCTATGAAGAGAGGATGAAGCAATAAGATCCAGGATTTGATGAAATCCTCAATGAGATTTGTGTGCTGAATATGCAATGGATCAATGACAAGGATGGGAGACCCAACTAGCTGAGGAGAAGAGATTTGAGCCCCCAAGCTAGAGGGTGGCTGGACTTTGTAAGAAGATCTCTCAACCCAATATCCAACACTTCTGAGGTAACACTGGAGAGGGCTGTACTCATATACAGCATCATGAAGGGAGAGAACGTGAATGTTGGGGAGATGATTGCCAACAACATTAATAGAGTGCTAAAAAGCACCAAGGATAGCACAAGGTTGGCATTCTCCAGCATCATCCAAAGGCTATGTGATGAAGCAGGGGTTGAGAAGATCATTGATGAGGTACTAGTGGATCAAGATAAGCCTATAACTGCCAAGAAGATGGCCAAAGTGGTGGTTGTTAACCCACTTCAAAGGGCCAGGGAGCACAGAGCTCATGCTTATGTACTACAAGAGCAACCACAACAAGAAGAAGGGGCTGAAAATCAACCACACTACCTAGTACTCCAACCACCACCATACCAACAATACCAACAATTTTCTGAAGGATTCAATTGGGAGCAACTGCAAGGAGACATACACCAAATAAAAGGAGACATACACCATCTGAGAGAGGATGTCAACCAACTCAAGGAACAACAAAAATAATGGGACCAAGTGAATGAGAACATACAAGAACTCCAAGGGAGCATGGAGCACATGAGGAAGGAGCAGCAATACTAGATCAATTGGGAAAGATGCAAGGCAGCCTCAGAATAATTATGGAACAACAACTCCAACTAGGGAGTCTTGCTGAATTTAGGCATATTTATGAAGCTAGAACCATAGCAAGAAGGGAATATGACTGCTACACATAAACAAAATTGAGCTACTTATGTAATGCAGTAGCCAATATGAACCCTAATTACCCAACCTACATGCAAAAGATGGAAGAACTCAGTGCAAGGCAGGAAGAAATTGCATACCAGCACAAAGAAAATGTAAAATCCTACATGAAAAGGCTAGAATTTTGGAAGTCCAAGGATAAAAAGGCACAAGAGAAATCTTCCAAAAAGGGTGATGATGACTCCTCCTCCTCCAAAAAGAAAGACAAAGGAAAAGGGTCAATGAACTGAAGCTGCTCAAGGTTGTTGAGTCCCATGGTTGACACCCTTAAATTTCTGAATTTTGTTTAGTTTTCTTTATGTTTAAATTTCTGTTTAATAATAAGTTGCAATGTTAGGATAGTTTATGTTTAATGCCTAGTTTTCTTATGTCTTGAAGCCTTTTATGAGTCCTTTATATTACAAGAAAGAAAATGCAATGTTTCTTGAAGTCTTATGAACATCAATAAAAGATAGTTTGTTTCCATAAGAATCTATGGTGAGTTGTGCAAAAACAAGAGTAAAAGAGACTAAGACCAAGTAAGACCATTCAAAACTAAGAGATAAGGAACTAAGTATAGGACCCTGGATGAATTTGGAAGAAAATAAGTCATGATAAGCAACTAGACTTGGAAGATATGACAAGTAGAAGCTAAGGATGTCCCTTGAATATCCATAGAACCAGGAAGTAGTAAGCAACAAATACCCAAGGCTCTGAGCATCAACTACTAGGATGGAAAAGAAACACTAAATAGCTCAAAAGAGTTAGAACTCCTATTAGATGCTTGTGGTGAAGATGTGACAAGAACAGAGACCTGGGTAAGTAAATTCTTAGGGGTGTTTCAACACCTAGTACCCTAAAGCCAACTGGTTTGGGAGTGCTAATTGAAAGCCTAATTAAAGGGTCATCTTGAGACAAAACATTTAGAGATGTGGTCAATAGAAAAGGAGAACTGAAAATGAAAGAACAATTAAAGAAAAAGAAACAATCCTTGCTACTTCAAGGTGACAATCAATAGAAAGGGAACCTAAGGAAAATACTTGGAAGAATCCTCAAGAGTCTAGGAGTTCATTATAACATCAAATCATCAAGATTCATGCATGTGTTAATGCTTAACTTTATCCTTGGTAATGAGTGAATCTCTTAAGGGTCAAGTCTCAATCTATCTAAGAACTACTCACATTGATTTGCTTGGGACAAGCAAAGCTTAAGTTTTAGGTTGTGATGACTTGCATCATTTACCCTTTTTTCTTATCTAAAAAGGACCATAAAGGAGAATAATCTCATTTGATCATTGCAATTCATGAACTAACTGATGAATATTATGGTACATTGCTTTGAAATGGGTTTGTGCTGAATTTCAGATGAAAAGAGCAACAAAAAGGGAAGGAAACAACAAAACAAAGTTGGGCGTGTGAAACTGGCGTGCCACTTGGAACAAATGCCATGAAAATGTGTGGGCGTGGCACGCCAGGAGCTGGGCGTTGATGACAAGTCATTTTATGCTAGCTTTTCAAGCATTTTTTCACTTGTTTCATTAGGTTTTATGCACTTTCTTGCATTGTAAGTAAGTAATTTGGAGTGGATTAGCATGGTTTTGTTGAATCAATCAACCATCCTTTGTTTGACACTAAATCATAAGGTTTAAGCTAGAATTAGTTGGTTTTTGAATGATTTATAAACCTTGTGAATTCGGTGATGCTTTGATTGGTTGTTTTGATTACTTGTAGGTGAAGAAAAGAAAGAAACAAGGAAAGCGTGCCCATAAAGCGTGGCTTAAGGAAGCAAAAGCGTGGCATCAACCAAGGAAAGGCCATGGCGCTACGTTGAGTTTTATGACTGAGCGCTCAAGGAACCAAAGAAAACATGTAGCGCTCAGTTAACTCATTTCACTTTTTCGTGCCTCCCCAAGGAAAAATCAAAGCAAGGATCGAACTGGGGAACACAAGGGAAGCAACAAGTAGCGCTAAGTTTGTGTAGTTCACTGAGCGCTACTTTGCACTGCTTGGGCCAAGGAAATTTGACACAAATTGCATCCACCAGGGCTCGAAGAGGGAGCCTTTCCTCAAGGCATGAAGCGCTAGGTTACAAGCCTTCACTTAGCACTACTCTTCACAAAGGAAATTGGTCCAAAATGAGTTCACCAAGTCTCGAAGAGGGAACCCCACCCAAGACTTGTAGCGCTAAGTTAGAAAAGATAACTGAGCACTATGAGCCCAAGGAAACAAGCACGGAGCGCTCAGTTGAATTAGATAACCAAGCACTTCCCTGGGAGGGGCCTTGGTCCAAAAATTAATTAAATTCAATTCTTCACCAAATGAAAAGCCCTCTCCAAATTCTGAAGATGAAAAATAGAAAGTGTATAAATAGGACTTAGTTTGATTTGTAGAAGAGGATCTTTACTTTCACTTTTGAACCTTCTTTTATTTTGGGAGTTTTATTTTTAGCTTTGAATTGGGGAATTGGGATTGAGAGCTGAGTTCTCTCCTCCTTGTTCTTACTTTTGCATTTTCTTACTTTCTGTTTCTGAATTTTGGATTGAGATTGAAGGAATTCTGTTTCAATCATTGATCTACAATTCATCATTGTTTTCTTCTGCATAATTCTAAGGATTGGGAATTGGATTTAGCTTTCTGTCTTCATTTTCATTTCTTCTGCTACTTTTGCTTTCTGTTTTGGAATTTGAATTGAGATTGAAGAGCTTCATTGATTCTAAGTTTGAGAATCATCTTTTACCTCTATTCTCAATTGTTCGAAGCATTGAATCTGAGTTTCCTTTACTGTTTTCATCTTCTTTTCTTCTACAAATTGTTCTTTGTTGGATCAAGGAAGGAATTGAGATCTAGACTTATTTTCTAGTCTCATTGAGCCTTTGAGCTATTGAATTTCTTTCCTAGCTCTTGCAATTGAGTTAAATTTACTTTCTGTTTTGTTCTTCACTACAATTTTCCAATTCTGTTTAGATCTACTGCACTTACTTCATCTTCTTTATTTTTTTGTTGTTAAATTCTGAATCCTAGCATCCCATACCCCTTTATTATTCAAGCAATTTACATTTCTTGCACTCTAAGCTTTAGCTATTTATATTTCTTACAATTTAAGTTTCAGTCATTTACATTACTTGCACTTTAAGATTCAGCTATTTTACTTCTTCTTCTCTTTAATTTATTGTCAATTCTCCCTCTCCCTTTTAGTTTCATGCAATTTAGCTTCTGTTGGTTACAATTCACTCAAATCATCAACTGTTTGCTTGACTAAATCAACGATCTAACTAAAATTGCTCAATCCATCAATCCCTGTGGGATCGACCTCACTCATGTGAGTAATTTCTACTTGATGCGACCCGGTACACATGCCGGTGAGTTATAGGTGTTGGAATCCGTTTTCAACCCATCGGGCATGGCATGCCAGTAATGATTTCCAGGGAAGCATGATTGAGTCTTTTACATGGGCGTGGCACGCCAGGGGCCAGGCGTGGCACACCAGTATAGTTTTCCAGAGAGTAATGCTGAGGGCCACAAAAGGGGCGTGGCAAGCCAAGCTGGGCGTGGCACACCAAGTCCATCACACACTATGGGCGTGCCAGTTGAACCATTGGGTGTGGCATGCCAATTCATCAATCCAGAAGGGACAACCACTTGGGCGTGTGATGAGCGGATAATTTATACGCTTTTTGGCATTGTTTTTACATAGTTTTTAGTATGATTTAGTTAGTTTTCAGTATATTTTTATTAGTTTTTAAATAAAAATCACATTTCTGGACTTTACTATGAGTTTGTGTGTTTTTCTGTGATTTCAGATAATTTCTGGCTGAAATTGAGGGACTTGAGCAAAAATCAGATTCAAAGGTTGAAGAAGGACTGTAGATGTTGTTGGATTCTGACCTCCCTGCACTCAAAGTGGATTTTTTGGAGCTACAGAAATCCAAATGGAGCGCTCTCAATTGCGTTGGAAAGTAGACATACAGGGCTTTCCAGAAATATATAATAGTCTATACTTTATCTGAGGTTAGATGATGCAAACTGGCATTCAACGCCAGTTCCATGTTGCATTCTGGAGTTAAACGCCAGAAACAGGTTGCAAAGTGGAGTTAAATGCCAGAAACAGGTTACAAACTGGTGTTCAACTCCAAGAAAAGCCTCTACACGTATAAAGCTCAATGCTCAGCCCAAGCACACACCAAGTGGGCCCCAGAAGTGGATTTCTGCATCATTTACTCATTTTTGTAAACCCTAGTAACTAGTTTAGTATAAATAGGACTTTTTACTATTGTATTTAGATCTAGGGATCATCTTTGATCAGTTTTATGCTATCTTAGACCCTTATGGGGGCTGGCCATTCGGCCATGCATGGACCTTGTTCTTATGTATTTTCAACGGTAGACTTTCTACACACCATAGATTAAGGTGTGGAGCTCTGCTGTTCCTCATAAATTAATACAAAGTACTATCATTTTTCTATTCAATTCAAGCTTATTCCGATTCTAAGATATTCATTCGCACTTCAATATGATTGTGATGATCGTGACAGTCATCATCATTTCCAACCTATGAACGCGTGCCTGACAACCACTTCAGTTCTACCTTAAATTCAATGAATATCTCTGGGATTTCTTAATCAGAGTCTTCGTGGTATAAGTTAGAATCCATGGACGGCCATTCTTGAGATCCAGAAAGTCTAAACCTTGTCTGTGGTATTCCGAGTAGGATCTGGGAAGGGATGGCTGTGACGAGCTTCAAACTCGCGAGTGCTGGGCGTAGTGACAGACGCAAAAGGATCAATGGATCCTATTCCAGTATGATCGAGAACCAACAGATGATTAGCCATGCAGTGACAGTGCATTGGACCATTTTCACTGAGAGGTCAGGATGTAGCCTTTGACAACGGTGACGGCTAACATACAGCTTGCCATAGAAATGAGTATGAATGATTGGATGAAGACAATAGGAAAGTAGAGGTTCAGGAGGAACAAGCATCTTCATACGCTTATCTGAAATTCTCACCAATGAATTACATAAGTATCGCTATCTTTAATTTACGTTTTATTTATCTTTTAATTATTAAATCTCCATAATCAATTAAATCCGCCTGACTGAGATTTACAAAGTGACCATAGCTTGCTTTAAGCTGACAATCTCCGTGGGATCGACCCTTACTCACGTAAGGTTTATTACTTGGACAACCCAGTGCACTTGCTGGTTAGTTGTGCGAAGTTGTGACAAAGAACTAAGATTATGAACGTGCGTATTAAGTTTTTAGCACTGCTACCAAGGAATGAACCGTCACGATTTCTGCGCACCAAGTTTTTGGTGCCGTTGCCGGGGATTGTTCGAGTTTGGACAACTGACAGTTCAACTTGTTGCTCAGATTTGGTAATTTTATTTTATTGTTAAGCTTTTTATTTCTTATTTTCGAAAATAATACAAAAAAATTCTTCTTTTTCGTTTTTCACAAAATAATTTTCGAAAAAACCAAAAAAAATTCTTATAAAATCATAAAGACCAAAAATTTTATGTTTCTTGTTTGAGTCTAGTGTCAATTTGTAAGTTTGGTGTCAATTGCATCTTTTTAATTTTTCTTAAAATTTTCGAAAATTCATGCATGTGTTCTTCATGATCTTCAAGTTGTTCTTGGTAAGTCTTCTTGTTTGATCTTTAAAATTTCTTGTCTTGTGTCTTTTCTTGTTTCTTATATGCATTTTCAATTTGTTAGTGTCCATACATAAAAAATTTTTAAGTTTGGTGTCCTGCATGTTTTTCTTTTCTTAAAAATTTTTTTTTTCAAAAATAAGTTCTTGGTGTTCATCTTGATCTTCAAAGTGTTCTTGGTGTTCATCTTGACATTCATAGTGTTCTTGCATGCATCATTTGTTTTGATCCAAAATTTTCTTGCATTGAGTCTTTTTGATGCTTTTCTCTCTCATCATTAAAATTCAAAAATAAAAAAATATCTTTCTCTTATTTCACTCATAAATTTCAAAAATTTGAGTTGATTTTTTCAAAACTTTTTAAAATCTAGTTGTTTCTTATGAGTCAAATCAAATTTTCAATTTAAAAATTCTATCTTTTTCAAATCTTTTTCAAAAATCAAATCTTTTTCATTTTCTTTTATGATTTTCGAAAATTTCAAATTGATTTTCAAAAATCTTTTTCTTATTTTATTTCATAATTTCAAAATCTTTACTAACAATTAATGTGATTGATTCAAAAATTTTTAAGTTTGTTACTTGCCTATTAAGAAAGGTCCAATCTTTAAATTTTAAAATCATATATTTTTGTTTCTTGTTAGTCAAGTAATCAACTTTAATTTTCAAAATCAAATCTTTTTTTTTTAAATTTCTTTTTCAAATCTTTCTCAAAATAAATTTCAATCACATCTTTTTCAAAATCAATTTCAAAATCTTTTCTAACTTCTTTAACTTCTTATCTTTTCAAAAATTAAGTTTCAAATCTTTTTCAATCAATCTTATTTTTTTGTCTGATTCTTATCTTTTTCAAAACTACCTAACTAACTCTCTCTTTCTAATTTTCGAAAATCCCTTCCCTCTTTTTCAAAATTCTTTTTTAATTAACTAATTGTTTTAAAATTTAATTTAATTGAATTTCATTTTTGTTTTTAATTTTTGAATTATAACTTTGATTTTAAATTAAAAACAAAAAAAATATTTTTTTATTTTAATTAATTTTCGAATTCTATCATCTCTCATCTCCTTCTATTTAATTATTCATCCACTAACACTTCTCTTCCACCCAAAATTCAAACACCATCTTCCTCTCTGTGTTCGAGTTTTTCTCTTCCCCTTCTTTTATTCTTCTCTTCTACTCACATAGAGAAATCTCTATACTGTGACATAGAGGATTCCATATTTTCTGTTTTCTTATTTTCCATATGAGCAGGAACAAGGATAAGAACATTCTTGTTGAAGCTGATCCTGAACCTGAAAGGACTCTAAAGAGGAAGCTAAGGGAAGCTAAAGCACAACTCTCTGGAGAAAATCTAACAGAAATTTTCGAAAAAGAAGGAGACATGGCCGAAAATAATAACAATGCAAGGAAGATGCTTGGTGACTTCACCGCACCGAATTCCAATTTACATGGAAGAAGCATCTCAATCCCTGCCATTGGAGCAAACAACTTTGAGCTGAAACCTCAATTAGTTTCTCTGATGCAACAGAACTGCAAGTTTTATGGACTTCTATCAGAAGATCCTTTTCAGTTCTTAACTGAATTCGTGCAAATCTGTGATACTGTTAAGACCAATGGGGTTGATCCCGAGGTCTATAGGCTCATGCTTTTCCCGTTTGCTATAAAGAGACAGAGCTAGAATATGGTTGGACTCTCAACCTAAGGATAGCCTAAACTCTTGGGATAAGCTGGTCACGGCTTTCTTAGCCAAGTTCTTTCCTCCTCAAAAGCTTAGCAAGCTTAGAGTGGATGTTCAAACCTTCAAATAGAAGGAAGGTGAATCCCTCTATGAAGCTTGGGAGAGATACAAGGAACTGACCAAAAAGTGTCCTTCTGACATGCTTTCAGAATGGACCATCCTGGATATATTCTATGATGGTCTGTCTGAATTATCTAAGATGTCATTGGACCATTCTGCAGGTGGATCCATTCACCTAAAGAAAACACCTGCAGAAGCTCAAGAACTCATTGACATGGTTGCAAATAACTAGTTCATGTACACTTTTGAAAGGAATCCTGTGAATAATGGGACGCCTCAAAGGAAGGGAGTTCTTGAAATTGATACTCTGAATGCCATATTGGCTCAGAATAAAATATTGACTCAGCAAGTCAATATGATCTCTCAGAGTCTAAATGGATTGAAGGAATCATCCAACAGTACTAAAGAGGCATCTTATGAAGAAGAAGCTTATGATCCTGAGAACCCTGCAATAGCAGAGGTGAATTACGTTGGTGAACCCTATAGAAACACCTATAATCCCTCATGGAGAAATCATCCAAATTTCTCATGGAAGGATCAACAAAAGCCTCAACAAGGCTTTAATAATGGTGGAAGAAACAGGTTTAGCAATAGCAAACCTTTTCCATCATCCACTCAGCAACAGACAGAGAATTCTGAGCAGAATCCATCTAGCTTAGCAATATAGTCTCTGATCTATCTAAGGCCACTGTGAGTTTTATGAATGAAACAAGGTCCTCCATTAGGAATTTAGAGGCACAAGTGGGCCAGCTAAGTAAAAGAGTCACTGAAACTCCTCCTAGTACTCTCCCAAGCAATATAGAAGAAAATCCAAAGAGAGAGTGCAAGGCCATTGATTTGACCATCATGGCCGAACCTACAAGGGAGGAGGAGGACGTGAATCCTAGTGAGGAAGACCTCCTGAGACGTTCAATGACCAATAAGGAGTTTCCCTTTGAGGAACCCAAGGAATCTGAGGCTCATCTAGAGACCATAGAGATTCCATTGAACCTCCTTCTGCCCTTCCTGAGCTCTGATGAGTATTCTTCTTCTAAAGAGAATGAAGACATTACTGAAGAGCTAGTCGCTAAGTACCTTGGTGCAATCATGAAGCTGAATGCCAAATTATTTGGTAATGAGACTTGGGAAGATGAACCTCCCTTGCTCACCGATGAACTGAATGCATTGGATAGGCAGAAATTACCTCAAAAGAAATAGGATCCTAGCAAATTCCTATTTCCCTGTAACATAGGCACCATGACCTTTGAGAAGGTTTTGTGTGACCTAGGGTCAGGAATAAACTTAATGCCACTCTCTGTAATGGAGAAACTTGGGATCTTTGAGGTGCAAGCTGCCAGAATCTCATTAGAGATGGCAGACAACTCAAGAAAATAGGCTTATGGACTAGTAGAGGACGTGTTAGTAAAGGTTGAAGGCCTTTACATCCCTGTTGATTTATAATCCTAAACCCTGGGAAGGATGAGGATGAATCCGTCATCCTTGGAAGACCCTTCCTAGCCACAGCAAGAGCTGTGATTGATGTGGACAGAGGAGAGTTGGTCCTTCACCTGAATGAGGACAACCTTGTGTTTAAAATTCAAGGATCTCCTTCTGTAACCATGGAGAGGAAGCATGAAAAGCTTCTCTCACTATAGAGTCAACCAGAGCCCCCACAGTCAAACTCTAAGTTAGGTGTTGGGAGGCCACAACCAAACTCTAAGTTTGCTGTTGAATCCCCACATTCAAACTCTAAGTTTAGTGTTGGGAGGTTCCAACAATGCTCTGCACATCTGTGAGGCTCCATGAGAGTTCACTGTCAAGCTATTGACATTAAAGAAGCGCTTGTTGGGAGGTAACCCAATGTTATCTAATTATATTTTTTTATTTTCTCTTGTTATTTTATGTTTTCTTTAGGTTGATGATAATGTGAAGTCACAAAAACTATTGAAAAATAAAAAACAGAATGAAAAATAGAATGAAAAATAACACACCCTGGAGGAAGAGCAGTCTGGCGTTTAAGGCCAGAAACAAGCACCAAGCTGGCATTTAACGCCAGAAACAAGCATCTGCCTGGCATTAAATGCCAAAAACAGGCTACATTTGGGCGTTTAACGCTAGAAACAAGCAGCAGTCTGGCGTTAAACGCCAGGATTGCACAGCAAGGGCATTTTACACGCCTAATTGGAGCAGGGATGTTAAGTCCTTGACCCCACTTGATCTGTGGACCCCATAGGATCCCCTCAGGATTTGTGGACCCCACAGGATCCCTACCTTTTCTTGTCTCCTCTTCACACCTTTTCATAACTCTCTTCCCCAAATACCCTTCACCAATCACCTCAATCACTCTTTCCCATCACCCCCTCACCACTCACATCCATCTTCTCTTCCCCATAAACCCCACCTACCTTCAAAATTCAAACTATTTTCCCTCCCAAACCCAACCCTAATGGCCGCACCCTAACCCTCCCCACACTCCTATATAAACCCCTCATTCCTTCTTTATTTTCACACAACACAACCCTCTCTTCTTCCCCTTGGCCGAATACACCCCTCTCTCGCTCTCCTCCATTTTTCTTCTTCTTCTCCTTCTTTCTTTCTTCTTTTGCTCGGGGACGAGCAAACATTTTAAGTTTGGTGTGGTAAAAGCATAGCTTTTTATTTTTCCATAACCATTAATGGCACCTAAGGCCAGAGAAACCTCAAGAAAGAGGAAAGGGAAGGTAATTGCTTCCACCTCTGAGTCGTGGGAGATGGAGAGATTCATCTCAAAGGTCCATCAAGACAACTTCTATGAAGTTGTGGTCAAGAAGAAAGCGATCTCTGAGGTTCCTTTCAAGCTCAAAAAGAATGAGTATCCGGAGATCCGACTTGAGATCTAAAGAAGAGGTTGGGAAGTTTTCACCAACCCCATTTAACAAGTCGGGATCTTAATGGTTCAAGAGTTCTATGCAAACGCATGGATCACTAGGAACCATGATCAAAGTGTGAACTCAAATCCAAAGCATTGGCTCACCATGGTTCGGGGGAAATATTTAGATTTCAGTCCAGAAAATGTAAGGCTGGCGTTCAACTTGCCAATGATGGAAGAAAACGCACGCCCCTACACTAGAAGGTCAACTTTGATCAAAGGTTGGACCAAGTTCTCATGGATATAAGTGTAGAAGGAGCTCAATGGAAAATTGACTCAAGAGGCAATCCGGTTCAATTGAGAAGACTGGACCTTAAGCCTGTAGCTAGAGGATGGTTGGAGTTTATTTAATGCTCAATCATTCCTACTAGCAACCAGTCTGAAGTTACTATAGATCGGACCATCATGATCCATAGTATCATGATTGGGGAGGAAGTGGAGGTTCATGAGATTATACCTCAAGAACTCTACAAGGTGGCTGACAAGTCCTCTATTTTGGCAAGGTTAGCCTTTCCTCACCTCATTTACCACCTCTGCAATTCGGTTGGAGTTGACATAGAGGGAGACATCCTCATTGAAGAGGACAAGCCTATCACTAAGAAAAGGATGGAGCAAACAAGAGATCATGGACCTCAACATGAGCATGAGGAAATTCCTCACCATGAAATCCCTGAGATGCCTCAGGGGATGCACTTTCCTCCACATAACTATTGGGAGCAAATCAACACTTCCCTAGAAGAATTAAGCTCCAACTTGGGATAACTAAGGATGGAGCACCAAGAGCATTCCATCATCCTCCATGAAATTAGAGAAGATCAAAGAGCTATGAGGGAGGAGCAACAAAGACAAGGAAGAGACATAGAGGAGCTAAAAAGCACCATTGGTTCTTCAAGAAGAGGAAGACGCCATCCTCACTAAGGTGGACTCATTCCTTAATCTCCTTGTCTATTTATTTTACTGTTTTTCGATTTTTGAGCTTTATGTTTTATTTATGTTTGTGTCTTTACTATGAATCCATCACCTTTCTTAAATGAAAAAATATTCTAAAAACAAAAGAACAAGAAGTACATGGTTTCGAATTCATCCTTGAAACTAGTTTAATTATTTTGATGTGGTGACAATACTTTTTGTTTTCTGAATGAATGCTTGAACAGTGCATATGTCTTTTGATATTGTAGTTTATGAATGTTAAATATGTTGGCTCTTGAAGAATAAGGAAAAAGGAGACATCTTATTTGATAATCTGAAAAATCATAAAAATGATTCTTGAAGCAAGAAAAAGCACTGAATACAAAAGCTTGCGAAAAAAAAGAAAAAAAAATGGTGAAAAAAAAAAGAGAAAGAAAAAGAAAAAGCAAGCAGAAAAAGCCAATAGCCCATAAAACCAAAAGGCAAGGGTAAATAAAAAGGATCCAAGGCTTTGAGCATCAGTGGATAGGAGGGCCTAAAGGAATAAAATCCTGGCCTAAGCGGCTAAACCAAGCTGTCCTTAACCATGTGCTTGTGGCGTGAAGGTGTCAAGTGAAAGCTTGAGACTGAGCGGTTAAAGTCAATGTCCAAAGAAAAAAAAAGAGTGTGCTTAAGAACCTTGGACACCTCTAATTGGGGACTTTAGCAAAGCTGAGTCACAATCTGAAAAGGTTCACCCAGTTATGTGTCTGTGGCATTTATGTATCCGGTGGTAATACTGGAAAACAAAGTGCTTAGGGCCACGGCCAAGACTCATAATGTAGCTATGTTCAAGAATCAACATACTGAACTAGGAGAATCAATAACACTATCTGAACTCTGAGTTCCTATAGATGCCAATCATTCTGAACTTCAATGGATAAAGTGAGATGCTAAAACTATTCAAGAGGCAAAAAGCTACAAGTCCCGCTCATCTGATTGGAGCTAAGTTTCATTGATATTTTGGAATTTATAGTATATTCTCTTCTTTTTATCCTATTTGATTTTCAGTTTCTTGGGGACAAGCAACAATTTAAGTTTGGTGTTGTGATGAGCGGATAATTTATACGCTTTTTGGCATTGTTTTTACATAGTTTTTAGTACGATTTAGTTAGTTTTCAGTATATTTTTATTAGTTTTTAAATAAAAATCACATTTCTGGACTTTACTATGAGTTTGTGTGTTTTTCTGTGATTTCAGGTAATTTCTGGCTGAAATTGAGGGACTTGAGCAAAAATCATATTCAGAGGTTGAAGAAGGACTGCAGATGCTGTTGGATTCTGACCTCCCTACACTCAAAGTGGATTTTCTGGAGCTACAGAACTCCAAATGGCACGCTCTCAATTGCGTTGGAAAGTAGACATCCAGGGCTTTCCAACAATATATAATAGTCCATACTTTGCCCGAGTTTAGACGACGCAAACTGGTGTTCAACGCTAGTTCCATGTTGCATTATGGAGTTAAACGCCAAAAACAGGTTGCAAAGTGGAGTTAAACGCCAGAAATAGGTTACAAATTGGCGTTCAACTCCAAGAGAAGCCTCTACACGTGTAAAGCTCAATTCTCAGCCCAAGTACACACCAAGTGGGCCCCAGAAGTGGATTTCTGCATCATTTACTCATTTCTGTAAACCCTAGTAACTAGTTTAGTATAAATAGGACTTTTTACTATTGTATTTAGATCTAGGGATCATCTTTGATCAGTTTTATGCTATCTTAGACCTTTATGGGGGCTGGCCATTCGGCCATGCCTGGACCTTGTTCTTATGTATTTTCAACGGTAGAGTTTCTACACACCATAGATTAAGGTGTGGAGCTCTACTGTTCCTCATAAATTAATACAAAGTACTATAATTTTTCTATTCAATTCAAGCTTATTCTGATTCTAAGATATTCATTCGCACTTCAATATGAATGTGATGATCGTGACAGTCATCATCATTCCCAACCTATGAACCCGTGCCTGACAACCACTTCAGTTCTACCTTAGATTGAATGAATATCTCTGGGATTTCTTAATCAGAGTCTTCGTGATATAAGTTAGAATCTATGGACGGCCATTCTTGAGATCCAGAAAGTCTAAACCTTGTCTGTGGTATTCCGAGTAGGATCTGGGAAGGGATGGCTACGACAAGCTTTAAACTCGCGAGTGCTGGGCGTAGTGATAGACGCAAAAGGATCAATGGATCCTATTCAAGTATGATCAAGAACCGACAGATGATTAGCCATGCAGTGACAACGCATTGGACCATTTTCACTGAGAGGACAGGATGTAGCCATTGACAACAGTGACGCCTAACATACAGCTTGCCATAGAAAGGAGTATGAATGATTGGATGAAGACAATAGGAAAGCAGAGGTTCAGGAGGAACAAGCATCTTCATACGCTTATCTGAAATTCTCACCAATGAATTACATAAGTATCTCTATCTTTAATTTACGTTTTATTTATCTTTTAATTATTAAATCTCCATAATCAATTGAATCCGCCTGACTGAGATTTACAAAGTGACCATAGCTTGCTTTAAGCCGACAATCTCCGTGGGATCGACCCTTACTCACGTAAGGTTTATTACTTGGACGACCCAGTGTACTTGCTGGTTAGTTGTGCGAAGTTGTGACAAAGAACTAAGATTATGAACGTGCATATTAAGTTTTTAGCGCCACTACCAAGGAATGAACCATCACGATTTTTGCGCACCAGCGTGCCACTTGGTATCGAAGGCGTGGCACGCCAGCTCCAAACCATTACTTTGGCGTGCCACTTGAAGACCCAGGCGTGGCACGCCAAGCTTAAAAGAGCCACCTTAAAGTGGGTGTGCCACTTGAGCAGCAAGGCGTGGCACGCAAGTACAAGTTTCCAGAGAAGAGGTTAAAGGTCCAAGCACTTGGGCGTGCCACTTGGTGTCGAAGGTGTGGCACGCTAGCTCTCATCCTCACTTTGGCGTGCCACTTGAAGACCCAGGCGTGGCACGCCAACACTAGAGAAGACCAAGCAAAGCTGGGCGTGCCACTTGAGGTCGAAGGCGTGGCACGCCAACTCTCATTATTCACTTAGGCGTGCCACTTAGATGCTGGGTGTGGCACACCAGCTACTGGAGCAAGGAAGAATGCTGGGCGTGGCACGCCAGTTCTATTTTCCAGAGAAGTGAAGAAGGTTCTCCATGGGCGTGGCACGCCACACACTGGCCGTGGCACGCCAGTAGTAAATTCCAGAGAAGAAAGTGAAGCAACCACAATGGACGTGGCACGCCAGACCCTGGGCGTGCCACGCTAGTTCAATTGTCCAGAGAAGAGGAACAAGAAGGAGAGTCTGGGCGTTCCACTTGAGCTCTAGGTGTGGCACGCTAACAAAGAGGCTAAGCACATACAAAGGGCGCGGCACGCCAGACCCTGGGCGTACCACACTAGTTCAACTTTCCAGAGAGGAGAAGAAGAAGGAAGAGGCCTGGGCGTGCCACTTGGATCGAAGGCGTGGCACGCCAGGCTAACCAAGGTTTAAAAAGACCTTGGGCGTGCCACTTGGGTTCGAAGGCGGGGCACACCAGGGACACCAAAACATGAGGCGTGCCACTTGAAGAGCTGGGCATGGCACGCCACTTAAACACCAGTCACACGCCAAGATGGAAGGTCATGTTTATTGAGTTTTATTTTCCCTCCAAATTGTATTTTTCTTTTCTCTTTTGTATTTTTTTTATTCTAGTGCTAGGAGTAGTATAAATAACCCCTGAAAGTACTAAGAAGGGGTTGTTGAGTGGTAGTTTTGTTGAAGTATAGTTAGATTTACTTTTCACATCATCTCTTCCATCTCTTGTGCTTTTCTCTAAGCTATGAGTAGCTAAATTCCCTCTCATTGGAAGAGGGAGCTCTGTTGTATTTGATGGATTAATGATAGTGAATTTCTTCTTCTCTTCATCTTCTCTTTGATTTGCTTGAAGGAATTTCGTTTTAATGCTAGTGTTCAATCATCTTGGGAAAGAGGTTAAATGCAAAATGGGTTTCATGGGAACCTTGGAAAAGGAAACATGAAACCAAGCTTGAAATCCCTTTTCACATTTGAGTAGATCTGGGTTTTGGTGATTGGATATGGTGATATATAATCCACCCTCTATTCTGGATCTACAAGGATGTGTGGTATAATCAGGGACCAAGAATGTCTCTCTTCATGAGAAATTAGACCAAGGAATTGGCTGATTATCAAGATTTGAGAGATTGAGTCATCAAGGAATTGGGGCTCAATCAATCACGATTGCCAAGAGGTCGATGAATTGCATGATTGAAGATGAGATGAGCTGGACTTAATCCAAAGAGAACAACATCTCCTAATCTCAATGAATTCCCATATTCTTATCTTCCACATTTTTTATAGCTTTCTTTACATTCTGTTAATCCCCATTCCCATTTACAATTAAGTCATTTATGTTTCTGCACTTTACATTCTTACCATTTCCTTTTCTGCATTTTACTGCTTCTCTTTACTTTTGAGTTATTTACTTTCCTACTCATTTATGATTCTGCAATCACACTCTATATTGCTCAGCTTGACTAATTCTCCCATTAATTAAAATTGCTCAAATCTACCAATCGCCGTGGATACGATCCCACTCCATTGTGGGTTTTTACTTGACGATAATTTTGGTGCGCTTGACAAAAGAACGGATTCATCATTTTTATATGGGGAGTGAATTCCGGTCATTAAAGAGCTAGAAATTTTGGTTTTCATCCAAACACATAGTACACACATTCATAAAGAATAAGTTGGTAAAAACAACAAAGAAATTCTCCAAGGAAGATTTTTAAGGGCATTGTAACACCCTACCATACAGAGCTTTACGCTTAAGTTGTAAAACAAAGGTGGTATGGTATTACGACCTCTAAAATAATATATACATATATAGTAGATGAAAGGCTACAATATACGAGGAGCCTGGAAAAACGGGTAAAACAAAATTCGCAAAATTTAAAAGTGCAACTCTCAGAAATAATGTAACTTGCGTATATATATATGGAATGTAAGAGTAGAGGATCAAGATACAAAATATCAAGCTCCGAAGTCAGCTTGCGAAGTTAAGGTTGGCCAGAGAATAGTTACATACATATATATATAATCCATAACCCAAAATTCATAATGTTCCGAGGGTTACCTGAAACTGTAGGTCGATCTCCGATGAGATCTTCTGTACTGGTCGGAGATGACGTGTCCGGCTGGTGGGTGGTGGCCGGAGCTGTCGTGTCCGACTTGTTGGACTGGCTGCACTGCTGATCCTTTGTCACCGGAGGGTGGTGGTACCTTCAAGAGACTCTGATGCTTAAGTTAGCGTGGGTATTAAACAGGTTTTTAGTAGAATCAGAGTATGAGTTATACCTGGGTGCTCCAGTGTATTTATAATAGTGTGGAGTGACCTTCTTAGATAAGATAAGTTAGTTATTTTATCTTTATCTTATCTTATCTTTGAGTGAGGTCAGCTTATCTTCAAGGGAACCGCCCTTCTCTCTGTAGGCTTGGGATGCCTTTGGATTTGGGTCGTATTCCTTAAGTTGGGCCCCTTTTTAGGCTTTCTTGTCGATTTGACCGAGCTCTTTGAGAAGAGGTCGGATAGCCTGACCTAAAGAGGTCGGTTGCTTTGTTACTGAACATCCCGGATCGGATAGCTCGACCCAGGGTGTGAACAGTGCCCCTGCTTAAGTTCGGTCTTCTTTTTTGAGGTCGAGTCCTTGACTTCGATCCTTCTCTAGTAAAGCCAAACTCGAGCATTTGTCGATTTCTTTCCTTGTAGAAATTTTTTTAATGTGGAACGTTTTCCTCTGAAAGCGTGCATTTTTATATCAGCGCTCTGTTCTTGGGAACGTGCGAGGGTTTAATACCTTCATTAATTGGTTTTAATTGACCCATTTCCCTTGGCTTTTTATTTTGAATTTTGCAATCAGAAATAATTTCTCTTCTTCATTTTTCTTTGTAACCTCTCCCTTCACTCTCTCGCTTTCTGTTTTCACCTACATTTTGCCTTTCTTGCGTTGCGGCGTCATTCGGCGATTTTCTGGGCGATTCTGTCTTTCCATCTTCACTCTCCTTCGAAGCTTCTTCCTTCGTTCTGGTTGGTTTTTCTTTCTTTGTGCTTCTTTTGTTGTTTTTTCCTTCGGTTCTTTGGTAAAGTTTTGGTTTTGAATGCATGTTTGGAAAGCTTGAATCTTTTTACATTGTCGTGCTTGCTTGTCGCTGTGCTGCATGTTTTTCTGGTTTTTTATGAACCTGTTTTACTTTGTCCAGAAGGTTGCTCCTTTTGATGACTTTCGCTCTGTTGATGATTTAACTGATGATCCTTTGTAGAAAGTAACGATTTTTTCTAGTGGCTTGTTTGTTTGGGGTGTTTATTTTCTGAAAAAGGTGGCGCCTTTGATGACTCCTTGTTGATACTTTCGTTGCTTGGTAGTTCCGTCTGCGACTGTGAATTTGGAAGGTAGTTATTTTGATGACTTTATTTGATTTGTAGCTCGTGGCTTTCTTCTCAGAGTGTTATCTTCCTGTTAAGATGTGTAGAGATGTAGACTTGTAGGTTTCCCTGAGTTCTTGTCCTGTCAACTGCCTCCAAAGGATGCCCCTAGATCTTTTTGGTATGGGTCCTGTTCCGAGGGTTACCTGAAACTGGAGGTCGATCTCGGATGAGATCTTCTGTACTGGTCGGAGATGGCGTGTCCGGCGGGCTGGTGACGGCCGGAGCTGTTGTGTCCGACTTGTTGGACATGCTGCACTGCTGATCCTTGGCCACCAGAGGGTGGAGGGTACTTGCAAGAGACTCCGATGCTTAAGTTAGCACGGGTATTAAGCAGGTTTATTGTAGAATCAGAGTATGAGTTATACCTGGGTGCTCCAGTGTATTTATAGTAGTGTGGGCTGACCTTTCTGATAAGATAAGTTAGTTATCTTATCTTATCTTATCTTATTTGGAGTGAAGTCAGCTTATCTTCAAGGGAACCGCCTTTGTCTGTATAGGCTTGGATTGCCTTTGGATGTGGGTCGTGTTCCTCTATTTGGGCCCTTTGTTGGGCTTTCTTGTCGATTTGGCCGACCTCTTTGAGAAGAGGTCGGATAGCCTGACCTGAAGAGGTCGGTCACTTTGTCGCCAATCATCCCAGGTCGGGTAGCGTGACCCAGGGTATGAACAGTGCCCCTGCTTGAGCTCGGTCTTTTGTTGATGTCGAGTTTTTGACTTTGGTCCTTTGAAGCCGAACTCAAGCATTTTGTCGCTTTCTTTGTAGAAGCTTTTGAATGTAGAACGTTCTTCCTCTAAATGCGCGCGCTTTTATATCGGCGCTTCGGGAACGTGCGAGGGTTTAATGTTTTCATTAATTTTAACATTAATTGCCCCGTTTTCTTTTGGCTCTTTATTTTGATTTTGAAAACCCAGAAACGGTTTCTCTCATTCGCCTTTTTCGTAACTTCTTTTCTCCGCTCTCTTCGCTCTCTGTTCTTCGTTTGCACTTTCTGCTTTCTTGTGTTGTGGCATTTGTTTGGCGATTTTCTGGGCAGCTTTTATTTCTGCGCCTCCATTTTTCTTCCTCGAAGCTTCTTTCGTCTCCAGGTTAGTCCCATTTCATGCTTTTCTCTTTGTTTTTGTGATGAGGTTTTGATTTTGATTTTCCTTTAGAGAAAGTTTGGATCTTTCTGTTTCCATCGTGCCTTATTGTTGTTGAAATGTGCGTTCTGGGGGTTTCTCCACCTTCTGCATGATCCTTTTTGTTTTTGCTTGATGCTTTTAAGGTTTTGCATGTTCCTTGTTGTTTCTGTTCTGGTACCGCTATCCGGATCTGTTCCTTGCTTTATTTGACGGTTGCTTTTGTCTGATTCTGAAAAAGGTTGTATCTTTAATGGTTTCTGTTTGGCGTGCTTGATGTTTGGGGATGGTTTTTGCTGGCTTAGACTGAAAGGCAATGTTTTTGAAGACTTTTGTGTTTTAATCTGATGGAAAATGCTTGCTGTTTGAAGCCTTCTTTTCTTGTTTTGAGAGGTGCTGGGGTGCGAGAAGCAGATTTTTACTAGAAACCTTGCTTTATTATTGCCTCCAAAGGATGCCCCAGGACTTTGGTTTGAGTCTTGGGATTTTCCTTTTCTGTGTGTTCGCCTGTATCGTATTGAGTTGTTTTCTCCCTTGTCCGAGATATTTTTAGTAATCCCATCTTCTTTTCTTACTTGTAGGATTAGTTGGCCTCATGTCTTCTCGCAATAACATTGTAGAGATATCTTCCAGAGTTTCCGAGGGGATGTCTGATTGGCTGGACTCCCTTGTCTTGTTGTGTGTTTCTGTTGTGGATGCTGATTTTTGCACAGAGCTGAAGAAGCACCATAGGATTTGTGGTAACAGTGCCCGTGAAGGGGATTATGAGCTTGTTTCCCCTGATTCTGATGAGAGAGTTTGTTTTCCGACTTCCATCGAGGGGGAGGGTCCCTTCTTCTATGCTTATGAATACTTCTTCAGCCAATTAAACGTTACTTTTCCTTTTACTGCTTTTGAAACTGACCTGTTGTGGTCATGTAACATTGCTCCGTCCCAGCTTCACCCGAATTCCTGGGGTTTTATCAAAATATTTCAACTGCTTTGCCAAGAGTTAGGCATAACACCTTCTGAAACTCTTTTCCTTTATCTTTTCGTCTCGGCCAAGCCCAGAGGTTCCTCCAAAAAGAAAGCTTCCTGGGTCTCTTTCAGATCGGCCCAGGGGCATAAAGTTTTTGCCATGTATGATGAGTCGTTTAAAGATTTTAAGAACTATTTCTTCCGAGTTCGTGCTGTTGAGGGGGTCCGCCCCTTTTTTCTTGATGAAAATGATGAGCCCGCTTTTCCTCTAGAGTGGCAAAAGAATGTGAGAGTGCCATGTTATACATGGGAGATTCTTAATGAGGTTGAGCGGGCCTTTGTAGTTGTTCTTGAAGATTTGTGGGGGAAACCTCCCCATCTGGATACGAAGAGATTCTTGAGTGATCTATCTTTGGTTCGAACTGCTTTGGGTACTGTCTGACTTGTTTTTATACTTGCTTCTGAGCTTTTCTTCTCCTATGTTGTAACTTGTCTTTTGTGGTTGATTCTGTATTTTCAGAGATGTCGAAAAATAATGATTCTATGAAGGCCTACAAGAAGGCGAAGAAGGCAACTGCTGCTCTAAACATCTCGGCCAAGGCGGCCGGGGAGGGATCTTCTCAGGTTCCAGTGATGCCTCCTGTGCCGAGTTCTCCCGGACCGAGGAAAGCAATTCCTATTCCTCGGGTTCGTCTGGTCGATCCTCCACAATCTTCTGCTGCAGCTTCGGGAGGTGTTGCGCTTGAGGGAGGAGTTGGAGAATGCCCGAGCTAATTACTCCGAACTCCAAGGTCATCTTGTTGGTAGTGTAACTGCTGCCTATGAGAACCTGAAGGAACAAGTTCGGGTTATTGCTCCCGAGGCCGACCTGACCCTCTTTAGCCTAGATAACGTTGTCAAGGATGGCAAGATTGTCCCTGATGACGAGGATGATGATGATGTTGAACCTCCCCCTGTGTCCTCTGCCAAGGTGTCAACTCCTGCTGTTCCTGCCGAGGTCGGCCCTCCCGCTTCTGATTCTGACTATCAGATCTTAAACCAGGATGATGGTACTGTAGATGCTGTTCCTCTCTAGACTCGCCCTCCGTCTCCTCAGACTGATGCTACTAAAAAGTCTTATGACCCTTAGCCCATTTATTCTAGATATTTACGTAGTTGGCCCGGCTTGTGGGCTTTTTTATGTTTTGTTAACTACTGCTACTTTCTCGTTGCTTTGCCTAGCAACTTTTTGTTTTGACAAACAAAAGTAACTTTCCAGCTTTTGAGGTAGATTTTGGTGGCCTCTGAAGCTTTATAACTTTGTAGATTATATCATGCTTCTGCACTTAACTTGGTATCTCTTTGTTTTCTGAGGATGTTGGAACCCTGCCGCTCGTCCTCTTCGGATTTGCTTTATTGTTTGTAACTTGGATCTTTTGAGGTTATGGCTATGTGGGTCCGACTTGTTTTTCGGTTTTCTCGCTCTTTCTTGTATTTCTGACGATTTATAACCGATTTCTTCAAGTTGGTCCTCCAAGTTGTTTTTGTAGTAGGGCGACTTCTTTACGTCATCCTTTTCTAAGTTATTTTTGTAATCCTCTTTCTTGGATCTTTTTCAGATCTCTTTCAGGGATTGCTTTTATAACTTTTTAGTAGTAGGAGTCTGACTTCGTTATGTCGGTCTCCTTTAAGTTATTTTTGTAATCCTCTTTCTTGGATCTTTGTCAGATCTCTTTCAGGGATTGCTTTTATAACTTTTTAGTAGTAGGAGTCCGACTTCGTTATGTCGGTCTCCTTTTTTGTAATCCTCTTTCTTAGATCTTTGTCAGATCTCTTTCAGGGATTACTTTTATAACTTCTTAGTAGTAGGAGTCCGACTTCATTATGTCGGTCTCCTTTAAGTTATTTTTGTAGTCCTCTTTTTTGGACCTTTGTCAGGTCTCTTTCAGGGACTACTTGTATAACTTTTTTCGTTTTGGGCTGACTTTGTTATGTCGGGCCCTTCTAAGTTAAAGTAATCCTCTTTAATAGGGTTGACCAGACCTCTTTCCAGGGTTTACTTATAACTTGGGTTGACTTGGTCCGACTTCTTAACGTCGGCCAGTCTTTAAGTTATTATTTTAGCAATCCGTAAGACCTCGTCAGGTTCTTTTTTAGATCACTTTCAATAACTTCTTACATTATTCTGTGTTTATCTTTGCCGATTTGTAGAAAGTGGTTGTCATCTCTAGATCGTCTTTTGGGTGAATCGCGTTTTCACCTTTATTGGACGATTATCTTTATCGTGATCGTGCAGTGAAATTATTTTTCACTTTCTGCCGATCTGTTGCTTTATAATCGGACGATGAATGCTTCAGATTAATGCATCTTGAAATCTTGTAGAATATCTAAAATATATATTTTATTCAAAGGAAAGTGCAAATATATACATGTGGGAATTTTTCATCCCTTTATGTCAAATAGTGTTTGAGTCTCAACTTGGTACCTCATTAAAAAACCTTTTCAGGAAAAAGAGTGCATCCAATAGTGAGATCTTTTACTTTTCTAGCTGTAGTACCTTCTTAGGTTGCAGGCGTGCCATGATCTGGGAAGCTCTCGTCCATCGAGTTCAGATAGTCTGTATTAGCCCTTCCCAAGTACTTTTACAACTCGGTAGGGTCCTTTCCAGTTTGCTGCCAACTTTCCTTCTCCTGGTCGAGTTGTTCCAATATCATTTCGGATTAGGATGAGATCGTTCTCCGTGAAACTTCTTGGCACTACCTTTTGATTATATCTGGAAGCCATTCGACGTTTTAGTGCTTCTTCTCTGATCCGAGCTCTTTCTTGATTTCAGGTAGTAGGTCGAGTTCTTCCTTCTAAAGTTGAGAGTTGGCCTCTTCATTGTAGTGGACTACTCTGGGTGACCCTTCCTCGATCTCTACTGGGATCATTGCCTCCACGCCGTATGCTAGTCGAAAGGGTGATTCATTTGTCGTGGAGTGTGGCGATGTTCGATATGCCCATAGGACTTATGGAAGTTCTTCGGCCCAAGCTCCCTTTGCATCTTGTAGTCTCCATTTTAACCCAGCCAATATGACTTTGTTGGCAGCTTCGGCCTGTCCATTGGCTTGAGGGTGTTCGACGGAGGTGAACTGGTGCTTTATATTCAAGTCGGCTACTAGTCTCCTGAAGCCTGCGTTTGTGAATTGAGTACCATTGTCTGTGGTGATGGAGTATGGAACCCCGAACCTCGTGACAATGTTCCTGTATAGGAATTTCTGGCTTCTTTGAGCGGTGGCGTTGGCTAGGGGCTCTGTCTCAATCCATTTTGTAAAATAGTCTACTCCGACTATGAGGAATTTTACTTGTCCTGATCCCTGGGGAAAGGATCCGAGAAGATCAACTCCCCATTTTGCAAATGGCCAGGGCGAGGTTACACTGATGAGCTCTTCTGGCGGGGCGATGTGGAAGTTGGAATGTTTCTGACATGGTGGACATGTCTTTACAAATTCTATAGCTTCTTTCTGTAGGGTTGGCCAATAAAATCCCACTCGGAGTACTTTTTTGGCGAGAGCTCGTGCTCCGAGATGGTTGCCGCACATGCCGCCATGTACTTCTTCTAGCACTTCCTTTGTGTTGTTGGACGGCTCACATTTTAGTAGCGGTATTAAGATCCCTCTTTTGTACAGGATGTTGTTTATAATAGTGTAGTACTGTGTCTCCCTTTTTAATCTTTTCGCCTCTTTTTCCTCCATGGGGAGCGTCTCTGCTTTGAGGTAGTTAATTATGGGGGTCATCCATCCTTGGTCCTGACTTGTTATGGCTAGGATTTTCTCTTCCGAAATTGATGGGTTCTGTAGCATTTCTTGGATGAGGCTTTTATTGTTGCCCCCTGGTTTGGTGCTGGCTAGTTTTGAGAGTGTGTCAGCTCGGGCGTTTTGTTCGCGGGGTATGCGGAAGATCTTATATTCCCTGAGTTGTCCAAGCTGTTCCTTGGTTTTATCCAGATACTTTTTCATGGTGGGATCTTTGGCTTGATAGCACCCTGTTATCTGCGAGGTGACTAGTGAATCGCTGTAAATGTTGAGTTTTTGAGCTCCAACCTCTGTAGCCAGCTTCAAACCAGCTAATAATGCTTCATATTCCGCCTGGTTGTTTGAGGCCGGGAACCCGAACTTAAGGGAGAGCTCAACTTGGGTTCCTTGGTTGCTTTCTCTTATCACACCTGCGCCGCTTCCAGTCTTATTTGAAGAACCGTCCACGTAGAGATTCCATTCTGTGGGGGTTTCCAAGGCGTCTGTGAATTCTGTGATAAAATCGGCCAGATGCTGTGATTTAATGGCCGTCCGAGCTTTATATTGGAGGTCGAATTCTGATAACTCAACTGCCCATTGTAAAATTCTGCCTGCTAAATCCGTTTTTTGTAGTATTCCTTTTATGGGCTGGTTGGTTCGAACCTTAATGGTGTGAGCCTGGAAGTACGGGCGAAGTCGTCGAGATGTTAGGATGAGAGCATAGGCAAACTTTTCTATCTTCTGGTAGTTCAGCTCGGATCCCTGTAGCGCTTTGCTAATGAAGTAGACGGGTTGTTGCCCACTTTCGTCTTCTCTGACTAGTAATGAGGCTATTGCCCGGCTTCCTACTGCGAGATATAATATGAGCGGTTCTCCTTCTTGTGGTCGAGATAAGATAGACGGTCGTCCTAAGAACTCTTTGAAGTCTTGGAAGGCTTGTTCACATTCTGTCGTCCATTCGAACTGCTTTCCCTTTCTTAAAGTAGCATAGAAGGGGAGAGATCTTATCGCTGCCCCTGCAAAGAATCTGGATAGGGCGGCCAATCTCCCGTTGAGTTGCTGCACTTCTTTGACACAGGTGGGGCTCTTCATGTTGAGTATGGCTTGGCATTTATCCGGGTTTGCTTCGATTCCTCTTTGTGTGAGCATGAAACCTAGGAATTTTCCTACTTCTACCGCAAAGGTGCATTTTGTAGGATTGAGTCGCATGTCGTGCCTCCTTATAGTGTCGAACACTTGAGTCAGGTCAGACAGTAATGTGTCTTCGCTTTGTGTCTTTATCAACATGTCGTCCACATAGATTTCCATGACTTTTCCGATGTGGTCTGAGAAGACTTTGTTCATCAGCCTTTGATAAGTAGCACCCGCGTTCTTAAGACCGAAGGGCATCACGATATAGCAGTAATTTGCTTTTGACGTTAAAAACGAGGTCTTTTCTTGATCTGTAGATACATGGGGATTTGGTTGTATCCCGAGTATGCGTCCATAAACGAGAGGTATCTATATCCGGAGGAAGCATCTACCAGAGCGTCGATACTTGGGAGTGGGTAAGGATCTTTTGGGCCGCCTTTGTTGAGATCGGTGTAATCAATACACATTCGCCACTTCCCATTTGATTTTTTCACCAAGACGACGTTGGCTAACCATAGTGGATACTTGACTTCTCTTATGAATCCTGCCTCTAGTAGTGCCTGTACCTGCTCTTCCACAGCTTGGGATCACTCTGGCCCAAGCTTTCTACGTCTCTGCTGCACCGGCCGAGATCCTGGATAGACCGCCAACTTGTGGCACATTAGCTTGGGATCTATGCCTGGCATGTCTGTGGTTTCCATGCGAATAGATCGACATTATCGCGTAAGAATTGTATTAGTAATTCTTTTGAGTCTCCTCTTAGGATTGTTCCAATATTAGTTGTTTTGTCTGAGGTGTCTCCTATCTGAACCTTCTCTATCTCGCCTTCTGGCTGCGGACGGAGTTCCTCTCGTCGCTGCACTCCGCCAAGCTCAATTGTATGAATCTCTTCTCCTTTGTCTCTGAGGTTTAGACTTTCATTATAACAGCGGCGCGCCATCTTTTGATCTACTTTTATTGTAGCTATCCCTTCTGTAGTTGGGAATTTCATGCATAGATGTGGGGTCGAGACTATTGCGCCGAGTTGATTGAGTGTTGTCCGACCTATTAGAGCATTGTAGGCTAAACTTACGTCGACCACAATGTAGTCTATTTTGAGGGTCCTGGATTGGTTCCATTTTCCGAAGGTTGTATGTAGTGATATGTATCCTAATGGTTGTACTGGGGTATCTCCCAGTCCGAACAGACTGTTCGGGTATGCCTTAAGCTCCTTGTCTTCTAAACCGAGTTTGTTGAAAGCTGTTTTGAATAAGATGTCGGCGGAGCTTCCTTGATCTATTAGTGTGCGATGGAGATTGGCGTTTGCCAGTATGATGGTAATGACCATGGGGTCGTCGTGTCCCGAGATGATTCCAGATGCGTCCTCTTTAGTGAACGTGATTGCAGGGATGTCGGGTGCTTCCTCCTTTCCTTCGACATAATATACTTCTTTGAGATATCTTTTACGAGATGATTTGGAGATTCCTCCCCCTACGAATCCGCCATGTATCATGTGGACGTGTCTTTCTGGTGTACGAGGTGATCGCGCGGTTCGTCCGATATCTTCGTCCCTTCGTCTCTTTCTTTGATCATCATCTCGAGTTGCTAAAAACCGATCTAATTTTCCTTCCCTCACCAACTTTTCTATGATGTTCTTTAAATCGAAGCACTCATTGGTGGAGTGACCTCGCACTCGATGGTATTTACAATACTCATTCTGATTTCCTCCCCCTCTTTTGCCTTTGAGTTACCGAGCTGGGGGTATTTTCTCCGTGTGGCAGACTTCTTTGTATACATCAACTAGGGATACCTTGAGAGGAGTGTAATTGTGGTATTTTTTTATTTTCTCCCCTTGCCGATCTTCTTTCCTTTTGGATTCCTTGTCTTTATCTCGGTAGGGGACCCCGGATTTGGAGGTTTCTCCCAACCGAGCATTTTCTTCCATGTTGACGTATTTTTCTGCTCGCTCCTGTACTTCGTCTAAGGAGGTAGGGTACTTCTTTGATATAGATTGGCTAAAAGGTCCCTCCCGTAGGCCGTTGATGTGTCCCATGATAGCGGCCTCTGTTGGTAAGCTTTGAATGTCCATGCATGTTTTGTTGAATCTCTCCATGTAGTTGCGAAGGCTTTCCCGTTCTCCTTGCTTGATCCCTAGTAAACTGGGGGTGTGCTTGGCCTTATCTTTCTGGATGGAGAATCTGGCCAGGAACTTTTTGGCCAGGTCGTCAAAGTTTGAGATGGACTTTGGAGGTAAGTTGTCGAACCATCTGATTGCTGTCTTCGTGAGAGTTGTTGGAAAAGCTTTGCATCGAACGGCATCTGAGGCATCGATAAGGTACATTCTGCTTCTGAAATTGCTGAAGTGATGGTTGGGATCTGTGGCGCCATCATACAAAATCATATCCGGGAGCTTGAAGTCTTTTGGAATTTTGGTTTTCATGATTTTCCTGGTGAATGGATCTTGTTCTTTGCGTGAATTTTACTCAGGAGTGGTCCGAGGAGCTTTTGATTTGAGATAGGCTTCTAATTGCTGTAGTTTTTCTTCCAATTCTCGACGTCGCCGTACCTCTCTTTGCAGATCCTTTCCGATCTCCCGTTGTTGTTGGGTTTTTTTCTCAAGTTGCTTTAAGCGATCTTGAAGCGCTTCTATTGCTCCCGGATTTGATGAGTTTTTGTCTCCGTTGGATTCTGGAGCATCCTTCAATGTAGTGTCCACGTTCTTATGTGGTGTTCTGTTTTCTAGATCTGAGTCGTGGTCATTGTCATGGCTGTCTGCCATGGTATTGGGATGACTTCCAGGGTCTCCGACAACGGCGCCAATGTTCCGAGGGTTACCTGAAACTGGAGGTCGATCTCGGATGAGATCTTCTGTACTGGTCGGAGATGGCATGTCCGGCGGGCTGGTGACGGCCAGAGCTGTTGTGTCCGACTTGTTGGACTTGCTGCACTGCTGATCCTTGGCCACCGGAGGGTGGGGGTACCTGCAAGAGACTCCAATGCTTAAGTTAGCAAGGGTATTAAGCATGTTTATTGTAGAATCAGAGTATGAGTTATACCTGGGTGCTCCAGTGTGTTTATAGTAGTGTGGGCTGACCTTTCTGATAAGATAAGTTAGTTATCTTATCTTATCTTATCTTATTTGGGGTGAAGTCAGCTTATCTTCAAGGGAACCGCCTTTGTCTGTATAGGCCTGGATTGCCTTTGGATGTGGGTCGTGTTCCTCTATTTGGGCCCTTTGTTGGGCTTTCTTGTCGATTTGGCCGACCTCTTTGAGAAGAGGTTGGATAGCCTGACCTGAAGAGGTCGGTCGCTTTGTCGCCAATCATCCCAGGTCGGGTAGCGCGACCCAGGGTATGAACAGGTCCTGGGGTTTCCTTTTGTTGCTTGTACTGTACTGGATTATGTTGGCCGAGTTATTCTGATTTCGTCCGAGATGTTTTTTAGTAATCCAATCTTCTTTTTTTGTTTGTAGGACTAGTTTGGCCATGTCTTCTCGCAAAAATATTGTAGAGATGTCTTTTAAAGTTCCTGAGGGGATGTCCGATTGGCTGGACTCTCTTGTCTTAATGTGTGTCTCTGTGGTGGATGCTGAGTTTTGTGTAGAGCTGAGAAAACATCATAGGATTTATGGTAGCGGTGCCCAGGAGAGGGATTATGAGCTTGTAGCACCCGACTCTGACGAGAGGGTTTGTTTTCCAACCTTGGTCGCGGGGGAGCGTCCCTTCTTCTATGCCTATGAGTATTTCTTCAGCCAGCTGGACATTACTTTTCCCTTTACTTCTTTTGAGACCGACTTGTTGTGGTCGTGTAACGTTGCCCCATCTCAGCTTCACCCGAATTCCTGGGGTTTTGTCAAGATCTTTCAGTTGCTTTGTCAGGAGTTAGGCGTAACACCTTCTCAGACTCTTTTCCTTTAACTTTTTATTTCAGCCAAGCCTGGGGTTTCTTCCAAAAAGAAAGCTTCTTGGGTTTCTTTTAGGTCTGCCCAGGGACATAAAGTTTTTGCCATGTATGATGAGTTCTTTAAGGATTTTAAGAACTATTTCTTTAAAGCTCGAGCTGTTGAGGGGGCCCGCCCCTTTTTTCTTGATGAGAATGATGAGACTGCTTTTCCTCTAGAATGGCAAAAGAATGTGTCAGTGTCTCGTTATACATGGAAGATGCTTGACGAGGTTGAGCGGGCTTTTGTAATTGTTCTTGAAGATATATGGGGGGAACCGCCCCACCTTGATACAAAAAGGTTTCTGGGGGACCTGTCCCTGGTTCGAACTGCTTTGGGTACTGTCTGACTTGTTTTTATACTTGTTTTTAGCTTTGCTTCCTCTTTTTGTGATTGTAACCCATTACTGTGGTTGATTCTGTTTTTCAGAGATGTCTAAAAATAATGACTCTATGAAGGCCTTCAAAAAGGCAAGGAAGGCTGCTGCTGCTCAAAATATATCGGCCAAGGTGGCAGGAGAGAGATCTTCTCAAGTTCAGGTGAAGCCGCCCGTGCCAAGTTCACCTGGGCCGAGGAAGGTGATCCCTACTCCTCGGGTTCGTCTGGCTGACCCTCCACAGACTTCTGTCGCTACCTCTGGTGCTCCTCCCAACAAAAAACAAAAAACAATTGAGCCTTTCAACCTTGATGCTCCTAACTTTGATGCGGTGGAGTTTGTCGATCAGCAGATCGGTCCTTATGGTGCCCTCCCTATGGATGATGTATCACTCCTTAGCCATTTAGATCTTATAACTCGGAGCAGCATTAAGATGGCACATATGGGAGCTGCCCTGTATCGAACTGTCCAAAATCTTCCCCTTCATGCTACCAAAGCCTTCATCGAGGAGGCTAAATAGGAGTTCGATCGGATGAAGGGCTTGAAGGAGGAGCTTGAAGTGAAAGTGACCAAACTGGAGAAGGAGCTGAAGAGCGAGAAGGCTAGCTCTCTTGCCTTGGTGGCTTCTGTGAGGTTGGCTGAGGACACGACATTGAGGCATAAAGACAGCTACGTCACATCCTATCGGGAGGTAATGCGTCTGAGGGAGGAGTTGGAGTCTGCCCGAGTTGATTACTCCGAGCTCCAGGGTCACCTTGTTGGCAGCGTAAATGCTGCTTATGAGAACCTGAAGGAGCAGGTTCGAGTTCTTGCTCCTGAGGTCGACCTTAGTCTCTTCAGCCTAGACAATGTTGTGAGGGATGGTAAGATTGTCCCTGACGACCCAGATGATGATGATGTCGAACCTCCCTTTGCGCTTGCTCCTAAAGTGTCGACTTCTACAGTTCCTCCAGAATTAGATCCTGATTGCCAAATTTTGAATAGGGATAATGGCACAGTGGATGCAGTGCCTCTCCAGGATCACCCTCCTTCACCTCGTGTTGATGCTGCCGAGAAGGCTTTGGATCTTAGCTGAAATTTCTCTTTGTTTGTGTATATTTCCCCGGCTTGTGGGCTATTAAATTCTTTATTTTGGAATTGATGTTTTGCTGACTGTTGACACTTTTTAGTTGCTTGTTTCGCAACCTTATTTTGAAAAACAAAAAATAGCTTCCAAGTTCTTGGGGCTGATTTGGGTAGCCTCTTTGAACTTGTTTTTATTATATCTCCACGCCTTTAATATCATGTCGATCTTTATCTTATCTTGGTGCCTTTTTTAGGTTTTTGGTAGTCCTGGAACTTTTTGTTGTATAACACTAAGGTCGCCGATTTCATTATGTTGGTTTTGTCCGAGCTATTGTTGGTAATCCTCTTTTTTGGACCCCTTTTTAGGTCTCTTTCAGGGATTATTTTGGTAGCTTTATGTTTTGGACCGACTTCTTTGCATTGTGTTCTTCTAAGTTATTTTTGTAATCCTCTTTCTTGGACCTTGTTCAGGTCTCCTTCAGGGATTACTTTTATAACTTTTATGTTTTGGGCCGACCTCGTCATGTCGGGTCCTTCTAAGTTATTTTTGTAATCCTCTTTCTTGGACCTTGTTCAGGTCTCTTTCAGGGATTACTTTTATAACTTTTATGTTTTGGGCCGACTTCGTCATGTCGATCCCTTCTAAGTTATTTTTGTAATCCTCTTTCTTGGACCTTGTTTAGGTCTCTTTCAGGGATTACTTTTATAACATTTATGTTTTGGGCCGACTTCGTCATGTCGAGCCCTTCTAAGTTATTTTTGTAATCCTCCTTCTTGGACCTTGTTCAAGTCTCTTTCAGGGATTACTTTTATAACTTTTATGTCTTGGGCCGACTTCGTCATACCGAGCCCTTCTAAGTTATTTTTGTAATCCTCTTTCTTGGACCTTGTTCAGGTCTCTTTCAGGGATTACTTTTATAACATTTATGTTTTGGGCCGACTTCGTCATGTCGAGCCCTTCTAAGTTATTTTTGTAATCCTCTTTCTTGGACCTTGTTCAAGTCTCTTTCAGGGATTACTTTTATAACTTTTATGTCTTGGGCCGACTTCGTCATACCGAGCCCTTCTAAGTTATTTTTGTAATCCTCTTTCTTGGACCTTGTTCAGGTCTCTTTCAGGGATTACTTTTATAACTTTTATGTCTTGGGCCGACTTCGTCATGTCGAGCCCTTCTAAGTTAAAGTAATCCTCTTTTATAAGGTTGGCCAGACCTCTTTCCAGGGTTTACTTATAACTTGGTTTTACTTAGTCCGACTTCTTAACGTCGGCCAGTCTTTAAGTTATTATTTAGCAATCCATTAAGACCTCGTCAGGTCTTTTCTCCGGATCACTTTCGATAACTTCTTATATTATTCTGTTTTCATCTTTGCCGATTTGTAGAAGGTGAGTTCAATCCTCGTTTAGTCGACCTTTAGATGAATTTGGTTTTCATCTCTGTTGGTCTTTATCGTGATTGTGCAGTGAATTTCTTTTTCACTTTCTGCCAATCTGTTGCTTTATAATCAGACGATGAATGTTTCAGATTAATGCGTCTTGAAAACTTGTAGAACGTCTAATATATTTTATTTAAAAGAAAATGAAAATATGTACATATGGAGTTTTTATCCTTTTGAGTCGGATAATTTCTGGATCTCAACTTGGTGCCTCATTAAAAAACCTTTTCAGGAAAAAGAGTGTATCTTATGCTGAGATCTTTTACCGTTTCTAGCTATAGTACCTTCTTAGGTTGCAGGCATGCCACGACCTAGGAAGCTATTGCCCATCGAGTTCGGATAGTCTGTAGTAGCCCTTCCCAGGTACTTCTATAACTCGATAGGGTCCTTTCCAGTTTGCTGCCAGCTTTCCTTCTCCAGGTCGAGTTGTTTCAATATCATTTCGGATTAGGATGAGATCATCTTCAGCGAAACCTCTTGGCACTACCTTTTGATTATATCTGGAAGCCATTCGACGTTTTAGTGCTTCTTCCTTTATCCGAGCTCTTTCCTGGATTTCAGGAAGTAGGTCGAGCTCTTCCCTTTGAAGTTGGCAGTTGGCTTCCTCATTGTAATGGACCACTCTAGGCGACCCTTCCTCGATCTCCACTGGGATCATTGCCTCCGTCTCGTATGCTAATCGGAAGGGTGATTCTTTTGTGGTGGAATGTGGCGTTGTTCGATATGCCCATAGGACTTGTGGGAGCTCTTCGGCCCAAGCTCCCTTTGCGTCTTGTAATCTCCGTTTTAGCCCAGCCAATATGACTTTGTTGGCAGCTTCGGCTTGTCCATTGGCTTGGGGATGTTCGACGGAAGTGAATTGGTGCTTTATGTTCAAGTCGGCTACTAATTTTCTGAAGCCTGCATCTGTGAATTGTGTGCCATTGTCTGTGGTGATGGAGTATGGAACCCCGAACCTTGTGACAATGTTCCTATATAGGAATTTTCGACTTCTTTGAGCAGTGGCGTTAGCTAGAGGTTCTGCCTCGATCCACTTTGTGAAATAGTCTACCCCTACTATGAGGAATTTAACTTGTCCGGATCCCTGAGGAAAAGGTCCGAGAAGGTCGAGTCCCCATTTTGCAAATGGCCAAGGTGAGGTTACGTTGATGAGCTCCTCTGGCGGAGGCGATGTGAAAGTTGGCATGTTTTTGACATGATGAACATGTCTTTATGAACTCTGTGGCCTCCTTTTGTAGAGTTGGCCAATAAAATCCTGCCTGGAGTACTTTTTTGGTGAGCGCTTGTGCTCCGAGATGATTGCCACAGATGCCACTGTGTATTTCTTCTAGAACTTCCTTCGTGTTGGAAGTCGGTACATATTTTAACAATGGTATTGAAATTCCTCTTTTGTATAGAGTGTTGTTTATGATAGTGTAGTATTGTGCCTCCCGTTTTAACCTTTTTGCCTCCTTCTCATCTGTAGGAAGTGTTTCTGTTTTGAGGTAGTTAATTATAGGAGTCATCCATCCTTGATTTAGACCTATTATGGCTAGGACTTTTTCCTCTTCCGAGATTGACGGGTTCTGTAGTATTTCCTGGATGAGGCTTCTATTGTTGCCTCCTGGTTTGGTGCTGGCTAGTTTTGAGAGTGCGTCAGCTCGGGCATTCTGCTCGCGGGGTATGTGGCGGATCTCATATTCTCGGAATTGTCCGAGCTGTTCCCTGGTTTTGCCCAGGTACTTTTTCATATTGGGGTCCTTGGCTTGGTAGCTCCCCGTTATTTGTGAAGTGATCACCTGTGAGTCGCTGAAGATAATGAGTCTTTGAGCTCCGACCTCTTTAGCCAGCTTTAAACCAGCTAGTAGTGCCTCATATTTTGCCTGGTTGTTTAAGGCTGGGAACCCGAATTTGAGAGAGAGTTCGATTTGGGTTCCTTGATTACTTTCAATTATCACACCTGCGCCGCTTCCAGTCTTATTCAAGGAACCGTCCATGTAGTGATTCCATTTTGTGGGGGTTTCCGGGGTGTCTGTAAATTCTGCAATGAAGTCGGCTAAGTACTGTGATTTGATGGCTGTCCGAACTTCATATTGGAGGTCAAACTCGGATAACTCGACTGCCCATTTTAAAATTCTGCCTACTAGATCTGTTTTCTGCAATATCCCTTTTATGGGCTGGTTGGTCCGAACTTTAATGGTGTGAGCTTGGAAGTACGGGCGAAGTCGTTGAGATGTTAGTATGAGAGCATAGGGAAAATTTTCTATTTTTTGGTAGTTCAGCTCGGATCCTTGTAATGCTTTACTGATGAAGTATACGGGTTGTTGCCCACTGTCCTCTTCTCGAACTAGTGCTGAGGCTACTGCCCGACTCCCTACCGTGAGGTATAATATGAGTGGTTCTCCTTCTCGTGGCCAAGATAGGATAGGTGGCCGTCCTAGAAATCTTTTAAAATCTTGGAAGGCTTGTTCGCACTCTGTTGTCCATTCGAACTTCTTTCCTTTCCTTAGAGTAGCCTAGAAGGGAAGAGATCTTATTGCTGATCCCGCTAGGAATCTAGATAAGGCTGCGAGTCTCCCGTTGAGTTGTTGTACCTCTTTGACACAGGTTGGGCTCTTCATGTTGAGTATGGCCTGGCATTTATCCTGATTTGCCTCAATTCCTCTTTATGTGAGCATAAAACCTAAGAACTTGCCTGCTTCTACTGCAAAGGTGCATTTTGCAGGATTGAGTCTCATGCCATGCTTCCTTATAGTGTCGAACACTTGGACCAGGTCGGACAATAATGCCTTTTCACTTTGTGTCTTTATTAACATGTCGTCCACGTAGACTTCCATGAATTTTCCGATATGATCTGAAAAGACTTTATTCATTAGCCTTTGATAAGTAGCTCCCACGTTCTTGAGACCAAAAGGCATCACAATGTAGCAGTAATTCACTTTTGGTGTTAAAAACGAGGTTTTTTCTTGATCGGGTGAATACATAGGGATTTGATTGTATCCAGAATATGCATCCATAAACGAGAGGTATTTATATCCGGAGGAAGCATCTACCAGAGCGTCGATACTTGGGAGTGGATAAGGGTCTTTTGGGCAGGTGGTGCGCGAAATCGTTATCATTCCTTCCTTGGTGACGGCACTAAAAACTCAATACGCACGTTCATGTTCTTAATTCTATTTCACAACTTCATACAACTAACCAGCAAGTGCACTGGGTCGTCCAAGTAATAAACTTACGTGAGTAAGGGTCGATCCTACGGAGATTGTCGGCTTGAAGCAAGCTGTGGTCACCTTGTAAATCTCAGTCAGGCGGATTCAAATGTATTAAGAGATTATAGTGTACTAAAAGATAATTAAAATAGGATAGAGATACTTATGTAATTCATTGGTGAGAATTTCAGATAAGAGTATAGAGATGCTTTCGTTCCTCTGAACCTCTGCTTTCCTGCTGTCTTCATCCAATCAGTCCTACTCCTTTCCATGGCAAGCTATATGTTAGGCATCACCGTTGTCAATGGCCACCTGTCCTCTCAGTGAAAATGGTCCAATGCGCTGTCACTGCATGGCTAATCATCTGTCAGTTCTCGATCATTCTGGAATAGGATTTACTATCCTTTTGCGTCTGTCACTACGCCCAGCACTCGTGAGTTTGAAGCTCGTCACAGTCATTCAATCCCTGAATCCTACTCGGAATACCACAGACAAGGTTTAGACTTTCCGGATTCTCAAGAATGGTCGTCCATGGGTTCTAACTTATACCACGAAGACACTAATAACTCGGACTCGGTCCCCTGTATTAGATATCCAAGAGATACTCATTCTAGCTTGTTTGCATGTAGAACGGAAGTGTTTGTCAGGCACGCGTTCATAAGTGAGAATGATGACGAGCGTCACATAATCATCACATTCATCATGTTCTTGGATGCGAATGAACATCTTAGAAGCGGAATAAGTTGAATTGAGTAGAAAAACAGTAGTACTTTCTATTAATTTATGAGGAATAGCAGAGCTCCACACCTTAATCTATGGTGTGTAGAAACTCTACCGTTGAAAATACATAATTGAAAAGTTCAGGCATGGCCGAATGGCCAGCCCCCATAAAGGTCTCCGATAGCATAAAACTAATCAAAGAGAATCTATAAATACAATAGTAAAAAGTCCTATTTAAACTAAACTAGTTACTAGGGTTTACAGAAATGAGTAAATGATTCAGAAATCCACTTCCGAGGCCCACTTGGTGTGTGCTTGGGCTGAGCATTGAGCTTTACACGTGTAGAGGCTTCTCTTGGAGGTGAACACCAGTTTGTATCCTGTTTCTGGCGTTTAACTCCACTTTGCAACCTGTTTCTGGCATTTGACTCCAGAATGCAGCATGGAACTGGCGTTCAATGCCGGTTTACGTCATCTATTATTAATCAAAGTATGGACTATTATATATTTCTGGAAAGTCCTGGATGTCTATTTTCCAACACAATTAAGAACGCACCATTTGGAGTTCTGTAGCTCCAGAAAATCCACTTTGAGTGTAGGAAGGTAAGAATCCAACAGCATCTGCAGTCCTTCTTCAACCTCTGAATCTGATTTTTGCTCAAGTCCCTCAATTTCAGCCAAAAAATACCTGAAATCACAGAAAAACACACAAACTCATAGTAAAGTCCAGAAATGTGAATTTAGCATAAAAACTAATAAAAACATCCCTAAAAGTAATTAGATCATACTAAAAATATACTAAAAATAATGCCAAAAAGCGTATAAATTATCCGCTCATCACAACACCAAACTTAAATTGTTGCTTGTCCCCAAGCAACTGAAAATCAAATAGGATAAAAAAGAAGAGAATATACTATAAATTCCAAACTATCAATGAAACTTGGCTCCAATCAGATGAGCGGGACTTGTAGCTTTTTGCCTCTTGAATAGTTTTGGCATCTCACTTTATCCATTGAAGTTCAGAATGATTGGCATCTATAGGAACTCAGAGTTTAGATAGTGTTATTGATTCTCCTAGTTCAGTATGTTGATTCTTGAACACAGCTACTTTGTGAGTCTTGGCCGTGGCCCTAAGCACTCTGTTTTCCAGTATTACCACCGGATACATACATGCCACAGACACATAACTGGGTGAACCTTTTTAGATTGTGAATCAGCTTTGCTAAAGTCCCCAATTAGAGGTGTCCAGGGTTCTTAAGCACACTCTGTTTTTGCTTTGGACCTTGACTTTAACCGCTCAGTCTCAAGTTTTCACTTGACACCTTCACGCCACAAGCACATGGTTAGGGACAGCTTGGTTTAGCCGCTTAGGCTAGGATTTTATTCCTTTAGGCCCTCCTATCCACTGATGCTCAAAGCCTTGGATCCTTTTTATTACACTTGCCTTTTGGTTTTAAGAGCTTTTGGCTTTTTTTGCTTGCTTTTTCTTTTTCTTTCTTTTTTTTTCTGCAAGCTTTTGTATTCACTGCTTTTTCTTGCTTCAAGAATCATTTTTATAATTTTTCAGATTATCAAATAACATGTCTCCTTTTCATCATTCTTTCAAGAGCCAACATATTTAACATTCATAAACAACAACTTCAAAAAGACATATGCACTGTTCAAGCATTCATTCAGAAAACAAAAAGTATTGTCACTACATCAATATAATTAAACTAAATTCAAGGATAAATTCGAAACTCATATACTTCTTGTTCTTTTGAATTAAAAACATTTTTCATTTAAGAGAGGTGATGGATTCATAGGACATTCATAGCTTTAAGGCATAGACACTTAAATACTAATGATCATGTAATGAAGACACAAACATAGATAAACATTTAACATAAAAAACGAAAAACAGAAAATTTAAGAACAAGGAATGAGTCCACCTTAGTGATGGTGGCGTTTTCTTCTTGAAGAACCAATGATGTCCTTGAGCTCTTCTATGTCTCTTCCTTCTCTTTGTTGCTCTTCCCTCATTTCTCTTTGATCTTCTCTAATTTCATGGAAGATGATAGAGTGCTCTTGATGTTCCAACCTTAGTTGTTCCATGTTGGAACTTAATTCTCCTAGGAAGGTGTTGATTTGCTCCCAAAAATTCTTGTGGAGGAAAGTGCATCCCTTGAGGCATCTCAGGGATTTCTTGGTGATGAGCTCTTTCATGCGTCTCTTGAGATCCATGAATAGGCTCTCTTGTTTACTCCATCCTTTTCTTAGTGATGGGCTTGTCCTCATCAATGAGGATATCTCCTTCTATGTCAATCCCAACCGAATTGCATAGATGGGAAATGAGGTGAGGAAAGGCCAACCTTGCCATAGTGGAGGATTTGTCAGCCACCTTGTAGAGTTCTTGAGGTATAATCTCATGAACTTCTACTTCCTCCCCAATCATGATACTATAGATCATAATGGCCCGGTCTACAGTAACTTCAGGACGGTTGCTAGTGGGAATGATTGAGCGTTGAATGAACTCTAACCATCCTCTAGCTACAGGCTTAAGGTCCAATCTTCTCAGCTGAACTGGTTTGCCTTTTGAGTTAATCTTCTATTGAGCTCCTTCCACACATATGTCCATGAGGACTTGGTCCAACCTTTGATCAAAGTTGACTTTTCTTGTGTAGGGACGTGCATTTTCTTCCATCATTGGTAGGTTGAACGCTAGCCTTACATTTTTCGAACTAAAATCTAAGTATTTCCCCCGAACCATGGTGAGCCAATGCTTTGGATTCGGGTTCACACTTTGATCATGGTTCCTAGTGATCCATGCATTTGCATAGAACTCTTGAACCATTAGGATTCCGACTTGTTGAATGGGGTTGGTTAGGGCTTCCCAACCTCTTCTTTGGATCTCATGTCGGATCTCCGAATACTCATTTTTCTTGAGTTTGAAAGGGACCTGGAGGATCACCTTCTTCTTGGCCACAACATCATAGAAGTGGTTTTGATGGGCTTTGGAGATTAATCTTTCCATCTCCCATGACTCGGAGGTGGAAGCTTTTGTCTTCCCTTTCCCTTTTCTAGAGGTTTCTCCGGTCTTAGGTGCCATCAATGGTAATGGAAAAACAAAAAGCTTATGCTTTTACCACACCAAACATAGAATATTGCTCGCCCTCGATCAAGAAAAGAAAGAAAAGAAGAAGAAGAGAAGATATGGAGGAGAGTGAGGGGCAGGTGTATTCGGCCAAGATAGAGGGGATATGGTTGTGTGGTGTGAAAATGAAGGAGGGATGGAGGGGTTTATACAGTGAGGGGAGAGGGAGTAGGTTCGGCCATAGTGGGTGGGTTTGGGTGGGAAAGTGATTTTGAATTTTGAAGGTAGGTGAGGTTTATGGGGAAGAGTGGATGGATGTGAGTGGTGGTAGGTGGTAATAGGGAAGAGAGATTGAGGTGATTGGTGAAGGGTTTTGGGGAAGGGTGTTTATTAAGAAGAGAGGATGAATGAGAAGAGGGGAGAATATGAGTGGAGGTAGGTGGGGATCCTGTGGGGTCCACAAATCCTGAAGTGATCCTGTGGGGTCCACAGATCCTGAGGTGTCAAGGATTTACATCCCTGCACCAATTAGGCATGCAAAATGCCTTTTCATGCATTTCTGGCGTTTAAACGCCGAAGTGATGCTTGTTCTGGGCGTTCAACACCCATGTGCAGCATGTTTCTGGCGTTGAACGCCAGCTTCATGCTTGTTTCTGGCGTTCAGCACCAGCTCTTCTCAGGGTGTATTCCTGGCGTTTAAACGCCAGGATGTTGCTTATTTCTGGCATTCAACACCAGATCTATGCTCTGTTCTGGCGTTGAACGCCAGCCAGATGCTCCTTACTGGCGTTTAAACGCCAGTAAGTCCTTCCTCTAGGGTGTGATTTTTCTTCTGCTGTTTTTGATTCTGTTTTTAATTTTTGTATTTATTTTGTGACTCCACATGATCATGAACCTAATAAAATATAAAAGAACAATAAAAATAAAAGTAGAATTAAATAAATAAAAATTGGGTTGCCTCCCAACAAGCACTTCTTTAATGTCAATAGCTTGACAGTGGACTCTCACGGAGCCGCACAGGTGATCAGGTCAATTTTATAGATTCCCAACACCAAACTTAGAGTTTGGATGTGGGGATTCAACACCAAACTTAGAGTTTGATTGTGGGGGCTTTGTTTGACTCTTTATGAGAGAAGCTTTTCATGCTTCCTCTCCATTGTTACAGAAGGATAGCCTTGGGCCTTAAACACAAGGTTGTCCTCATTTAGTTAAAGGACCAACTCTCCTCTGTCCACATCAATCACAGCTCTTGCTGTGGGTAGGAAGGGTCTTCTAAGGATGATGGATTCATCCTCATTCTTCCCGGTATCTAGGATTATGAAATCAGCAGGGATGTAAAGGCCTTCAACCTTTACTAACACGTCCTCTACTAGTCCATAAGCCATTTTCATGGATTTGTCTGTCATCTCTAATGAGAAATTGGCAGCCTGTACCTCAAGGATTTCCAGTTTCTCCATTACAGAGAGTGGCATGAGATTTATCCTTGACCCAAGGTCACACAGAGCCTTCTCAAAGGTCATGGTGCCTATGGTACAAGGTATTAAGAACTTTCCAGGATCCTGTTTCTTCTGAGGCAATCTCAGTTGATCCAGATCACTCAGTTCATTGGTGAGCAAGGGAGGTTCATCTTCCCAAGTCTCTGACGTTAGGATTTTTGCCAGTAAAGAATGTCATAGAAACGGTCGCGTTGTAGATATAGTCTCTAAACCGACAAAAATCCCTTCGTACAAATGTTTTAGTTGTCACAAGTAACAAACCCCTTTTAAAGTTGATAACAAAGTATTTAAACCTCGGGTCGTCTTCTCAAGGAAATGCAGGGAGGTATGTTCTTATTATTGGTTATGAGTTTGTAAGTTGGGGAAATTTGGAGTTTGGGCAATGGGCACAGGTATATTTTCAAAGCAATAAAAATAAATAAATAACTGAAAAATAAGCTTTTGGCAAGGTATGAGAACCAAAAATCCTGTCCTTGTTATCCTTATCAGATGTGATGAGAATTGGATTTCATTCCCACTTAGTTAAGTCAAGTGGACTAATTAGCTTGATTCTCAAGTCCTAGTCAACTCCTGTGGAGAGACTAGTGTTTAGAGCAATCCTAGCTAAAGCAAAATCTGCCAATTTCAACCACTCCTGAGTTTGACAACTCAAGTGTTACCAATTACCTAACCAAAATCAAAAGGAAGAAAATATCTAAATTAAATTAAAAGCAAAGCAATCTTAAATCTGAAATACCTCAAATAATATTAATTAAGAAAATCATAACATGAATGTAGCATAAGCCAAATAGGCAACATAACTATTATAAGCATTAAAGTATCTGAACGTAAGAGATAAATATAAAGTAAAAGAACGTTGAACCTGGGATTGAGAGTCACTCCTAAAACTAAGAGAAATCATAAATCCGAATCCTAAGAGAGAGGAGAGAACCTCTCTCTCTAAAAACTACATCTACTCCTAAAATTATGAATTATATGAGAGCCTTTTTATGAATGGATGTATTCCCCCACTTTATAGCCTCTAATCTGTGTTTTCTGGGCCACAAACTGGGTCAAAAATAGTCCAGAATTCGCTGGTTTCGAATTTTGTCACGCTGGATTTCCGTCATTGCGACGCGGCCGTATGGATCACGCGGTCGCGTCGCCTAGCGTCAGAGAAACTATAACATGTTATATATCAAATCGAAGCCCCGGACGTTAGCTTTCCAACCAACTGGAACCGGGTCATTTGGACATCTGTAGCTAAAGTTATAGCCATTTGAGTGCGAAGAGGTCAGGCTGGACAGCTTAGCAATTTCTCCAACTTCTTGTATTCCTTCCACTTTTGCATGCTTCCTTTCCATCCTCCAAGTCATTCCTGCCTTATAATATCTGAAAACACTTAACACACATATCAAGGCATCTAATGGTGATAAGAGAGGATTAATAATAAGCAAATATAAGATCAAAGAAGCATGTTTTCAATCAAAGCACATAATTAGGAAGGCAAATGTAAAACCATGCAAATAGTATGAATAAGTGGGTAAAGAGTTAATAAAAACCACTCAATTGAGTACAAGATAAACCATAAAATAGTGGTTTATCAGTCTCCCCACACTTAAACACTAGCATGTCCTCATGCTAAGCTCAAGAGAAGCTATAAAGATGAAGAGGAATGGTATGAAATGCAACCTATGAATGTAACTACATGTAAATGATTCTACTTACTTAGTTAAAAGTAAACAAATCTTTCAAGAGGAAATATGAACTGGATTTCACTAATTCAAATCATAAGAATGAAGTACAAATAGACTTGCAAGAAGAAAATAGCTCATGAAAGCAGGGAACAAGGAATTGAGCATCGAACCCTTACTGGTAGTGTATACACTCTAATCACTCAAGTGTTTTAGGTTCGATTCTCTCAATTCTCTACTAACCTTGCTTTCTAAGGCTTGCTCTTCATCTAACAATCAAAATAAGTTTAATGCACAAATACACAAATCAGGAGGTCTTTTAAGGGTTGTAATGGGGTTAGGGTCAAGGTAGGATTGTATTTGGTCAAGTGGACTAAAATCTGAATCCTTAATTAACTTAAACTTTTCACCTAACTTAAACAATCCATGTAATCATAATACCACATCCAACTATCCATTAACCATGTTTTCCACATATTCATGCATTCTAATTTCAAGTACAGCTCAAATGCATTGCTTTCACCACTTACTTTGGGGCATTTTGTCCCCTTTTATTATTTGCTCTTTTTCTTTTCTTTTTCTCTCTCTTTTTCTTCTTCTTCTCTTTTTTTTCAATGCATATGATTAATTTATTGAATGCATGAACATATTCTCAACATTCTTTCACATTTTCAGAAAATTCTAACATACTCAATTCTCAAACCAAATGTTTCCAAACCCACTTTTCCCCACACTTAATTCATGAGCACTCTCACTAGTCTAAGCTAACCAAAGATTCAAATTTAAGGACATTATTGTTTTCCGCTTAGAGTTAATGATGTGCTAAAGTAAAGAACAAAGGGGTATAATAGGCTCAAATTGGTTTGCAAGGGATAATGAAGGGTTAAGGCCATATGGGTATGTAGGCTCAGTGAAACAAAGGCCTCAATCATATAAGTGCATGCATACATCAAACCATGGAAATATAGAATTAAGCAAGACAAAGATCACAATTTTAGAGAGAAAAACACAAAAAAAAAAAAATTGGTTGATAAAATACAACCAATTCAAATAGGCTCAAAATCTCACAGGTTTTGTGTGTTCGAGCTCTAAACCATGTTCCAATATAATATTTCTTCAAACAAGTGTAACAAAAAATTTTATTCAAATTAGTGAAATGCTCTAAAAGGTTTCTTGAAAAAGAAAATATTACTTCAACCAGGTGGTAAAATATGCAAAAAATCAAACAAATATGCAATCAAACATGCAAATGCAACAATGAGAAAACAAATAAAATAAAAATTTTGGTGTTGAGTCAGGAAATAACTAACCCATGGAGATCGGTATCGACCTCCCCACACTTAAAGATTGCACCGTCCTGGGTGCATGCTGAGATGTGCAGGTGGACGGGTTGCTCCAACTGATGCTTGTAGATGGAGGCTTCTTAATTGGAGATCTCTTGGTTCCTTTCCTTGCTGGTTTCTTGTTAGTAGCCTTCTCTTTTCCTTTCTTGGTACCCATGCCTAAGGAAGAAGAAAAAGGAAGAGTGTGAAATATAGAAAACTAAGACCGGAAGGGAGGAAATTCCAAGTGATAAGGAATGCCAAAGGAAAGATGATAGTCCATCTACATGGTAGCTACAACATGTAGGGAAGACAACAATAAAGATTAAAAAGGGCAATTCAAAATAATTAGATGCAAGAGGGTAAAAACATGCAAATAATAGGCATGAGAAGCATAGCTCAAGCATCAAGTAATAAATGTGCCAAATTAAAGAGCTTGTGTAATAATGACAATTGTGAATGATAATCCCAAATACATTGGGTGTGCAAGTTAAAATAGGGATGAAAATAATGTAATCCAAATGTATATGAGAGCCATAAGTAAATGTCAATTGTCAAATATCTTCTCCGAGTTGCCACGTGCTCAAATAAAATTCCAACACCAATGAGAATAATGCAATGAATGAAATATGCAAATAAATGAAGTAAAATAAAATGAGAGGGAAAAAGGATGAGAAGAAGAAAAAGAAAGTGAGAAAGGAGAGAGAAGGAAGAAATTAGGATTAGAAAAGAGAAGATAAGAAAATTGGCACTAATCTGGATAGGTTGTGCGACGCTGGCGACGCGGTCGCGTGGTTGACGCGGTTGCGTGGTGCGCAATAAGGTTGGGTGACGCGTACGCGTTGGGCACGCGATCGCGTGACTTGATTTGTGCTAGTGGCGCGAGTGCAGCCTCGCGGTCGCACAACTCTCTGTTCGAAACTTGGTATTGCCAAAATCCAGGGTGACGCGGTCGCGTAGTCGACGCAATCGCGCGGGTGGCCTTTTTCTTAAATGATGCAGCCGCATGGGGCACGCAGTCGCGTGGTAGGGCTTGGGCTTCCAGCACGAGTCCAGCCCAATTCCAGCTCAACTTTCGGCCATGCACCCGGTTCGATTTTCAGGTCACGCGGCCGCGTGGGTGACGCGGTCGCATGGGAGGCCATTATTCCCAGGTGACGCGGACGCGTGGGGCATGCGTCCGCGTGGGTAGAATTGTGCCATTGGCATGCCTCCAGCCACGCTCCAGCGTGACTCTCTGTTCGTTTTTATTTTTCTCCCCTCACCTTGCGACGCAGACGCGTCGCTGATTTGGTCGCGTCGCGTGCTCGCTCTTTTTTTTTTTTAATCTGAAAAGATGCAGAATGCAGTGTTAATATGAATGTGATGCAAAACTCCAGGTTCAATATAACAAAATAAAATAAAATTCAAAAACAAATAAAACTAAATAAAAAAATGAAAAAGGACGATTATACCATGGTGGGTTGTCTCCCACCTAGCACTTTTAGTTAAAGTCCTTAAGTTGGACACTTGATGAGCTTCCTGTTATGGTGGCTTATGCTTGAACTCATCCAGGAATCTCCACCAGTGTTTGTGATTCCAGTAACCTCCGGGGTCCCAAACTAGGCATGTAAAACCCTTGAGCAGCTTCAAAAAGATTCTTAGGCTCCCGGGGTGTTGGATGTTAGAACAGATTCCAGGATCCCAAAACCTGCTTTTACACCCATTTTTGTCGGGATCTGTATTTTTCCAGCCGGGTGATAGGTAATTTGAATTCTCACTGCAGCTACCAAACAGCTTCCTAGACCCCTTCAATTGAGCTTTATACCAACCCTTGGTTTGAACTTAAAGCTTCCAACCATGATGAACCTTGCAGGACAATTCTTACCACTGGCCATCTTCCTCTTACTCTTAATATCACAAAGAGCTCTAAGTTGACCATTCGTCTCCAGTAGCCCATATTCAAGTGGAATTAGAAAGCTAAGGGATATAAATTTTACCCACTTGAATGTTGTGAAGGATGATGGCAACTTAGGGGGAGGTATTTTTAATGAAATTGCAAGCTCCACTCCCTTGTGCTCTTCTCTGATAATCACCACCTCTTTGCAAACTTCTTCAATTTCATCCTCTTCCTCTTGGTAGCTCTCTTTCAATTCAATCTCCTCTTCATTGCTTTCCAAGGGCATGGGAGGTTGTGCGTCTTCTTCTTGAATCTCCATCTCTTGATCAACCTCTTTCAAGTCTTCAACTATGATATGCTTTGGAGGTTGTACACCCTCCTCAGCATCAATTTCAACCGTCTTGGAAGGAGGCTCTATATCTTGACTTTCCCATGGAGGTTCTGCATCTCCTAAGTCTTCAACCACTTCTTCTTCTTGAACAATGACAGCGTCTTCCACTTGTTCTAGTATGAATTCATTCTCTGTCTTGTCCACTGGGATTTCTGGTATCTCCTTTATGCTACGCTCTTCACTAGACTGTCCACATGGAGCTGTGGCTGATCCTTGTGTATTTAAGCGTCTAGAAGCCCATTGAATTAATACTTGCTCCAGTTGTTTAACGGTTGCTTGAAATTTAATTACTGTTCCCCTTAGGCGATCATCTGCTTCTCGAGTTGCCGGTCTTGGACATGATACAAAAGAAAGTGGTGGTGGTTGGGAGTGATTAGATTGGAATTGGGGTGGTTCTATATATGGTTCATATGGCTCATAAGGTGGTTGGTATGGTGGTTGAGGGTTAGGGTCATATGAAGGTGAATGGTGGTAGTTGGCTTGTGAGTGTGGTAGTTCAAAGTTGTGTTGAGGAAAGGGTTCATAGGCATATGGTGGTGGTTGTTGATAGTTCATTGGAGGTGGTTGTTGCCATGAGGGTTGATCAAATCCTTGTGGCTACTCCCATCTTTGATTGTTCCAACCTTGATGCCTGTTCTCATTGTAATTTCTTCTTCCTGCAACATTATTGTAACCAGACTCATAGCCAAAGGGGTGAGAGTTCATAGTAGAAAATAAAAAATTAAAAACAAAAATAAATTTAAATTTAAATTAAAAGGTTATTTAAATTTTGAATTTAAAAATTAAATTTTAAAATTTAAATTTTTAAATTTTTGAACTTCGAAAATTGAAAAATTTTTAAATTTGAATTTTGAAAAATTTTTAAATTTGAATTTTTGAAATTTGATTTTTGAAATAAGATAAGATAAGATAAAAATTTTTAAAATAAAATCCAATAACCTCTTAATTTACGAAAAAGTAAAAATAAAAACAAAAATAAAAATAAAAATAAACAAGCAAAAAGCAAATATTTACAATAACCAATAATAAGGCACATGTTTGCAATTCCCCGGCAACGGCGCCATTTTGACGTTAGGATTTTTGCCAGTAAAGAATGTCATAAAAACGGTCGCGTTGTAGATATAGTCTCTAAACCGACAAAAATCCCTTTCGTACAAATGTTTTGGTTGTAACAAGTAACAAACCCCTTTTAAAATTGATAACCGAGTATTTAAACCTCGGGTCGTCTTATCAAGGAATTGCAGGGAGATATGTTCTTATTATTGGTTATGAGTTTTTAAATTGGGGAAATTTGGAGTTTGGGCAATGGGCACATGTATATTTTCAAAGCAATAAAAATAAATAAATAACTGAAAAATAAGCTTTTGGCAAGGTATGAGAACCGAAAATCCTGTCCTTGTTATCCTTATCAGATGTGATGAGAATTGGATTTAAATCCCACTTAGTTAAGTCAAGTGGACTAATTAGCTTGATTCTCAAGTCCTAGTCAACTCCTGTGGAGAGACTAGTGTTTAGAGCAATCCTAGCTAAAGCAAAATCTGCCAATTTCAACCACTCTTGAGTTTGACAACTCAAGTGTTACCAATTACCTAGCCAAAACCAAAAGGAAGAAAATATCTAAATTAAATTAAAGCAAAGCAATCGTAAATCTGAAATACCTCAAATAATATTAATTAAGAAAATCATAACATGAATGTAGCATAAGCCAAATAGGAAACATAACTAATATAAGCATTAAAGTATCTGAACGTAAGAGATAAATATAAAGTAAAAGAACGTTGAACCTGGGATTGAGAGTCACTCCTAAAACTAAGAGAAATCCTAAATCCTAATCCTAAGAGAGAGGAGAGAACCTCTCTCTCTAAAAACTACATCTACTCCTAAAATTATGAATTATATGAGAGCCTTTTTATGAATGGATGTATTCCCCCACTTTATAGCCTCTAATCTGTGTTTTCTGGGCCGCAAACTGGGTCAAAAACAGTCCAAAATTCGCTGGTTTCGAATTTTGCCACGCTGGATTTCCGTCATTGCGACGCAGCCGCATGGATCACGCGGTCGCATTGCCTAGCTTCAGGGAAACTATAACATATTATATTTCAAATCGAAGCCCCGGACGTTAGCTTTCCAACGCAACTAGAACTGCGTCATTTGGACCTTTGTAGCTAAAGTTATAGCCGTTTGAGTGCGAAGAGGTCAGGCTGGACAGCTTAGCAATTTCTCCAACTTCTTGTATTCCTTCCACTTTTGCATGCTTCCTTTCCATCCTCCAAGTCATTCCTGCCCTATAATATCTGAAAATACTTAACACACATATCAAGGCATCTAATGGTGATAAGAGAGGATTAATAATAAGCAAATATAAGATCAAAGAAGCATGTTTTCAATCAAAGCACATAATTAAGAAGGCAAATGTAAAACCATGCAAATAGTATGAATAAGTGGGTAAAGAGTTAATAAAAACTACTCAATTGAGTACAAGATAAACCATAAAATAGTGGTTTATCAGTCTCATTACCAAATAATTTGGCATTCAGCTTCATGATTGCACCAAGGTACTTGGCAACTTGTTCTTCAGTAACATCCTTATTCTCTTCAGAGGAAGAATACTCATCAGAGCTCATGAATGGCATAAGGAGGTTTAATGGAATCTTTATGGTCTCCAGATGAACCTCAGAGTCCTTTGGTTCCTCAGAGGGAAGCCCCTTATTGATCTCTGGATGTCCCAGGAGGTCTTCCTCACTGGGATTCACGTCCTCTCCCTCCCTTACAGGTTCGGCCATGATGATCAATTCAATGGCCTTGCACTCTCCTTTTCGGTTTTCTTCTGGATTGCTTGGGAGAGTACTAGGAGGGGTTTCAGTGATCCTTTTACTCAGCTGGCCCACTTGTGCTTCCAAATTTCTAATGGAGGACCTTGTTTCATTCATGAAACTTAGAGTTTCCTTAGATAGATCAGAGACTATGTTTGCCAAGCTAGATGGGGTCTGCTCAGAACTCTCTGTCTTTTGCTGAGTGGATGATGGAAAAGGCTTGCTATTACTAAATCTGTTTCTTCCACTATTATTAAAGCCTTGCTGAGGCTTTTGTTGATCCTTCCATGAGAGATTTGGGTGATTTCTCCATGAGGGATTATAGGTGTTTCCATAGGGTTCACCCATGTAATTCACCTCTGCTATTGCAGGATTCTCAGGATCATAAGCTTATTCCTCAGAAGATGCCTCTTGAGTACTGTTGGATGCAGCTTGCATTCCATTCAGACTCTGAGAAATCATATTGACGTGCTGAGTCAATATTTTGTTCTGAGCCAGTATGGCATTCAAAGTATCAATTTCAAGAACTCCCTTCTTCTGAGGCGTCCCATTACTCACAGGATTCCTCTCAGAAGTGTACATGAACTGGTTATTAACAACCATGTCAATGAGTTCTTGAGCTTTTGCAGGCATTTTCTTTAGGTGATTGGATACACCTGCAGAAGTATCCAACAACATCTTAGCTAATTCAGACAGATCATCATAGAATATATCCAGGATGGTCCATTCTGAAAGCATGTCAGAAGGACACTTTTTGGTCAGTTGCTTGTATCTCTCCTAAGCTTCATAGAGGGATTCACCTTCTTTCTGTCTGAAGGTTTGAACATCCACTCTAAGCTTACTAAGCTTTTGAGGAGGAAAGAACTTGGCTAAGAAAACCGTGACCAGCTTATCCCAAGAGTTCAGGCTATCTTTAGGTTGAGAGTCCAAACATACTCTAGCTCTGTCTCTTACAGCAAACGGGAAAAGCATAAGCTTGTAGACCTCGGGGGTCAACCCTATTGGTCTTAACAGTATCACAGATCTGCAAGAACTCAGTTAAGAACTGAAAAGGATCTTCAGATGGAAGTCCATGAAACTTGCAGTTCTATTGTATCAGAGAAACTAATTGAGGTTTAAGCTCAAAATTGTTTGCTCCAATGGCAGGGATTGAGATGCTCCTTCCATGTAAATTGGAATTAGGTGCAGTGAAGTCACCAAGCATCCTCCTTGTATTGTTGTTGTTAGGTTCGGCTGCCATCTCCTTTTCTTGTTCGAAAATTTCAGTAAGGTTGTCTCTGGATTGTTGTATTTTAGCTTCTCTTAGTTTCCTCTTCAGAGTCCTTTCAGGTTCTGGATCAGCTTCAACAAAAATGTCATTTTCTTTGTCCCTGCTCATATGAAAGAGAAGAGAACAAGAAAAGAAGAGAAATCCTCTATGTTACAGTAAAAAGGTTCCTTATTGTTAGTAGAAGAAGAAAGGGAATAAGAGTGAAGAAGAATGGATAATCCAAACACAAGGGTGAGGATATGAGCATAGATATGAGATGAAGAGAAGTGTTAGTAAGTAATTAAATAAATAGAAGAAGATGAGAGAGAGAAATTTTCGAAAATAATTTTTGAAAAAGAGTTGATGATTTTCGAAAATTAAAGGGGAAATAAAATTAAAATTAAAATTTAAAACAATTAATTAATTAAAAAGAATTTTTGAAAAAGAGGGAGGTATTCTCGAAAATCAGAGAGGGAAGAGTAGTTAGGTGATTTTGAAAAAGATAAGAAACAAACAAAAAGTCAATTAGTTAGTTGAAAAAGATTTGAAAATCAATTTTGAAAAGATAAGAAGATAAGAAGTTAGAAAAGATATTTTAAAATCAAATTTTTTTGAAAAAGATATGATTTAAAAAGATATGATAGAAAGATATGATTAAAATTAGTTTTGAAAAAGATTTGAATTTTAAAATCAAAATTAATGACTTGACTCACAAGTAATCACAAGATATGATTCTAGAACTTAAAGTTTGAATCTTTCTTAACAAGAAAGTAACAAACTTGAAATTTTTGAATCAAAACATTAATTGTTGATAATATTTTCGAAAATCATGAGATAAAATTAAGAAAAAGATTTTTGAAAAATATTTTTAAAATTTTTGAAAATAAATAAGAAAAATGAAAAAGATTTGATTTTTTGAAAAAGATTTTGAAAAGATAAGATTTTTAAATTGAAAATTTGATTTGACTCATAAGAAACAACTAAATTTTAAAAAGTTTTGAAAACGTCAACCCAAATTTTCGAAAATTTATGAGTGAAAAAAAGGGAAAGATATTTTTTTGATTTTTGAATTTTCAATGATGAAAGAGAAAAACATCAAAAAGACTCAATGCATGAAAATTTTGGATCAAAACATGTGATGCATGCAAGAACACTACGAATGTCAAATGAACACCAAGAACTCTTTGAATGTCAAGATGAACACCAAGAACTTATTTTTGAAAAATTTTCAAGAAAAGAAAACATGCAAGACACCAAACTTAAAAAATTTTTATTCTTTAGACATTAATAATTCAAGAATGCATATGAAAAACAAGAAAAGACACAAAACAAGAAAATATGAAGATCAAACAAGAAGACTGGCCAAGAACAACTTGAAGATCATGAAGAATCCAGTGCATGAAATTTTCGAAAATAATTTTTAGAAAATTAAAAAGATGCAATTGACACCAAACTTAAAACTTGACTCTAGACTCAAACAAGAAACACAAAAAATATTTTTTGATTTTATGATTTTGTAAAAAAGTTTTTTTTTCGAAAATTATTTTGGGAAAAACAAAAAAGAAAAAAATTTTTTTTTGTATTTTTCAAAAATAAGAAATAAAAAGCTTAAAATTAAAATAAAATTACCTAATATGAGCAACAAGATGAACCGTCAGTTGTCTAAACTCGAACAATCCCCGGCAACGGCGCCAAAAACTTTGTGCGCGAAATCGTGATCATTCCTTCCTTGGTGACGGCGCTAAAAACTCAATACGCACGTTCATGTTCTTAATTCTGTTTCACAACTTCGTACAACTAACCAGCAAGTGCACTGGGTCGTCCAAATAATAAACCTTACGTGAGTAAGGGTCGATCCCACAGAGATTGTCGGCTTGACGCAAGCTATGGTCACCTTGTAAATCTCAGTCAGGCGGATTCAAATGTATTAAGAGATTATAGTGTACTAAAAGATAATTAAAATAGGATTGAGATACTTATGTAATTCATTGGTGAGAATTTCAAATAAGAGTATAGAGATGCTTTCGTTCCTCTGAACTTTTGCTTTCCTGCTGTCTTCATCCAATCAGTCCTACTCCTTTCCATGGCAAGCTGTATGTTAGGCATCACCGTTGCCAATGGCCACCTGTCCTCTCAGTGAAAATGGTCCAATGCGCTGTCACTGCATGGCTAATCATCTGTCGGTTCTCGATCATACTGGAATAGGATTTACTATCCTTTTGCGTCTGTCACTACGCCCAACACTCGCGAGTTTGAAGCTCGTCACAGTCATTCAATCCCTGAATCATACTCGGAATACCACAGACAAGGTTTAGACTTTCCGGATTCTCAGGAATGGCCCGTCCATGGGTTCTAACTTATACCACGAAGACACTAATAACTCGGACTCGGTCCCCTGTATTAGATATCCAAGAGATACTCATTCTAGCTTGTTTGCATGTAGAACGGAAGTGTTTGTCAGGCACGCGTTCATAAGTGAGAATGATGATGAGCGTCACATAATCATCACATTCATCATGTT